>NC_064291.1:47380168-47542353 GCF_019186545.1 Solanum stenotomum
CCCCCCCCCCCCCCCCCACCCCCACCTTCTTCCATACATTGACGAAATTTTTTATTTAGTGAGTCAAATAACTAACATTACTTGTGTTAGTATAGTTTATAATTTGACAAGTGGACTCATGGGTCCCACAGCCTCTTTTTTAAATATAAAATAGAAAAGACAATATTAAATTTACACTTTTCTTATTAGGATGCTTAGCTAAAATTAAAATTAAAAATTTAACAGATCTCCAAATTGTGTTAAGCCGTTGGTGTTAGTTGTTGCAAGTATGTTTGTAACTATTGATATTGACAATGCCTATAATTGATTCAATGATTGAATAAATTGCTCTTATGAACTAAATTTTTTGTTTTTTAGTATATGAATAGTTTGATGAGTTTTAACAGATATTTATCAATTTTTATTATTTTATAATTTGTGATCATCAATTTCTACACTACCAATGAGACATGGATGACTTCTTTATAAGACCATTCTCATATTTTCATTTAAGAAAAAAAAGTCACTATCAAAAGATTCCCCCTATTATAAACACCTTCTCCTTTTTGTTCTCAATTTCTAGCATTTGGTGTTTAGCTATGTAGAATGGAAGTAACAAATAGTTGATATGAATTCATAACTCTTTAAAACGTAATGAATTCAATGCCAAAGAACTGTAAATATTTTATTTATGACACTTAAATTCTAAAGTTGTCTTTGGTTGAACATCACCCATGTGTTATTAAGAGTTCGATCCAAAGATGAGTATATAAGATAGTCATAATAATATCATCAATCTTATAACTTGTGTGTAGATTTGGACAAATTAAAGGATTGTGTCTTTTAGTAGCTCAAGTAGTCATCCGATTAGGTTCGTTAGACTATAATTACTATAGAATATATAATTTTCATGAATGTTAAATTGAATAAGATTTTAATTGAAAAAATAATAAAATATCTACATGTTATGATTTATGAATAAGCACTAGCTAAATGTGGAAATTTGTCATGCTTTGAAAGCCTTGCAACAACTAAGTTTTAACGCGGTAACACCAACGACTATGCCAATTTGGAGATCTTTTAAAAATTTAATTTTCCTTTTAGCTAAGCATCCTAATAAGGAAAAATGTAAATTTTAATATTGTCTTTTCTATTTTCTATTTAAAAATAGGGTTGTGGGGACCCATGAGCCCACTTGTTTAATAATGAACTAGACTCACATAAGTAATGTTGGTTACTTGACTCACAAAATAAAATTTCTCTACCGCTTGACAAGTCTTTGTGAATTAACTCCGATGAAAAGAACATAAAAAGTGTTAACAGACTCTCCTCACCTAACCGAACAAATTATTACACCAACTATCTCACACTTTATTTTTGGATTAAATTACCTGTTGGTGATAGGGTGTGAATCGATTAGTTTGGTTCAGTTTTATGTATTATCAGTTTGGTTTATCAATTTTTTATTTTTAAATACGCTAAATCAATAACCAAATTAATAAGACATTTTTTTTTATCATTTTCGGTTTATCGATTTTGATACTTAACGATTCGATTTTCAATTTAACCAATAAAAAATGCTTATAAAATAAATATATAATTTTCTAATAATTTGACGTGACAAGACAATAATGTAACTTTACAAAATGCTCATAAAATAAAAACAATAATATTGAGATTAAGAGGAATAATGCTTTAACTTTAGGCTTTGAAGCTTCGTATGTGAAGTTATTTATAACTCAAAGTCACTATGAAGTGTGAATTGAAGGTTAAAGGGTAAATGTAGTAACCAGTAAGGTATTGTGATTAATATTTAATATTTATGTACAAGTAAAGTAGTACATTACTATAGGCTTAATGGGTTATTGGTTTACCTAATAACCTAATATCTGAAAACCAAAACCGAATCATTGACTCAATTTTTTTACAAAATCATTAAAAAACTGTTAATCCAATAACAATAAGCCAATTGCTTTTTTCGGTTTGATTTATTGGCCGGTTAAGTTTTTACGCACCTCTAGTTGGCAGTGCACGTTGCATTTCAGCAAAAATTTGGTCTCTCTCAAACCCAGGCAAAAACGCACATCTAGTTGAAAAAGTTTCACTCTTATTTAAAATGATAAGATTTTTCATGGAAGCCGTGCATAAGCATTTGAATTTAATTAATTGTTGTTTGATTTTTATTAGTATCACTATATAACTTGTTTCAAAAAGTATCGAATTTACTAAACGAACCACAAGGGAGAAGAAAGGGAAAAGAGAGGTGTCATCACATTTATTGATTATTTCTTTTGGCTATTAAAGAAGAGTGTGATGTAATTAATTTATTATCAGTTTTTTTCTCTCATATTAATGAGACTTCATTGATGTCTCTTTTGACACCATTGAGTAAAGAGGAACCAAATAAATGATTCATCCGAACATTAGAATTTTTCAGTTCTTAATTAAAATTAATAAAATATTAGTTCATCCATAACGTCTAGTAAATAATATATATAAATTCTACCAATTACTTCTTGTATTTATACACTACATTGTCTTTCACAAAAGTTAAGCTTAAATCAAACATTGTTGTGCTATTAGAAGAAAAGGTAAGCAATAACTTTTATAGCAATCATGTTATTGTGCATTTCTTTGCTTATTAATACTCATGCTTCTGTATTTGGAATACAAGTTTTATTCTTTACCTTTGAAATTTGTTAATCACAAACATCTCTTATCAATAATTGAAGCACTTATTTATACGCCAAAAGTGTTTAAAAGCTTACTCCAATTTTTATTTACCATACAAATAGAATATAAATTATTATGTTAATTACTTTAAGATACATTCAATTTTTTGGAAAAAGGCAAAAAAATTGGCCAAGTGAGGGAAACAATATAATTTAGGCACATGTAAAATATTTTGAACTGCTATATTAAGAAACAAAATTGAGCTAATCCTAATTGAAAAGACCATATATTTCTAGAGAAGTAATCATCGATATGTTTTAGGTATAATTTCTATCTACCTTCACTACATAATTTGAATTATTCAAAAAATTAATTGAAGTGGTATTAATTGGACTTGTGAATCTCTTTAATGAATTGAATAATTGTTTATTTTCACAGAAAATTTGAACAAAATGATGGCGTGGAAGCACATAATGGTATTAGAGATGATTTATGTGTTTTTCTTTATATTATCTACGTCATTAGTAAATTGTGAAACATATCCTCCAGCAGTAGAGCAAAATTGTTATTGCATGTGCCTTGATTATTCTGTCGAGGCAAGAGGTGCTATGCCTGATGAGGAAATCAAACAAATGTGTAGGGAAGGATCATTTCCGTTCTTCTCTCCATGTAGCATTAAGATTGACTATGATAATTCAGTTGATAAAACACCCTTTTTAGAACCTCTAAATTGCACATACCTTATGTCTTAATTATCAAAATAACTTTATATGTAATGTCTTTACAATAAGAATATTTCTCATGTTAAATTAAATGTCATGCATAATACTGAAAGTTTTATCCAACATTCTAATTAATTCTCTAATTTTATAGCCTTTTTGGTGGAATAACATTGCATTATTATATGGAATACGAATATTTACAACTAAACAATACTCTTTAATAATTTTACCCCATTTCCATAAGATAGGAACTTATCAATAAGAGTCCCACATTGTACGGTAGGGATTCTTTTTGTCATCATTCTAAAATCATAAGCCGTGAAGATATTACTCAACTCCATAGGTGAATCATCAATTAATAATAACTTTCTTGCATTATAAATATATAAGTTATTAGTAATTTTATTTAATTATAACATTATTTATATTATTGAATTTTCTCTTTTTTATATAAAAAAAAATCGCTTCGAGATTATTTTAATTATACTTAGCTAGATGAAGTTTTATTTGTGTGCAAAGTTTCTATTATATAAGAATTTTTTTTTTTTTAGAGAAGGAATAACATCATAGGGGTATAAGTGCAGGATTTTTGTAATAAAGAGAGTGTAGGCATTTAATTTTTAAAATACAAAGAGTATATCGGGTGTTTAATTTACTTTAATATTTTTTAAAAAGAAATAATGACTTATTTTGTCTAAAAGTAAAATGTAAATAGAATTTCTTATATTAGTGGTAGTCAAATGTTTCTTCTATTTTTTTCCGTGGTGCAACTAGGTCATTCTAAACTTGAATTAGAGACCTCGTCCGTTAAGTACATCATTGCACCTACGATCTAACCAATTGAGAGAAAATCAATAAATACCATTTGGGATCAATTTTTCTTTAATGAACGCACACACAACTCTTTGTTGTATTGCATTCTTCAAGTGTGCTTGTTAATCCCCTCTCCTTTCCTTATTTTCTTCCCTACCTTGACAAGTCTTTGTGAAATAACTCCGACGAAGAAAGTGTTAACAGATCCTCTTCACCTAACCGAACAAGTTCGTAGACTAACTATCTCACACTTTCTCTTTCTTTTTTTGGTTAAACTAAATGTTTGTAGTGCACGTTGTATTTCAGCAAAAAATTGGTCTCTCTCAAATCTAGGCAAAAGCGCACATAAACTCTCATTCTTATTTAAAATGACAAGATTTATCAGATAGACAATTAAGAAGATAATACCGACACTTATACGAATCACCATCGTACTTTTCCACTTTCTCGAGATGAGAAATAAGTTCATCATCATCCATAGAGATATCATCAACTTTATTAGGATTCTTCTCAGTTAACACAAAAGAATCATTGAGAAGACTTAAGTAGAAAAGTACTTTACTCTTCCATCTTTTGAATTGGTTACCATTGAACCGAAATGGCTTGTTAAGGTCTCCCATCTTGACATTCACATTTTTTTTTAATTGTAGCCATTGTTGAATCTCCTTAAAATTGTTAATGAAATATTACAATATAACAAAAATTCAAGATTACAATTGAAATAAAATGAAGAAACATAAATCTCTTTAGGCTGAGACGCGGATATCTCGCTCTCTTTAAGGAGATTCAAGTCCACTGCAGCAAATGTTTTTCACCGGTCCAACAGTAATCCTTCTTGACTTGTTCCCTCCAGGATACAATAGCCTAATCACAAAATATAACTCAACAACTCTGGACAAGAGTTGAGTCCAAAGCTCTACAAAAAGAACACCTCCCTTCAACTAATAAGAACTTTCTTTTTTTGACTTAACTTTTTCCTCTCTATACTTTTTCTTGTATCTAAAGCAAATGAAGACCACCACTATTTATACTAGAAGAAGTCTTCATAGCAATGAATAGGAAGATATTTGGTGTAGTAAATAGTGAAGTTAATGGTCTTAGGAGTTACATAGGTTACAAGGTATAATGGAGGAATAAAGAATGAAAATAAAGAAACACTGAGCCACCAACGGCTTACTGCTGCACCAAAAAATTTGTAACATATGCACTAACTCCATTTGGAGTAATGTTGAATAGCACTAATGCATCAGTTATGATATGCAACGACAGCAAACTGAAAAACCACTAATGGTTGGCAGCAACGGCTATACCAAGTTTTAGCAAATTAATATACAAAATATTAATATTAAAATGCTAATAAACCAATAATCTCTCACTCATTTTAATATTAGATACGTGAGTATATCAGCTGAAGGAAATTACTATGCATAACGAAGGTGTACTCTGCATTGAACCTCCACTTAGTGAGACAATAACTTTTACTCCAGAGTCGTAGTGGTCTCAGACTTGAACTATGACTGCTTAAGGGAAATAAAATATCACTGCTCATACATAATAATCAAGGTATTGACATGAGCTTTAAAGTTAGCATGTTACGATCATGTGCTATCCCGATTTCATGAATGCTTTTGAAAATAAGCCAATTCTCATAGGAAACGACCTACTTCCACACTCACATAGGTGACATCTGTCGAGAGTGCTCCTGTAAGCTTAACACTCCACCCATACGGGATACAAATATTCATTAAGAGTTTTATCAACTCAACCTTCACAATCTACAGGAAACAATGCACTTACTGTTGACACCCAATTTTGACCCTCCCCAATAATAATTAGTTTTGAGCTTCTTAATTTCCAAATAGTTTAGAATAATTAGTTTTATAAAATTCAAATTAGTTTCAAGGTTATTTTAAGTAACTTCAATCGGTTTTTATAGTATTTCGAATAACAAATATATTTCATATAATTATATACGTAATTAATATATTTTATAAATGTTGGAAAATCACATCAAAAGATTTTTTGCTTTGTTAAAGTAAATATTTCATTAATTTAATTTTAGTTCGAATCATAGTTTTAATTTTGGAATTAATTAGTTCATGTGAAAATCGATTAGTTTATAATTAAGTTCATTATTTTATCTCATTAAAATTAAAAAGCTCATAAATTAATTATGCTAATTTGCCCTATTTGAATTTTAGCCAAATCTAGTCCTTTTTTGCAACCCATAATGAGACCATTTTTTTGGGGATTTTATCCCAATGTCTAGCAGCTATATTAACATCAGCAACTCCCTCCTTGTTCTCCAACATCAGTCCACTCTCCATTCCGACCCAGCCCATCATCCTCGACCCAGCCCAATCCAATTCCCACAACAACATATAATACACCAATAATACAATTCAACTGCATACCCGATCGACCCCACCATATTTCTTTTTCTTCTCCACTACTAATGCAAAAGAACCCAGAACATTCCAAGTGTGAAAAGCAACAACGTCAAGTTCCAAACAACAAACAGACGATGACTTCACGCCTGGTATATGATACAACGGTACTCTGAGATTTCTTGTCTTCTTCTTCGCGTCCCTCTCAACTCGTACAGTCGCAGTAGGCACGCGTTTCTCCCATTTCCTCTTTTGGAATGGGGAGAAATTTTGAGAAAAGTATGTCTCTCCCAAAATGGTGAAAGAAGTTTTTGGGTTTTAAATTTTTTGGATGGGCTTTGGACCTGAATTTTCGTTCGTTTCACCCTATTTTTGCCCTAATTTCCCTGCTATATATACTCTCTGGTTGTTCACTGTAAGAAAAAGGAGGAGGATTTTTGAAAAAAAAATTGGAGGAAAAAAGTTGGGAAAAAAATACTAAGAATCAGCTAGTATTAGAAAGGGGGAAATATACTTAAACCATAGTTTCCGAAGGCACAAAGGGACTGAAAATTTCATTTTCGCTCGATCTTGGTTATCATATGTTTTGGCTGCTCTTCCGAGTTCTCAAAATTGCACTTTTAGTAGTGTCCGAAGAAACTTGTTGTGCTCGTTGTTGTCTAGTTTGCTGCACCTTAAAAGGTAATCCCTGATTTTAGTTTGTATTTCAGTTATGCTCAATATACCGATGTGTTTGCTTCTTAACTGTTGATCTGTTGGAATAATAGAAATTTAATTTTTTATTTTGATTTATGGTTGATGTTAAGTCAGTAGCATATCTTCCGCTTCGTTAATCGGCTTTACAATTTTATTTTATTTTTCTTTTGCGAGTTTGGTCTGTCTCATTTGTTTCTGGCTGCTGGCAGGAGTTGAGGACTCTTCGTCCTCTTCATCCTCTAGTTTTGAACGTGATCTAGATATGTATATAGATGTTGGGATGTTGGCTCCGAATTTCTTATACTTCATGATATAGTTGGACTGATTTCAAAGTGTCATATTAGTCCTAGTTTGCCCCTGTTTATTGGATCCCTTTGTTGCCTTACTTCTTGAGTGACATGATAATGCTGCCTCCATGCTTTCGTTTTACTTATTATTTTGATGTCAAATTTGCAGCTGAGTTTTAAAATGTAAGATTTCTGCTAATGATTCAGATTTTCATTGACTATCTGTGTTGCATTGAATCCAATGATACCATTTCCAATTAAATAAAAAATGCATTTGTTTCGTGTGTTTTGGTATTTTTTATTTTACTTTATTTTAATTGTTTTTCTTTTTTCCTTAAAATTGGTCTGAGTGTTTTGTTCAAAATCAAAGGGCCATTGGTTGGTTATGGTTTAGCCGTTCTTGCTTATAAAAATAATAAAAAATTTCTTAAGTGGTATATTAAAAGTTTTAAGTTGGCAGCATCTCATTTGCTCATTTAACCTTATTCTATTTTGTTATTATTATTCTTGGTTTTATATGATATGTCTTTTAGGTAATATTTAAGAGTTTCTTGTTATGCATTAATTCTTTTTTTTAACTTGTCACATTTTTCTATCTAGTTTATACATATCAGTGATAGTTCTAGGAATCCTTTATTGACTCCCCATTATTTGATTTTTCCTATAGAACCGCTATAAATTTTGGTAATTAAGTTATGTTCGTTTTGATCACTGTAGTTCTAAACTTGCTAAGTCATTTGTTGCTTAATCTGATTGGTCTAAAACATAGTATTAATCTTATTCGATAACACTTTCTATGTGTACTCAAGAATTCGGTCTTAAGTGCTTAATATTTGTTTGCTGCCCGTATCCTCAATAGTTCATTTAATCAATATCAATTTGAGGGTACATGCATGAAAATGGAGAATGAAACGAGGTCAAACTAGAATTTGTTTACAATTTGCATGTCGTATGTGTCAACAGGGTTTGGTTTATATTCTAATTTTAATTTCTTTGTTTGAATAACACATGTGCTATAGTTTGGTCTTTTTAAAAGTTAGCAGTATTTGTGAATGAGTATCAAAACAACTTTTATCCATTCTTCTCATTGTAGCTAGTAACGAGTAATCGGTCAAAGTCATTAGATTAGTCCTTAATATTCTATTATGATTTTGCCATGCTGGGTTATTAGTCACCTTAATATCGTTCACTTTATTTTATAGAAATGTGTTAGTGTTTTTTTTCTGATCCCATGCTAATATGATTTTATTTGTCTTTGTATGTGAAATATGTCCGAGTTCACTATGAACTCACCATTTCCTTTGCATTTCAGGAGAGCTATAAAGGCTCAATTTCCCCTCTTTTCGAGTCGACTAGCTATAAAAATCGACGAACAGGTCCTGGAGCTTGAAAGAATATGCAACGGATCAAAATTTGGAAAGATTGGGTCAAAAGCCCACCTTTCATTTTTTGTATTTTGTTATTTTAGGCCTAAGCCCTTGTCATTAAATTTTGCTATTACTCTGTTAGTTTTTAGGGCAGGTGGGAAATTGGGCCTAAGGCCCTAAAGGAAGAATGATTATTTTGTGTTAGTCTAGGACAGGTGCAACTCAAATGGGCCAAAGGCCCAAAATGAAAATAGGCCTAAATACTGGTCCAAGCGGACATAAACCAGATTTGGGTCCAACCCTCTTTCCCTTTTCACTTTACTGTGTTTGTTTTGCTTGTTAGGATTTGTCGTTAATCTTAGGGTCGAAGAGTTCAAATCCCCAAGACGCTCATTTCGTTTTAACAATTAAACTAAATCGATCATCTTTCAAAAGACTTAAAAGAATAAATTTCAGGAAGTATCTCACTTAGGTCGTATGTCAATATTTCCCTTTTCCCCTTTATAACTGTCTCAACTATAAAATAGTTCAATCGTTCTATTCAAGTGAAGTTAAAGTATATTTAGCCAAATAAGTAATTGCCGGATAACCGCATATTAGCGGGCATTTTGGGCGCTTTTAAACCCTTTCCGAAATGCTAATAAGAACCCCGAACTCCCTTGAATATTTTTCAATTGATTTCCTGTTTAAATCTTTTGAAAAAATTGGTTTTCTTAATTTTCCTTCAAAAATTAAGTTGCGACTCTAAAACCAGTCCAATTACATTTTCCTAATAAAACACTTACATCATAGGGAGGGAATAAAAAGATAGTGCATTTTTCACAACAAATCATCATATGATTAGTTTTTCCCTTTGAACCTGGTTATAGGATCTCTAGTCCCTAGGTTAGGTATCATCATATATGACTCCAGGAATTGTAGGCTTCAATCACATCCTCCTCGATGTGCTCCAGACCTTTTCTCTTGTTAAGGCCTTAGTAAGAGAATCTGCAAGATTATCACAAGATTTGACATAATCAACATTAATGGTACCACTTGTCAAATACGATCTTACATAACTGTGTTTCCTCTTTATAAGTCTGGACTTGTCGTTGTAATAACAGTTTTGAACTCTATCAATTGCATCAGTGCTATCACAATGAATTAAAATATGAGGAATTGGTTTTTCAAAATAAGGTATTTGAAACAATAAATCTCTTAACCAATTCGCTTCCTCACCAGCTGAAGCTAAAGTAATTAGTTCAGCCTCCATGGTAGAGTTAGCAATTATAGTTTTATTGTTTGATCTCCAACAAATAGCACCACCACCCAAATAATATCTCGCAAGTTGAAATAACTAGGAAGAAGTAAAGAATTGGAAGTAGCCATTTTTGGAAAGAATATAAAAATCTGGAATTTTTTTTAGGTATGTTAAGTTGAGTTTTGGTCAACTTAAAATGACAATAACTCCTAGATCAGAATGAGTTAGGTGTATTTATATATATCTTAGGAAAGATCTTGGAATAATCTTTTCAACGCCGCCGAGTTTGCATGATTCCAAGTTCGTATGAGTGAGATATGCCCTTTGGAAGTTGGGCTGTTTAAATAAGGAAATGTCCAATTCGAATTTTTAAAGGACGTTTTGGTCTTTTCCATACCCTATTATTTTAATTCATTTTTGGTGAATTAATTAAGGGTCAAAACTGAATTGGTTCAGTTTAGGCAATTGAAGATTTACGCTAGGTTTTTATGGAGAAAGAACGCAAGAGGAGAAAAGAGGAGAAAGAGTAAAGTTCGTCGTTCTTGAAGGTTTAGCTTGTGGATTTCGACAAGGGTTGATCCCTAAAGAGGTATGTGAGTCTTTCATAGCGTTGGGTTCGTTCACCCACGCGCCAAGCATGTTTATTTCAGCGAAGTTCGTTCTAGAAAGTTGAAAGTTGATGAATCTTGAATGGTGTTCTTGAATTTGTTTTCCGTTCTTGAATTGGGCTGAATTGAGAAGTTTTTGAGATCTTTACGTCGAGTTTTAGAGTTGTTTTGAGTTGGTTTATGGGTAAATATGTTGGGTATCTGAATCTAAATTTTTTTAAAGAAGAATAGTCGAGTTTAGGTGAATTGGGACTGGAAAACGAAAGAAGAAAAATGTCGGGCAAATCTAGAGCCCAGGCTGCGTTGCGGACCTGCCCCACAGTTTCGCAAAAATTCCCCTCGCGTCGTTGAGCGGTCACAGACCGTTCTGCCTAATAAAGTATTTTCGCGATCAAAATTTAAATACACCTCCACGTTGCGGACTAGCTTCCAAGCAGTGATTTTTTTTAATCTTTTATCATGTTTAGCTATCTAAAATCATTTCTAAACATCATGAGATCTTTCCTATGACAAATCACAATCCTTGAATCCATAATTCAATTCAAGGAAAGTTAAGAGTCAAGTCAAGAGAAGTCAAGAGTCTAGTCAAGAGAAGTTAAGACTCAAGTTAAGAGAAGTTCATAAAGTTTTCCAAAAGTCTTTTACAAATGTTTTAACTTTGTTTTAAGACTTGAGTTTTGAGTTGAGTAAAAAGTAAAGTTTGAAGTGCATTTCTTCAAAAGAGTATATCAGGACTATGTATTCCCAAAGAGTAAATGTTTTCACATTTAAACATGAAAGGAAATTGATATTTCCAAAAGAGCATTTGAGCTAGTTTTCAGTAAACAGTAAGAGTAAGTTCATTCTTCAAAGATTATTCGGGAACTAAGTATTCCCAAGAGTTAAAATGTTTTCACATTTGAGCAAAAAAAGAAACTGAGATTTCTAAGAGAGCTTTGAAGCTAAGTTTTTGAGCAATTATCTCAAACCAAATAAAGAGTTTTTTTTTACAAACATATGAGCTAAAGTATATTTTGGGAGTAGTATTGAACACTAATATGGGGACGAGTTTGAGTGCTGATAACTCACGTCTCCATAAACCATATAGCCATCATGGGTAGTAAAGGATCATACTTTTTAGATGACTCCTTAAGATGTTTTTAGCATAGACTAGTGGATCCACTAAGTTAAGAGTTCTATATGACGGCAAAGTATAGGACAGTTCTAGCAGCGTGGGCAAGACGATGTATCACCACTTAGGCTCATAGTGGTGGTTGTCGGTTAGAGAAACTCCAATAGAAACTATATTACTTTATTATATGAGTAAAGTTGAGTTTGTTATTGCATTTTCTTTAACGAACTAAGTTGTTTTCTACTGTTTTAAAGGCTTTCTATATATTGCATGTGTTTTATTCCTTTATATTGAGTTAAGTTGTTCAGGAGTTGAGTTAAGTCAAGGTAAGTGTTTCTTTCAGATTCTTTTCAAGCTTAAGTTATGTTTAGCATTCCAACTCACATACTCGTACATTCAATGTAGTGATGCCAGTTGGCCTGCATCTTATTATGATGCATACGCATGTAATCAAGATCAGCATCCAGCGCCTCGTTAATCCAATTGAGCACTCAGAGTCTGTTGGTGAGCCTCCTAGCTTTTCGGAGGACCCTTTTTATTGCTTTCAGTATTTTAGTTCATTAGGATGTCGTAGGTCTTGTCCCGACATCCATCTCAGTTGTTTAGAGGCTTCATAGACATAGTTAGTGATGTTAGTTCATGAGTCTTTACTTTCCCTTTTCAGTAAAGTTGAGACTTGAGTTTCCACTTTGGCAGTGAATGTTATTTATTACATTCTAAGTTGTTTATTAAGCAGTTCAGTTTATTCTTTTAAACTATATTTATCTTGAGTAAAGTCTTCCGCTGAGTAAGTAAGTCAGGCCAAGGGTTCGCTTGGGGCCAACAATGGTTCTCGAGTGCCGGCCACATCCAGGGTGTAGGCTCGGGGGGTGACATAAAGTAAAGACATAACCAGTGGTAGAACATGAGTCACCTGATAAAGTGTTCCAATCTGCATCACAAAAGCCTTCAAGTACAGCAAGATATTTTTATAGACCAAACCATAATTTTTTGTTCCAATTAAATATCTCATAACTCTTGTTATAGCATGTCAATGTTCATTACCTGGTTTGCTTGTAAACCTGTCAAGTACTCCTACTGCATGTGCAATATTAGGCCTAGTGCAATCAGTCACATATCTCAAACTTTCGATTATGCTAGCATATTCCTTTTGATTTATTACATCATTTTCACTTTCAACAGGAAATAAGTGAACACTTGAATCAAAAGGAGTAGCAACATGCTTGCAATCAAGAAAGTTATATTTTTTTAAATTTTTCTCAACATAATGTGACTGATCAAGAAAAATTTCATCACATGTTCTTGTTATTTTTATTCCAAGAATAAAATTTGTCTTACCAAGATCTTTTATATCAAAATGGCTTCTAAGAATATTTTTAGCTTCATCAATAACATTCATGTTAGAGCCAAAGATCAATAAATCATCAACATATAGGCAAATAATCACATGTGAATTATTCCAAGACTTATGATATATACACTTATCACACTCATTTGTTTTAAAACCATTTTCAATCATGCAGGAATCAAGCTTTTCATGACATTGCTTTGGTGCATGTTTCAAGCCATATAGGGATTTAGTAAGTTTACACACTTTGCTTTCTTGGCTTGCTTCAACAAAAGACTTGGGTTTCCATATAAATTTCCTCATTTAGGTCTCCATTTTTAAAAAAAATATTTTTTACATCCATTTGATGAATTTGCAAATAAAAAATTGCAGCCATAGCAATTAAAAGTCTTATGGATGTAATTCTTGTTACCGGTGAAAAAGTATCAAAAACTTCTAGGCCTTCTAGTTGTTTTAAACCTTTTGCAACTAGTCTAGCCTTATATTTATCAATAGATCCATCCGGTTTCAATTTTTTTCTTAAGACCCATTTACAACCAATAGTTTTACAACCCGATGGTAAATCAACTAACTTCCAAGTTTTATTAGAAATCAGTGATTCCATTTCATCATTTACAACCTCTTTCCAAAAAATAAAATCATGTGAAGATAATGTTTCTTTCAAAGTGAGAGGGTCATCTACAACATTAAGCACATAAAAATCAGGACCAAAAACTTTTTCTACTCTATCTCTTTTACTTCTTCTTAACTCAGAATCATCAATTTCTTTATTTTTCAAAGTAGAAGTAGAAGAACTAGGTAGTGACAAAATATTTTGTTCAATCCTTTGAGCCCCACTATTTTTAGAATCAAAAGGAAATTTATTTTCTTGAAAAATAGCATCACCTGATTTAACAATAACATTATCTTCAAGATTAAAAAATCTATAGGTTGTACTATTTGAAGCATAACTAAGAAAAGCACAAGGAGTAATTTTCTTACCCAACGTTGTAATCTTGGGATCCATTAGCCTCACAAAGGCTAGACAATCCCAAACTCTTAGATAACCCAAACTTGGCTTGTGACCTTTTCACAATTCAAAAGGTGTCAATGTAGATTTTTTATGAGGCACACGATTCAATACATAACAAACAGACAAAATAGCTTCACCCCAAAAATTTAAAGATGCATGTGACTCAATTAGCATGACATTACTCAACTCAACCAAAGTTGCATTTTTCCTTTCCACTACACCATTAGATGAAGGAGAATAAGGAGGAGGAGTTTCATGAATTATTCCCAATGATCTAACAAAAGAATTAAACTCATTTGACTCATATTTATGGCCTCTATCACTTCTAATTTTTTTATTTTTCTTCCAAACTGATTTCCAACCTCATGGAGATAAGTTTTGAAATTTTCAAAAGCATCATTTTTATTTTTCATCAAGTAAACATATGTAAACTTAGAAAAATCATCAATGAAAGTGATAAAATATCTATTACCTCCACGAGTTAAAATCCCGCCAAGTTCACAAATATCAGTATGAACTAATTCTAACAAATCAATTTTTCTTTCAACTTGAAAATGAGGCCTTTTAGTGATTTTGACTTTGCTACAAGCCTCACACGTTTCAAAATTCTTTTTGATCATGGGAATTAATCCTAAACTACTCATGATTCCAACATAACGATCATTAATATGACACAAACGAGCATGCCAAAAATTGGTAGAAAAAAGCATATAAATAGAAGTAGAAACTTTATTCATTTCAACATTCGATTTAAACATCCCATCACAAGCATACCCCTTCCCCACAAAAACACCCTTCTTCACTATTACATATTGATCAGATTCAAAAATCTGTTTAAAGCCTGCTTTATTAACAAGAAAACTAGACATCAATTATTTTCTCATGGAAGGAGTATACAGTACATCTTTCAAAGTTAACACCCTTCCAGAGGTAAAACACAATTCTACATCTCCCGTTCCAAGCACTTGAGTAGTAGGTGAATCACCAAGCATGATGGTTTTGGGCTCCTCAAAATGAGTATATTTTTTAAACCAATCTTTGTCATAACAGACATGATAGTTTGCACCAGAATCAGCCCACCATCCATCAACACTCTCAACCATGTTTATGTTAGTAATCACCACCACAAAAGGTTCTTCGGTAATGTTTGCTTGAGGGTTAGGATCACGTTTTCAGAATTTGCAAAATCGAGCAATATGCCCACTCTTGCCACAAAACAAAGCATGGTCCCTTATCTTGAACTTGTTGATTTTGTGCTTGGTTATTTTCACCATTATTTTTCTTGAACTTTTTCTTCTTAGGCTTCAAAGAAGTATTTTTGTGATTTTCAGGAGTAGCATTATTTGAAGTAATTAAATTTACCTTCGTTGTGATGTTGTTCTCTTATGTTTGTAAAAGTGCATCTTGGCCCCTTGCCTCTTCCATGCGAATTTTCATTATCAAGGTTTCAAAAGAGGTTTCCTTTTGTTTGTGGCACATAGTTTTTTGAAATTCATTCCAAGAAGGTGGAAGTTTATCTACTATGCCACAAACAATAAGGTTGTCTCCAATTTTGACCTCCTCGGACCTTAGCTCTCCAACAATCATTATAAAGTCTTGAGCTTGGTCCACCACTGATTTGTTGTCCATCATTTGGAAGCGAAAAAATCTACTAGCCGCATATTTTTTTCGCTCCCGCCTTTTCGGTATCATACTTACTTTGCAATGCTTTCCAAATTTTCTTTGCACTAGAGTAAGTTCTATCATAATAATCATAAAAATTATCAGATAGACAATTAAGAAGATAATACCAACACTTATAGGAATCACCATCGTACTTTTCCACTTTCTCATGATGAGAAATAAGTTCATCATCATCCATAGAGATATCATCAATTTTATTAGGATTCTTCTCAGTTAACACATAAGAAACATTGAGAAGACTTAAGTAGAAAAGTACTTTACCCTTCCATCTTTTGAAATGGTTACCATTGAACCGAAATAGCTTGTTAAGGTCTCCCATCTTAACATCCACATTTTTTTCAATTGTAGCCATTGTTGAATCTCCTTAAATTGTTAGCGAAAAATTACATTATAACAAAAATTCAAGATTACAATTGAAATAAAATGAAGAAACATAAATCTCTTTAGGCTGAGACGCGGATATCTCACTCTCTTTAAGGAGATTCAAGTCCACTGCAGCAAATGTTTTTCACCGGTCCAGCAGTAGTCCTTCTTGACTTGTTCCCTCCAGGATACCACAGCCTAATCACAAAATATAACTCAACAACTCTGGACAAGAGTTGAGTCCAAAGCTCCACAAAAAGAACACCTCCCTTCAACTAATAAGAACTCTCTTCTTTTTACTAACTTTTTCCTCTCTATATTTTTTCTTGTATCTAAACCAAATGAAGACCACCACTATTTATACTAGAAGAAGTCTTTCTAGCAATGAACAGGAAGATAAATGGTGTAGTAAATAGTGAAGATAATGACTTAGGAGTTACATAGGTTACAACGTATAATGGAGGAATAAAGAATGAAAATAAAGAAACACTGAGCCACCAACGACTTGCTACTGCACCAAAAAATTTGTAACATATGCACTAACTCCATTTGGAGTAATGCTGAATAGCACTAATGCAGCAGTTATGATATGCAACGGCAGCAAACTGAAAAACCACTAATGGTTGGCAGCAACGGCTATACCAAGTTTTAGCAAATTAATATACAACATATTAATATTAAAATGCTAATAAACCAACATTTACTATAATTGTCTTCCCAAAAAGTAAGTTTAAATCAAACATCGTTGTTCTATTAGTAGAAATGGTAAGTAATAATTTTTATAATATTCATGTTTTTGTGCATTTCTTTTTTCTATTCGCGCTTCTATATTTGGAATACAATTTCCTTCTTTACACTTGAAATTTGTTAATCACAAATTTTATCAATAATGGAGGCACTTATTTATACGTCAAAAGTGTTTAAAAGCTTACTCCAATTTACCATATAAATACAATGTTAATTACTTTAAATTGCATTTAATTTTTTGGAAAAAGGCAAAACAATTGGCTAAGTGAGGGCAACGATAACATTTAGGCACATGTAAAATATTTTGAAATGTCATTATAAGTACTAAAATTGAGCAAATCTTAACTGGAAAGACCATATATTTTGAGATAAGTAATCATCTATGTGTTTCAGGCATAATTTCTACCTACCTCCACTCTATAATCAATTTAATTATTCAAAAAAATAATTGAAGTGGTATTAATTGTGCTTATAAAACTCTTTAATGTTATTGAACATTTATTTATCTTCTCAAGAAATATGAACAAAATAATGGCTTCGGAGCAGATAATAGTATTAGAGCTGATGTTTTTCTTTATATTGTCTACGTCATTGATATATTGTGAAACAATTAACTGTAAAACATATCCTCCAGCAGTAGAACAAAGTTGTTATTGCCTGTGCATTGATTTCTCTGTCGAGGCAAGAGATGATATACCTACGGCGGAAGTCGGACAGATTTGTCGAGAAGGATCATTTCCAAACTTCTCTTGTAGCCTTAAGACTGATTATAATAATGCCCTCGATAAAACACCATCCTCTAGAATGTCATGTCTATAAGGAAAAATCACCTGACATATCAATGTATATAACAATTTTTAAATGTACTAATTTATAATTACTACTAATAAATCTTCAACATCTCTTAACAAATTTATATTAAATTTTATTTTATTTTATTAATTGTCAGCATTTAATTAAGAGTTAAGAGAAAAGAGAAAATGTATCCTTTTTTATAACTATATCCATCTTCTTTCATAACCTCTCTCCCGATTTCAAAGAAAATCATCCAACATTGAACTTTATTTTTTTATCTTTTCGTTTTCTTGAAGTGATTTCTATGTAATTTTTTTCCGTTTAATTGCCACATCATACCTAAAAAATTAAAATATGTGCTTACTCCTAGAAAAAACTATAAGTAATTAGTTGAAGAAGAAAGATAGGACGAGATTTGACAAGTCACTAAAAAAGACCTAAAGCAAGAGTGAAGGATGATTCGAAAAATTTCAAGTCCAAAAAAAGAAAATTTTGTTGTGAATGTATTTTAAAGAAATCAATTTTTATTACATAATTCTTATAATGTGTTTTGCAAAAACTGTGAATGTAGTGTTTTTAATTTTGATTGATTCTTTTAATTGAAAACTGAATTAGTTATCTAAATTAGATATGATTTTTTTCAATATTAGTTGTTTATATTATTTATTGAAAAATTAAAGTCTATATATTTACATATAAATTATATATACAAAATATTAGTTATAGGTTTGATTTTGGTATGAAGATTGCAATTTTGTATTCATATTAATTGTACCTTGGAATACTAGATTTACACACAAACGACTTTATTTATTGTATGAATTTGACATGGAGCATGTAATTTGTGTTTGTTATTAATTTAAATTTAGTATGATTTTTTGAGACGTGTCCTGTTTTATACACACTATTGTACACACAAATTATACGCACAAAATATTAATTATAAGTTTATATGATTTTTTGATACGAAGATTGCAATTTTACATCCATATCAGTTGTGTCTTGATAGATCTATACTTATTGTATACAGAAAATTAATTGTGTTTATATTGTTTATTCAACTATTGAAGTCCAGTTAATTATATACGAATAAAGGATCAAAATCATCCTTTATGTTTGAGTTAAGAATCAAAGTAGTCCCTATCTTTTAGCACGGAGCACTAATAGTCCTTCATGTTTAAAGAATTGATACATAATTAGTATTCTTTCAAACTTCCATTTGATTTTTTAACGGGACCTTTTTGGCACCGTGAGAAAGTTTCCCCCAAAATTCAATTTTTCTTGTCCCTCCAAATTCCTTAACAAATCACTTCTATTTTTTCTTCCCTTTCTTCTTCAATCAAACCCTATAGTCAAAATTTTATTCTAAATTCCATTACAAGCTTAGTCGATTCTTTAAAGCAACATAGCCATGTTGTTAAGGCACAATTGCAAATTCATATATTTTGTACATGTGCAACAAAAAATTGGTAGAAAGATTAATACAAAAATGGATCAACTTATATTGTATATATATTAGAGAAGAAGAGTGACAGAAGAAAATTACAGGAAAAATGACAACCTACAATGAAAAGACTTGTTAGCGTCGGCAAGATTCGAAAACAAAATCCTACGATGAGTACAATTATGAAAGAACATACAAGTAGAATTTTTTTTTCATTTGCAGTTTGTCACTTATTTTTATAAATACTAAAATAACTATATGTATATTTGTAGTGATTCTCAGAAGGAATTTCCTTCAAGTTGCTCAAAATTTCCTTCAATTTTTTTATTTTTGTTTGTATAATAGGAAAATCAAAGTAGTGGAATTAAGGATGAATCTATGGAGAAGAAGGGGAAAATTTGATTTTCACCAAGTGAAAACAGAGTTATTGAAGAAGACGGCAAGATTTGGTTTGCAATGGTGGAAACAAAATTATCAGGTTTATATTTTCTCACGTGCAAAGAAAGGTTCTGTTAAAAAATAGACAGATGTTTGGAAGAATACTAAAATGTACCAATTCTTGAAATAAGAAGGACTATTAATGCTCCATGTTAAAAGACAGGGACTACTTTGATTCTTAACTCAAACATAAAGGACAATTTTGATCCTTTTCTCCCATATATACATCACTTGTGGTTATCCTTGGTATGTGTATGGTATGAAGTTTTGTATGCATTTGGTATGAAGTTTGTATGCATTTTGGCAATACATATTTTTTCTCATATAAGATTATGAAATAAGTATTAAAATAGGATACTTCAAAGTATTAAAAGTATTTTATAAACTATTGAGGTTCAGTTACATACACATGAAATACATATTAAGTGTTTATTTTAGATTTCTAATCTTACCTAACAAATAATAAATTAACTAAAAATAAAAAATGAAAGATGAATTAAAATAATTCTTAACCAATTAATTAACATTATTCTTTCCTTAAATATAGAGTTCTGTAGCTTGCAAGATACATAATCCCCCAATTTTCTCCCAATTAGTTCGTCACTATTTTGATTGTTATCAATTTCTTATATAGAGAGAGAAAGATAAAATGAATTATCTAGATCATTAATTCTACAATGAACATAAATCAATAAAAATAAATAATTGTTCATTCCAGAAATTAATTGAAACAATACAAATAAACTAAATATTTCAATCAATGGACCACCATATAGAAGAATAAAAAACACATGATTACTTTTCATGAAAATGTCATAAAGAAAGACCGCAAAAAAAAAAATTTAGGATGAACAACATACAAATCGATTAAAAATTCAAATTTCTGATGATAAAATTATTATTATTATTATTATTATTATTATTATATATATATATTAATTTTTAGTTGGAGATAGAGGAAGTTCTTGAATTATTTTTTTCCCACCATTTTGTCATGGCGACATATGCAGTTGCAACCAAAAAAAAGGTTTTTGTGGTGACACGTAAGTGTTGCCGCAAAAGGTGAAGGTTTTAGTGGTGATCCATGTTATTGACACTGTAAATAATATATATAGTGGCGACTTTGCTTCAATCGCTACAATACGAACTATTTTTTTCAAAGAAGTGATGGCAGAAAATGTATTTGAGGACGTGACAAGAAACGGTCGCTACTAAAGATACATTTTGTGTCGACTTTGTTGCTAAAAGTGATTTTTGTCGCAACTTTTTTGGTCGCGACTAATTATTTTGCTTTGATATTCATTTTAATTTAGTAGGTAAATTAAAATTCTTTATTAATAGTTTTTTAAAAAATTAGTATGTGTATTTTCTTAATTACTTCTCCATTAGTTGATCATCTTACTAAAAATAGTTGTCCTATAGTAGTTGATCACCTTACTAAATCAAGAAAATATTAATTAAAATTTTCAAATGTTACCCTTGCAATTAATTCTTTTTGAAAGTGTTCATATTTGTTTGTAAAATTCTCAAAACAAATTTAAAGGGTGAATTAGTAAAATTATCTTCTTATTTATGATTTCTTAACATGCGTATAAAAAAGAAACTGATCAAGTATTATGAAACCGAAAAAGTAATAATTATAAAGATGTTATTTGTGAACATTTAAACTAATTATATAAAGCATGTGTTTTAAATAAGTACGTACTTAAAGTAATTGGTATGTGTAATAACAATTACTCTACAAACTATGCAAATAACTAATTTAGCGACATATTTTATTTACTAACTTATCCTTCACTTTTTTAAATACATTTTAGTTATGTGTCTTATCCATCAACAATAAGATTAAGTGATTAATAATGGAAGAACTTTACAAAATTTATACTTTCAAAAAGAGTTAATTTTATGTGCAAATAGAAAAAAAATAATTTTAATTTTATCTATTGACACCCAAATTTGACTTCTCTATACCTTATATATATTTTTAGTTTTTATTACAATTTACATGTGTAACGACCGGGTTCCGCCGTTATAGAAATGCCAATGGGAGAAAATTTGGGGCCGAAAAACTTTTTCGTAGTATTTGGATTTTCCCAACCTTGTCCAGATTTGGACGAAATCGGAGTCATCAAGGTGTAGGGAAATCTTGTAACAATCGGGTGAATCATTTATGATTTTGATTACATGAATAGTTAGATAACTCGTTAAGGAATCTGTACTACTTTATGGAATTGAATTCGGGCGAGTAGAACTCCCAGAATCGATCTTGGTGTAAGAGGTATTTTCTGAGTATCGTTGGTTAGAGGAGTGTTGTGAAATGTGAATTTTGGAATTCTTGAATTAACTCTCTGTCTCGTGTAACCCGCTTTGGCGTTGGGTTTTGCCGTTGTGGCAGGCCCGACATGAATTAAAGTCGTTAATAAACCCCTAAACGACCTCATTATGCATTTTTCGACTTTTAGATCTAAGAAACGAACCTCAGGCGACTCCTACTCGTTTTGCACCATTCTTGAGGCTAAAGGTAAGTTTTTCACTCCCCGAATCCATTTTTCGATCCGTAGAACGTAATAGAATGGGTGGATATTGATCAGGGATGGTTTTGTTATAGATTATATGATGGAAACAACAGAAATTTGGATAATTGGGATCATAGTATTGATCTAGGGTTCATAGAATTGTTAGTAATTCGGGTAATTAGTGATTGTTTATTGATTCCC
The DNA here is from genome assembly GCF_019186545.1 of Solanum stenotomum. NCBI lineage: Eukaryota > Viridiplantae > Streptophyta > Magnoliopsida > Solanales > Solanaceae > Solanum > Solanum stenotomum. The sequence continues at coordinate 47,402,599 of NC_064291.1, forward strand.
GTGTTATTATGATTGTTTGTAGACTAAGAACAAGCGGAACGAATCCGTAAAGGGAAGGATCAAGTTTCTTAGGGTTTCAAGCTTGTTTCGAGGTAGGTGATGGTTGTGATTCTATGATTGTGTGATGTATGCTTGTTCTTGCTTCATTATGATACTTGTATATGTATGAATGTTGCAATGTTGATCACATTTGTTGTAAATGAGATAGATGAATGATGATTTCCATGAAATCATGACTTAAATGTATGATCTTGATGATATATTTGTGATTGTGATTGGGGTGTGTTGAATGGAATGGTTGGCATATTCCGACATAACTAACTTGGATCGGTTGCCACGTTCCAGCATAACTATGGAATCGGTTGCCACGTTTCGGCATAATTATGGGATTGGATACCATGTTCCGGTATGCTAACTGTTTGGGTTTGGGTTCCATGAGAGGACCAATGATGTGATATAAAATGTGTAACTGATCGTTGTTCGTAAATGTTGATAATGTTGTATATGTTGATATATATGCATGTGATTATATTGTTGTCTTGACTTGTTTATGTTGCACTAGTTGGATAGCCGTGTGATCCTACCAGTACACTGTGGTTGTGTACTGATACTGCACTTGCTCTTATTTTTGTTGAGTACAGGGTATCTTCAAGAGGCTACTGATAGACCTCGCTTAGGAGATCAGTGATCGTCGTTCGAATTCAAGGGTGAGTCGATTCTTCCAGGCTGCCATGGGATTCTCTTTTGTCTATGTCCACCATTTTCGGACTTAGACGTATTTTCTAGTTAGTTGATTAGTTCATTAGTTTGGGGTTGTATCCCTTCTTGTTTAGACTTGGTTCATTGTTAGATGTTTTGGTACATTGACTTTCAGGTTCTAGGTTATTTCTTCCGCATTGTTAGTTGTTAGATCTTTTGTTGAAGTTTATGGGAACTTCAATTTTTAGCTATTATTTCTATTTTCGTATACTTAAGCGCCTTAGTTTTGATTAGTTGCTTGGTTTGGGTTGTAGTAGTGGTTCTCCCATCGGAGTATTAGTGTGGGTGTCAATCACGACGGTCTAGGTCGTGACAAAGTTGGTATCAGAACCTAGGTTTGTTGATCTTGATGTACCAAAACGAGTCTGGTACAGTCCGCGGAATGGTACGAGGACGCCTTTACTTTTCTTCGGGAGGCTATAGGACTTTAGGAAATATCTCTATTTTCTCTTGTCTCCTTTCGTGTTATGACTTGATTCCAATTGATATCTGGCGATTCAAATTGGTATCTAACCTCATTCACTCTTATGTTCGCATATAGTTAATACTAGATTCAACAGCGTTAGGCCCATAGCTCCCGTCAATGCTCCAGTTGAGGAATCTGCAGTGAGAGGTCACTATTGAGGCAGGGGTAGAAGAAGTGCTAGGGGTAGGGGCCGTGGAAGAGTAGCGCCTGCTGGAAATCGTGCTCATGTTGAGAATGCTCATGTTAATGAGAACCCTCTCATGCATCATGAGGAAATAGAAGAAGAGGTTGAGGTTGAGAATGTTGAAAATGTAGAGAATGTTGAGGAGGTTGGACAAGAGGAAGAGGTGCAAGCTGAGGCAACATGTATTCCTTCCATCGACACGGTGTTAGCTCAACAAATCATGTCATTTTTTAAGCGATTGGTTGGTCCTGGAATGCTTCCATCTGTTCAAGCAACTGAAGCTCCTACTAATCGTCATGTTGATAACACTGTGCCCAAGACAAGTGGAACGGGAGGTAATGATGCTTTCTTTCGTCCTTTGCTGGGTTCTGTCATGACTGGTAATGAGCATGAAATGTTGACTAAGTTTTTTAAGCTAAAGCCTCTGGTATTTCTTGATTATGAGAGTGAGGATGCGTATGAGTTTATTTTGGATTGCTATGAGAGGCTTCATAAATTGGGTATTGTTCATCAACTTGGGGTTGAGTTTGTGTCCTTCCAACTTCAAGGTGAGGCTAAACAGTGGTAAAGAGCTTACATGGAATGCAGATCTTCTACTTTACCTCCACTTACTTGGACCCAGTTTCATGCTCTATTTCTAGAGAAGTATGTGCCTAGGACTTTGAGNTCAAGGTGAGGCTAAACAGTGGTAGAGAGCTTACATGGAATGCAGATCTTCTACTTTACCTCCACTTACTTGGACCCAGTTTCATGCTCTATTTCTAGAGAAGTATGTGCCTAGGACTTTGAGAGATCACAAGAAAGATGAGTTTATGGCTTCGGAGCAAGGTGGTATGACTGTGGCTGCTTATGAGGCCAAGTTACATGTTTTATCTACATATGCTACTCAATTGGTGACTACTGAGGAAGAGAGAATCTGGTTATTTGTTAGGAGATTAAATTTTGAGTTGCAAGTATTATATGTTCATATGACTTCTGTAGGGAGGAGCTTTAATGAGGTAACATACTATGTTAAGAAAGTGGAGGGGGTGAGGCGAGACGGTCAAGCTAAGACATGGGCAAAAAGGGCCAAGAACTCGGGTAACTTTCAAGGTTCTTATTCCAAGGGATCCGGAAGGCCAATGCTTGCAGCCAAGCCAATTCAATCCCTTATGCCTGCCTCTACAGGTAGTTACTCAGAAACTCTATCTCGTAATTTTCAAGATAGCCAGGGAGTCGCGCCTTCGACGGGAAGCAGGCCATTTTTTTTATCGTACATGTTACAACTGTAGTGAACCTGGGCATATGAGGAGAGATTGTCCCCACCCATGTGTGTTTGAGTCCGCGCAGCAGCAAACTAGAGCAGTGGTACCTGCGGGAAATGATAATAATGGTCGATGGCATCCACAAGGTGGGCGAAAAGGTAATCAGCGAGACCGTGGAGGTAGAGGAAATGGTAATGCAGGCAGAGGTAATGTGTAACCAGGCAGGGAAGTGGTTCGTCGAGATGATAGGGCTCAGTTATATGCCTTTCCGGGCAAGAATGAGGCAGAGGCATCTGACGCGGTGATCACATGTACTATTTTTATCTGTGACCGGATGGCTTATGTGTTATTTGATCCGGGCTCTACTTATTCACATGTATCCGTGAGATTTGCCTCAAATTTTGATATGATTTGTGATATTCTTGATGCCTTTATTCGTGTTTCCACCCCAGTTGAACAATCAGTCATAGTTACCCATGTCTATCGTGCTTGTCCTATTTTGTTTATGGGATTTCAGACTTGGGCTGATTTAGTGATTTTCAATATGATTGACTTTGACATAATCTTAGGCATGACTTGGTTGTCCCCCTATTATTATGTGCTTAATTGTAATACTAAGTTTGTAACTCTAGAAATTCCGGGAATGGAAAAATTAGAGTGGGAAGGGGTGTACAAGTCTAAGCAAGCTAAGATTATTTCCTCCATTCGGGCTAGTAAACTGGTAGAGTAGGGTTGTTTGGATTATTTGGATCATATTAGGGATGTTGAGTTTGAGACTCCATCCTATAACATCTCGCACCTAGAAACGACTATAAAGAGTTTAAAAGATGAAAATATTGATTTTTGGAAAGAATAAGGAAATCTGGTAAATTTGTCTAACTTAAGAAAGTGAGATTTGGCCATTTTCAAACGGCCATAACTCCTAGCTCAAGAAGATTTAGGAGCAGTTCTTGATATGGTTAGAAAGCCCTTGGAGAGATCTTTCCAACGCCGCCGAGATTGCACGATTTCAACATCGTATATGCTTTTCGAAAGTTGGGTTGTTGGATTGAGGAAAGTCCCAATCCGGTTTTAGAGAAGGGCAAAGTAGTCTTTTCTCTAATTAATTTCCTAATTGGATTTTAGGGATTTATTGGGGTAAAAACATGACTTAGTCAGTTTGGAGAATTCAGAAATACGCTTAAGGCTTGGAGAAGAGAGAAAAGAAGAAAGAAAGGGAGCAAAAGGCAAGAATTCGTCAAGATCATCCAAGCTTGCGAGTGGAATTCGTCGGGGGTGATCCCTATTAAGGTATGTGAGATATTTTCGTGTTGGATTAATTCACCCATACACCAACTTGTTTCAATCCATTGATTTTGAGTTGTGCACATGTGGAAGAAGTGAGGTTCTTGAAGAACAAATTGTAGAATTTATGTTGGTTGAATTGTTAATGCTTGGGGGTGAATTGATTCATGTTTTCGGGTTGTTATTCGATCTAGATTGGTTGTATATTGAGGGTCCAATTGATCCTAAGTGTTTGGGGAAAGAATTATGGAAGTTAGGGGAGTTTAGAGATGAAAAACGGAAGAGAAAAGTTGGAAGTCACTGGGCAAAAAGGGCTGGGGATCGCGCCTGCTTCTCCCCATTCGTTCCCCACCTTTTCATACTTGTTCCTAAGCAATGTACCTATGTTTTCTAGTTGTTTCCAACACTCTAAGGTACATCTAAACATCATGAAATCATCCATAAACATGAGATCATGAACCTTGAATCCATAATCCAATTCAAGGAAAGTTAAGATCAAAGTCAAATAAGTTAAGAGTCAAAGTCTAGAAGTTAAGAAGCAAGTCAAAGCCAAGTTTCTTAAAGTTTTTAAGAGTTTTTAACAAACGTTTTAACTTCGTTTTTAGGCTCAAGTGTCAAGTTAAGCAAAGACTAAATATTTGAGTTCATTTCTCAAAAAGCTATAAGGGGACTAAGTATTCCCAAACAGTTTATAAATGTTTTCACATTTGAGCAAGAAAGGGAACATCGATTCCAAGAGAACTTTTAAGCTAAGTTTTGAGTAATTATCTCAATTCAAAGAAAGAGTTTTGTTTTTACAAGCATATGAGCTAAGTATATTTTGGGAGTAGTATTGAGATCCGATATGGGGATGCGAGTTCATATTAACTCAAGTCTCCATAAACCACGTAGCCATCATAGGCAGTAAATGATCATACTTTTTAGATGACTCCTTAAGATGCTTTTAGCATAGACTAGTGGATCCACTAAGTTAAGCGTTCTATATGACGGCAAAGTATAGGACAGTTCTGGCAGCGTGGGCAAGACGTTGTATCACCACTTAGGCTCATAGAGGTGGTTGTCGGTTAAAGAATCTCCCACAAAAGTTATATTACTTTTATATTTAAGTGAAGTTGAGTTGTTATTGCTTTATATTTAACAAACTAAGTTGTTTACACTATTTTACAAGCTTTATATATATTACATGTGTCTTATTGCTTTATATTGAGTTCAGTTGTTCATGAGTTAAACAGAGCCAAGGTTAGTGTTCTTTTGTACTTCTTTCAAGCTTAAGTTGTTGTTTAGCTTTCCAACTCACATACTCGTACATTCAATTGTACTGATTCCAGTTAGCCTGCATCTTATTATGATGCAAACACAGGTAACCAGGATCAACATCCAACACACCGTTGATTCAATTGAGCACTCCAGAGTCAGTGGTGAGCCTCCTTGCATTCCGGAGGACTCTGTTATTTCGCTTTCCTAGTTTTGCTTTATTAGGATGTTATGGGGTCTGTCCCAACATCCATCTCAGTATTATAGAGGCTTCATAAACAGTCAGACAGTTAGTATTGAGTCTCTCATCTATGTATTTGCAAATACTTTGTTTTGAGACATAAGTTGCCATTTTGGCTAAGATGTTATCATTTAAACTATTGCATTGAGTTTATTCTGTTGAGTTAAGTCTTCCGCTGAGTTAAGTAAGCCAGGCCAAGGGTCCGCTTGGGCCAGCGATGGTCTCTGAGTGCCGGCCACGTCCAGGGTATAGGCTCGGGGAGTGACACATCTATTGAGTCTATTCATGTGGTGTTGGAATTTATAGAGTGTTTCCTAATGATTTGTCTGCTATGCCTCCGGATAGAGATATAGATTTTTGCATTGAGTTAGAGCCTGGTATACGTCCCATTTCTATCCTTCCATATCGTATGGCTCTAGCAGAATTAAGAGAGCTTAAGGCTCAAATCCAAGAACTTCTTAATAAATGATTTATTCGCCCTAGTGCTTCCCCATGGGGTGCTCCAGTTTTGTTTGTTAAGAAAAAAAATAGTAGTATGAGAATGTGTATAGATTATCGACAATTGAATAGGGTCACTATTCGAGATAAGTATCTCTTGCCTCGAATAAATGATCTTTTTGACTAATTACAAGGTGCATCAGTTTTCTCTAAGATTGAATTAAGGTCTAGTTACCATCAATTGAAAATTAGGCCTGAGGATGTGTCCAAGACGGCGTTTAGAACTTGTTATGTGCACTATGAGTTTTTGGTTATGTCTTTTGGTTTGACCAATGCGCCTGCAGCTTTTATTAGTTTAATGAATGGGGTGTTCAAGCCATTTCTTGATTCTTTCGTCATAGTCTTTATTGATGATATTTTGATCTATTCGAAAAGTGAGAATGAGCATGCCAACCATCTTCGTAGTGTTTTGGGTGTTCTTGGAAAGAAACATTTATATGCTAAATTTTCTAAGTGTGAATTTTGGTTGAAACCAGTTGCATTTTTTAGGGCATGTAGTTTCAAAAGAAAGGGTAATAGTAGATCCCCAGAAGATTGAGGTGGTTAAGAATTGGGTTAGGCCTAGCTCGGTGACGAAAGTTAGGAGTTTTATTAGGCTCGCTAGCTATTATCGTCAATTTGTGAAGAACTTTGCTTCTATCGCCATGCACTTGACTAATTTGACCAAAAAGGAGATACCATTTGAATGGATTGAAAAATGTAAGGAGAGCTTTCAAAAGCTCAAGACTCTCTTGACCACTGCACATATTCTAGCATTACCGGTAGAAGGTAAAGATTTTATTGTTTATTGTGATGCTTCATATTCTAGTTTAGGTGTTGTGTTGATGCAGGATAAGAATGTTATAGCTTATGCCTCGCGGCAATTGAAGGTGCATGAGAGGAATTATCTAACACATGATTTAGAATTGGCAGCGATAGTGTTTGCTCTTAAGATATGACGACATTACCTTTATGGTTTTAAGTGTGAAGTGTTTACTGATCATTGTAGTTTGCAGCATGTGTTCACTCAAAAGGATCTGAATTTGAGACAGCTAAGATGGATGAAGTTACTTAAAGATTATGATGTGACCATTCAATACCATTCGGGCAAGGCTAATGTGGTGGTAGACGCTTTGAGTCGAAAAGCGGTGAGTATGGGTAGTTTAGCTTGCTTAAGTGTAGTCAAGCGACCTTTGGCTAATGAAATTCAGACCTTAGAGACTAAGTTCATGCAATTGGGCATCTCAGAAAGAGGTGGGGTGCTAGCTAGTATTGAGGTAAGGGCCACTTTTATTGAAGAGATCAAGGCCAAACAATTTGAAGATGAGAATTTGGATGAACTTAGAAAGAAGACGGCGATTGGTAAGGCAAAAAAGACCACTCTTGATGCGGATGGTGTGCTCAATTTTAAAGGGAGAATTTGTGTTCCTATAGTAGATGACTTGATTGAGAAATTGTTGGCGGAGTCTCATGGTTCGCGATATTCTATTCATCTAGGTGTGACAAAGATGTATAGAGATTTGAAGCAAATTTATTGGTAGTCGGGCATGAAGAAAGACATAGCGGAGTTTGTGGTGAAGTATCAAAATTGTCAACAAGTGAAATATGAACATCAAAGGCCTGCAGATTTGCTTTAAAGAATGTCAATTCTGGAATGGAAGTGGGAAGAATAACCATGGATTTTGTGGTTGGTCTTCCCAAGACTTTGGGGAAGTTTGATTCTATTTGGGTAGTGGTTGATAGATTGACTAAGTCAACCCATTTTATTCCGGTAAGAATAGATTATAATGTTGAACAATTGGCTAAAGTATATGTGAAAGAGATAGTGAGGTTGCATGGGGTGCCCCTCTCTATCATCTCAGCCCGTGATACCCAATTCACATCCAAGGTTTGGAAGAAATTGCATGATGAATTGGGCACACAACTCACTTTTAGTACATCCTTTCATCCACAGACGGATGGACAATCGGAGAGGACTATTCAAGTATTAGAAGACATGTTGAGGGCATGTGTGATTGACTTTGGAGGACATTAGGATAAGTTCTTACCTTGGTGTGAATTTTCTTATAACAATAGTTATCACTCTAGCATTGATATGGCACCATTCGAGGCATTCAATGGGAGGGGATGTAGATCACCCATAAGATGGTTTGAGGCTGGCGATGTGAAACCTTTGGGGGTAGATTTAGTGAAAGATGCTCAAGATAAGGTAATGAGTATTCAAGCTAAACTTTTAGCTGCCAGAATAGACAAAAGAAGTATGCGGATCACAACGTAAGAGACATGACGTTTCAATCCAGTGAAAATGTTCTTCTTAAGGTATCACCCATGAAAGAGATGATGAGATTTGGTAAGAAGGGTAAGCTAAGTCTTAGATACATCGGTCCATTTGAGATTCTTGAATGTGTAGGATCAGTGACGTATAGATTGGCTTTACCTCCTAATTTATCGAGAGTTCATCCGGTATCTCATGTATTCATGTTGAATAGATATCATGGTGACGGGGATTATATCACAAAATGTGACTCAATTGTGTTAGACAAGGACCTCCAATATGATGAGAAACCGATTACAATTCTTGATCGTGATGTGCGCAAGTTGAGGACCAAGGAGATTAAGTCCGTGAAAGTTCAATGGAAGCATCGTCCAGTTGAGGAAGTTACTTGGGAAACCGAGAGGGACGAGTGATAGATAAATTGGTATCTATTGTAACGATCGGGTTTCGTCGTTATAGAATGCCAACGGGGGGAAATTTGGGGCCGAAAAACTTTTTCGTAGTATTTGGTTTTCTCAAACTTGTCCAGATTTGGATAAAATCGGAGTCATCGAGATGTAGGAAAATTTGGTAACAATCGGGTGAATCATATATGATTTTGATTACATGAGTAGTTATATAACTCGTTAAGAAATTCGTACGACTTTACGAAATTGAATTCGGGCGAGTAGAATTCCTGGAATCGATCTTAGCATAAGGGGTATTTTCCGAGCATCATTGGTTAGAGGAGTGTTGTGAAATGAGAATTTTGGAATTCTTGAATTAGCTCTCTGTCTCGCGTAACCCGCTTTGGCACTGGGTTTTGCCGCTCTGGCGGGTCTGACGTAAATTAAAGTCGTTAATAAACCCTAAACGACCTCATTATGCACTTTTTGACTTTTAGAGCTAAGGAACGAATCCCAAGCGACTCCTACTCATTTTTCACCATTCTTGAGGCTAAAGGTAAGCTTTTCATTCCCCGAATCCATTTTTTGATCTGTAAAACATAATAGAATGGGTGAATATTGATGGGGGAGGGTTTTGTTATAGATTCTATGGTGGAAACAACCTTAATTTGGATAATTGGGATCATGGGTTTGATCTAGGGTTCATAGAATTGTTAGTAATTCGGGTAATTAGTGATTGTTTATTGATTCCCGTGTTATTATGATTGTTTGTAGACCAAGAACAAGCGAAACGAATCCGAAAAGGGAAAGATCAAGTTTCTTAGGGTTTCAAGCTTGTTTCGAGGTAGGTGATGGTTGTGATTCTATGATTGTGTGATGTATGCTTGTTCTTGCTTCATTATGATACTTGTATATGTATGAATGTTGCAATGTTGATCACATTTGTTGTAAATGAGATAGATGAATGATGATTTCCATGAAATCATGACTTAAATGTATGATCTTGATGATATACTTGTGATTGTGATTGGGGTGTGTTGAATGGAATGGTTGCCATATTCCGACATAACTAACTTGGATCGGTTGCCACGTTCCAGCATAACTATGGGATCGGTTGCCACGTTCTGGCATAATTATGGGATCGAATACCACGTTCTGATATGCTAACTATTTGGGTTTGGATTTCATGAGAGGACCAATGATGTGATATAAAATGCGTAACTGATCGATGTTCGTAAATGTTGATAATGATGTATATGTTGATATATATGCATGCGATTATATTGTTGTCTTGACTTGTTTATGTTGCACTAGTGGGATAGCCGTGTGATCCTACCAGTACACTATGGTTGTGTACTGATACTGCACTTGCTCTTATTTTTGTTGAGTACAGGGCATCTTCAAGCGGCTACTGACAGACCTCGCTTAGGAGATCAGTGATCGTCGTTCGAATTCAAGGGTGAGCCGATTCTTCCAAGCTGCCATGGGATTCTCTTTCGTCTATGTCCACCATTTTCGGACTTAGACTTATGATCTAGTTAGTTGATTAGTTCGTTGTTAGATGTTTTGGTACATTGACTTTCAGGTTCTAGGTTATTTCTTTTACATTGTTAGTTGTTAGATCTTTTGTTGAAGTGTATGGGAACTTCAGTTTTTAGCTATTATTTCTGTTTTCGTATACTTAAATGTCTTAGTTTTGGTTAGTTGCTTGGTTTGGATTGTAGTACTGGTTCTCTTACCGGAGTGTTAGTGTGGGTGTCAATCATGACGGTCTGAGTCGTGACAACATGATCACAAACTATTTATTATTTTAATACTAATTTCTCATAATTTTATAAGTTCATTTTACATTATTTTTAAAATAAATAGCTCAAAACAATTTTCTTCCCATCTTATTAAAGTGTAATTTCCTCAAGCTATGACTCCGGTGGACATTCTAGAAAGACCCCCACTCTAAAAAATGACACGAGTAGCATTTTCCTCTTCTTCCCTAGTCTAGTATTGTCTCAAAGCCCTAATCCAAGTTATGCAAATCTCCAATTTCACTAAATTCAATCAATACCATATTTTCCTTCTACAGGTATTTCTTATGATTTAGATTTCTTATCTATGTGACCTTAATTTGTGTTTGTAATCCTTTTCTACTTTACTTGAATTTGGGGATTAGTGAATTTTGATTGAAAAAATTGAATTTATATTTGGGTTAGGGCTTTGATTTGAAGGTGTACGAACTAATTCATGGCGTCGAAGCGCATATTGAAGGAGCTTAAGGATCTGTTGAAGGATCCTCGAAAGCTAATTCGGAAATGAAAGAAATCACCCACATTTTACGGCACTGGTATGTCGGCTCTACATCCTATTTTCCCTCCCACTTCTACATCCTTTTGATTTTCTGAATTTGTCTTGATTGTTAACTCGCCTTAAATAAAATATGGTGTGGTCTTATTTTTCACTATAAATACGACACCTCTTATTATACAAGGGATAGACTTTGAAGTTCGATAATTTTTCATACTCATTGCTTAAGAAATGCTACTGGCCAAGACTCCTTATTGTGAAACTTCTTCTATTTTACTGATCATTAGTGCTCTGCTGAAGTAATTTAAATTTAAACGTGATAATTCTTGCGGGGTAGAAAGGATTCAGGTATGTTTCTAGACCTTTTGTGTGCCTAGTTTTTGGTTTAATGGGTGCAATATGGGAGAACTGATCTCTATTATGCTGATATGGATACTAATATCGTTTATGTTTTATGGGGAAATAGCCTCTCTACCTTTGAGGTAGGAGTAAGGTTTGCGTATACTTATTTTACCCGCTGCCTAGCTCTATCCTGGCCGAATTCCTTAAAAGCCGAATGCATATTGAATTACTTGTCGAGCTTCAATACATTCCTCTCTTATAATATTCTGCTTTGCTAGAAGATGGATGTGCAACTGCAACATAACGGTTAGAAGCTTGATACTTCTTAGTGTGCACTTATGTGAGGCAAAATTTTATCAATTAAAGGTGCAGTGGTCGACGTCCGGCAATGGTGTTACCAACTTAATAAATGGATAGATACGAAAAAGTTTATAATATGGTGTAGGACTTTCCAGTTTCTGTTAATTATCTCATGTTAAGTTTTCTTATCATAAATTTAGATAAATTATTGAGCCTTTAAGTATGTATTTTGTTTTTACATAGCTAAGATATGACAACATCTTGTACCAAAAGTAAAAGCACCACAGGATTTGGCAATGTCATTACTTACCCATCCCCTAAGAATAACATAGTATATTTACCACAATACTACGCCTTAGTACCAAATGATTAGTGTTGACAATGAAATAGTTTGTTCAAAATGATCAAACAGTTTAGCTTCAAGATGAACTCCAAAGTCCATGTACTCTACATGTGGAGAAAACTGATGTATTAACATTTCCTCTAAGAATTTATTACAATTCTCATTTCGTGCGTTAGAGTTTGATCTCTAAAAGTTTCTTCTAATTCGTGCTAGAGCGTGTTTTTCAGTTAATCATGCCTCCACGAAGAGCTGTCAGAGGTCGTCCTGCTAGGCATAATGTTGAGGAACAAGGGGTACCCAATGCACCTGAAGTGCAACCCCAAGGAGAAGTTACCAATGTTGAGTTCAGAGAAGCGATAAGGATGCTAAGTCAAGATGTGACTAACCAAATTGGGCAACAAAGAGGGGATCGACAAGAAGAGGCTGACACTTTGAGGATCCGCGAATTCTTGAGGATGAACCCTCCAAGTTTCACTTGTTCAAGCACTATTGAGGATCCAGAGAATTTTATTGAAGAACTGAAAAAGGTATTTGATGTTATGCACGTTGTCGATGTTGAGCGAGTAGAACTAGCTGCATATCAATTGAAGGATGTTGCTAGGACTTGGTTTGACCAGTGGAAGAAGGGTAGAGCTGAAGGAGCACCACCTGCGAGTTAGGCTTGTTTTGAGGAAGCTTTCTTGGGGCGTTTCTTTTCTTCGAGAACTAAAAGATACTAAGGTATGAGAGTTTCTTACTCTTAAGCAAGAGTCACTAAGTGTTCATGAGTATGGGTTGAAGTTCACCCAACTATCCCGTTATGCTTCGGAGATAGTTACGGATATAAAGAGTAGAATGAGTTTGTTTGTTGCTGGGTTGTCCCGTCTATCAAGCAAAAAGGGCAGGACAGTGATGCTAATTGGGGACATGGATATATCGAGGTTAATGGTATATATGCAGCAGGTTGAGGAAGAGAAGTTGATGGATAGGGATGAGTTTAGAAATAAGAAGGCTAAGATAGGGAATGAGTCCAGGCAACAGAAAAGTAATGTGAACCGTTCGTCCTTTCAACAAAAGCAAAAGGGCCCTACTCCATCATCTACTAGTGCACCTGCACCCAGAAACAAATGTGAGTATTCCCAACACTTCAGGGCTAGACTTGCCCAATCTCAGGGTAGTGTGGCACAATGAGGTAACTGGGCTCCTACATGTGCTAAGTGTGGTAGAACCCACCCAGGTAAGTATTGCGATGGTTCCACAGGTTCCTTCAAGTGTGGACAATAGGGTCACTTCGTGAAAGAGTGCCCTAAGAACCGGCAAGTTAGTGGAAATCAGGGCAATAGGGCCCAATCTTCATCAGTTGCTCCACCAGATAGGGTTGCACCTAGAGGAGCTACTTCCGGTACTGGCGGAGGAGCAAACTGTCTTTATGCCATCACTAGTCGCCAAAAGCAAGAGAACTTTCCAGATGTTGTCACTCGTATGATCAAAGTCTTTTCTCTTGATGCGTATGCTTGGCTAGACCCAGGAGCAAGTTTATCTTTTGTAACCCTTTATATTGCAAATAATTTTGATGTTCTTCATGAGAAGCTTTGTGAACCTTTTTATGTTCCTACACCTGTTGGGGAGTCTATTCTAACGGAGCGAGTATATCGTGATTGTGTCATTTCCATCAATCACAAGGACACCATGGTTGATTTAGTTGAGTTAGACATAGTAAATTTTGTTGTCATGCTAGGCATGGATTGCCTTCATGCCTGGTATGCGTCAATAGATTGTAGAACTCGAGTTGTCAAGTTCTAGATTCCTAATGAGCCAGTCATAGAGTGGAGTAGTAGTTCAGCAATGCCTAAGGGTCGTTTCATTTCGTACCTTAAGGCGAGAAAGTTAGTTTCTAAGGGTTGTGTCTATCACTTAATCCGAGTTAATAACTCTAGTGTTGAGATACCTCTCATTCAGTCAGTTTCAATAGTAAAAGAGTTTCCAGAAGTCTTTCCAAATGATCTACTCGGAGTCCCTTCTGAAAGAAAAATAGACTTCGTCATAGACATTTTTCTCGATACTCGTCCTATCTTTATTCCGCCATATAGAATGGCACCAATAGAGTTGAAAGAGCTTAAAGAACAGTTGAAAGATCTTCTTGATAAGGGTTTCATTCAACCAAGTGTCTCACCTTGGGGCACTCCGATCTTATTTGTGAGAAAAAAAGATGGTTCCCTTAGGATGTGTATTGATTACCGTCAGTTGAACAAGGTTACCATCAAGAACAAGTATCCTCTTCCTAGAATTGATGATCTTTTCGATCAGCTTCAGGGTGCTTCTTGTTTTTCTATAATTGACCTCAAATCTGGCTACCATCAGTTGAAAGTAAGGGAGTGTGATATTCCCAAGACAACATTTAAGACTCGATATAGTCATTATGAGTTTCTGGTCATGTCGTTTGGTATAACCAATGCACCCGTAACGTTCATGGACCTTATGAATAGAGTATTCAAGTCTTATTTAGATATGTTTGTTATCGTTTTCATTGATGACATTCTAATCTATTTGAAGAATGAGGAAGATCATGCTAGTCATCTCAGAATAGTTCTTCAGACTTTGAAAGATAAGGAGTTATATGCTAAGTTCTCTAAATGTGAGTTTTGGCTTGAATCTGTGGCATTCTTAGGCCACACTGTATCTGGAGAGGGAATTAAAGTTGATTCCCAAAAGATAGAGGCAATGCAGAATTAGCCTAGACCCACATCTCTAACTGATATTAGGAGTTTCTTGGGTGTGGTTGGATATTATAGAAGGTTCGTAGAGGGGTTCTCGTCTATTTCATCCCCTTTGACCAAGTTGACCCAGAAAACAGTAAAGTTTCAATGGTCTGATGCTTGTGAGAAAAGCTTTCAGGAATTAAAAAAGAGGTTGACTACTACCCCAGTTTTGACCTTACCAGAAGGTACGCAAGGATTTGTGTTGTATTGTGATGCGTTTAGAGTGGGTTTGGGTTGTGTGTTAATGCGTAATGACAAAGTTATTGCTTATGCCTCCAGATAGTTGAAAGTTCATGAGAAGAACTACCCAACCCATTGTTGACACCCAATTTTGGACCTCCACAATATATATTAATTATCGAACTTTTTCAATTTTAAACGATTTAAAATAATTAGTTTTATAAAATTAACATATATATATATATATATATATATATATATGTTTGCAAGTTATTTTAACTAGTTTTGTCACCTTTTTATAATTTTTAGATAATATATTTGTTTTACATAATTATGTATATAATTAGTATATTTTATGATTATTTGAAAATCGTCTCAAAAAGATTTTATTTTAATTAAATATTTGGTTAATTAGTTTAGTCATATAGTGGTTTATATTTTTTTGAATTAATTAGTTTGTAATTAAATTAATTATTTTATTTCATTAAGATTGAGAAGCTCGATAGTCTAATTATGTTAATTCGTCTTATTACTAGTCGAACTTATCCTAATTAATTATGTTTGGCTACATATGTAATTTCCAATTGGCCATAATTTAAATTCATATAGCCAGAGCCTAGTCCAAATCTAACCAATTAGATTTTATCCTTAACCCATTTAAAAGACCAAATCTTGGGCCTTTTTCTTCCAATCTTCAACCTACTTCTCACCAACAGCTCCCAGGCCCAATTCTTTTCCTCTCAATCCGGCCCAATCCTTCACCGACCCAACCCCTTTTCTTTCTCCAACGTTAGCATCCAACTCCAAACAATTCCAACGATTTCAGCAACATTCACGTTCAAAGAGGCGTCAAATAGACGAAAACAACAGCAGCCAAACGCGGCAGAAACAACAACCAAATGATGCCTGTTCGATTCCAACTCTAACGGCTAGCGAACGGAGGCAGATGAAAAGCAGTGAGAAAAGTGTCCACTGTGTTCTTTGTCTTCTTCCTTAGACGTCCCTTTTTGTTTTGTACGACTCCAGTAGCAAAAGCACCTGCCAGCCGTGTTTTCATCCTTGTGGCCTCAAGATCGATTCACGTATTGCTTCAAGGACATCCAATTTAATCCTAGGCGTCCACCTCTTCTCAATTCATCGCAATTTGTTGAAATTAGTACTAGTGGAAGCTGTCCAACCGTATCTCTTAAGGGAATTTTGAATTTTGAATTGAAAAAAAATCATCAAATTCCTCACCCTATTTCCCCCTAATTTCGACATAGTTATTTCCCTTATAAATACTCTCTTGTTCTTCATTGTTAAGTTTGGAGAAGAAAGTTGGAAAAATTGTTGGCAAGAAACAAAAAGGAAGAAAGTGGAAAAAATTGTTGGCAAGAAACAAATGGGAAAATATAGATTAGAGACAGGAGAGAATCAGTTATCATTAGAAACAAAAAGGAAAAAACAGACACAGTAAAGTTGCTGGCTATATAGTTATTTACAAGTATTTAGGAATAGGGCTCGAAATCATAGAGGTTGAGAATTCAGTCTTAGCTTAGTCTTTGTTGTTGTTTGCCTTGACTCTGTTCGTCGAAACTCGCATCGTGGTGGTGGAAGTCAACTCGTGATTTTCGTTCGCTGCCCAAAAAAGGTAACACCTCTCCCATAATATTCTTTTTATCTTCTTATACTTTCACATGACGTTTTCTAGTGCAGTAATATCGCTATTTTTGTTGTTGCGTTGCTATTATTTATCATTAAATGTTGGTAACTGGCACCTGTTGTACATGTGTTCTCAAAGGACTTCATATCTTAGTCGAGATAAAATTTCATAGTTTTTGAATCTAGAGTTGTTGTTTCTCTGCTTCTCAGTTCATTTTGTCTTGTTATTTTGCTTCTCCTATACTTTCTTTGAGGTCTTTGAGTTCATATTGTCTTGTTTCTGCTGTCTCTTATCATCAAGAGTTTATGTTAGTTTGCTACTATAATGTTATATGTCTTTTCTTTTCTTTCAAAATATGGGAGAGTCTTGAAAGTTAGTTAATATGGAGGTTGTATGTAGTATTATTTATCATTTGTTGGATGTAGTAGTCCGTCTTCTCCATCTTTTAAGTCTCTGTCGTTAGCCTGCCATGAGGAACTATTTTCTTGATTAAGATGTGGTTGTTCGAGTTATATTTTTAACAAATGTTTTAGTTCAATAAATCATATATAGATTAGTGAGTTTCATCTCATATTTTAGGTATATGCTTCTTTGGTGATTTCTGTGTTTCTTAGCGTATGCTGAAATTTACTGATTGTGTTGCTTTAAATCTAATTTCGTTGTTTCAGTTATTAAACATGACTTCCTTAACTTGTTTATTTTCTGATTTATGTTAACTTAATTAATTACGTTGTCTAATTATGCTAGGTTCATGCTTATTTATTTATCTGGTTCCTTCGGCTATGAAAATGTGATCAGTTCTTCAAGTTAATTTTGCTTAGTTCGATAATTGGTTGCCTTTGTCTTGTCTATGCGATGAGTTCCTATATTTTCTTAGTATTTTGAGTTCTCTGTATCTCTTTTGTGAACATCTATTTTCCTAAAATTATTCTAAGTTTTCAAAAGCTCAAATATGCTGCCACTTATTTGTTGTTAATTGATTGTTGTCACTTATTAACGTCAACAAGTGTTTTGTCAATAATCTTGAGTGCTACATTTTTTTTTAATTCATGCTAATATTCTATTTATCTTTTCAAATAAGACATGAGCTAGTACTTTCCTTTGCATATTTATTTGGTTTGAATTTACATTTGTTAGTTCTAGCAGTGTGGTTTGCCATTGATTCATATTATTTTATCTTTTTGTATGAACTACTCGAATCGAGTCCAATTGGAACTCCCTTTCCCATCGCCTTGTATTTAGAGTGGGTCATGAGGGCCCAAATTTGCCTTTATAGAGTCAGTCAACCTTGAAAAAACAAAGAACATGTCTTTGGCATTGACATACAGGTCCCAGGAGCCAAAAACGCGTTGATATACAGCGTCATACAACCCATATACAGCAGTTGTATACGCTGTAAAAAGGTAGGACAAATGGGCCCAAAGTCCTAAAATTTAACTTTTGTGTTGTATTGTAATTGGGTCAAAAGCCCATTTATTTTTAGTATTATTTGTTAGATATTAGGACAGGTACAATTGGGCTAAAGGCCCAAAATGAAAATAGGCCCAAGTATCGGTCCAGACGAACAAAAAACCAGACTTGGGCCCAACACCCAAAATCCTCTCTCTCTTTATTTTATCTGTTTTAGTATTTGTTTAATTGTTTATTTGCTTGTTAATTCTAAGGTTTTACCTTAATTCAATTCCCCAAAAGATGAATTAACCATAACTGCTAAAATCAAATAAGTATATTTTATTTAACTTTAAAACATCTAGTATTTTCTACTTCATTATAGTTCAAAAGTTGTTTACTCTATTTATTCAAGTATGCACATTTTCTTAAAATCGTTTAGCCAAATAGTTAATTATCGAATAACCGTTTGTTAGCAAACATTTTTTGTGCTTTCAAACCCTTCCCAAAATGCTAATATGAACCTTGAGCCCCTTTTTAATATTTTCATTAGATTTCTGTTTAAATCTTTTGAAAAAATAGTTTTCTTAATTTCCCTTTAAAAATTAAGTGGCGACTCTAAACCAATCTAATTTTTTAGATAAAACAGAATGACGACTCTGCTGGAGATTTGAATTGGGCTCTAACCTTAAAAATAAATTGTTTGGCTACTGTATGTTTGTTTACGTGTTTAATTGCTTAAATTCCCGCAATATTAAACTGTTGCATTCATGGCATCTTCTGCTGTATGTATAGTATATTAAAGAATGGTTTTGCGAAACCGCAGCAGGGCTCTTTTATACTCAACCCTTTTTCAAAATGATCGACAATTTATTGATTCGTCATGTGTCCAATGGTTGTCGTGAGTTCCAGTCTAAGTTGTCCGCTTGGGTCCCCGGTCTTTCAAAAGCCACTCTTAGTCAACTGACGTAGAGCAAAACCAAATCCCAATTTTAGCACATTTTGAATTAAGTTGACTTAACATCCAATGCTTGTTAGGCCCATTAGAAGCCCACCTTGTGTCTAGTTAGCTCATTGGTCAATAAAAAGACGATCATATTTATGTGTTTAAATTTGAAGAATGTATACGTTATTTGGCAAAACATTGTCTCTTGGGTTAGGGAGTTAGATTATAGTTTTATTCTAAACAAAGAAAGAGCAAGTTATCATTGTAAACAAAAGCGTGGATAGCAGGAGATGACAAAAAATCAAGAGCGAAGGATCTTTCGATGGAAGCATAGATTAGGATTGTGCCCCTGCGCGGGACTGATATTTTGTATCCATTGCCCCTATTATGTATCCACATTCAGTTTATTCGTAAAATTTGTATAAATTTGGGTTTTTGGGAGCAATGGAATGTTTCAAATGACGTTATACATCCTTCAAATTGTTAGGTCTATCCTTGGCACAAAATGGTCACATATTTGTTTAAAACGCGCAATATGTGTTTATGTGTTATAACTATTTGTGTGAATATGTTGATTTATTTGGAGATATTCTAGCTTACTCCTCTACAAATTGTTTTTAGAACCCCTAATCACAAATATCAAGTAACTGTCAAAAGTGCGTCCAAATACTTTCCGAGTCTTTAGTTTTCCAACAAAATTCAAACTTCATTTTTCAAATCTTACTTTCTCATCTCAGAACAAAAAGTTAATCTTTTATCTCAAATCGAAAAGAGATTCAAGTGGGTCGAACTACGTAGGACCTAAATTTTCCTCCATGAGATACGTAGGCAGCTTTTCTAGTCTCGATCCCCATTTTTGAGAAATTCTATATTTTTCAACTCTTACAAAGAAATTAGAGTTACATCTCAGTAAAAAATCAGAAGTGCAAAAGAAAGACACAATCGACTTATCTCGACTCAAGTCGACATTTCCGATTCACTAGGCTCAAAATCAAATAGACAAATTCCTGTCTATTTAATCATTTCTCTATATATGTGAGCTAGTTTTTCTTCAAATGAAGCAACTCTTACGTGTTTACAATAATGTGTGTGATATTTTGTATTATTTATTATCGACACAAACTAACACATTTGCCTTTAAGTTGTTTTTCTTTGTCAGATACTCAAACCTGATCTGTGTTGAGAAAATGACAGAACATCCATACTTCACAAGGTCCAAAGACCCCAAAGATTCCTTCTCCGACCAATGTTTATCAAAAGGAAAAGAGAAAATGGTTGAAAATGTTGAGAATACGAATTTGAATGAAATTATTGTGAATGACCCTATCATTGCTGAACAGAACAAGTTGATTGCACAATTGTTCCAACAGATTGCTGAAATGGATAAGACCCGAGATTTAATGAATTTGGCTATCATTGCCAACACTCCTACTCCAGACAATGAAAGGCCTCCACTCAATTTTCCTACTTCAGATCCAACATTCGAACATTTTCCAAACAATTCAACCACCACTACCATTCCAAAACCTCCCTTCATCGACTTAACCACCCCTAATCCATATTATGCTAGCTCCTCACACCAAAAGTTACCTACTCCTCAAAATCCAAATACCAACGTTTTTAGAATTTTCCTCCGATCCATCAAATCCCTACTCAAATTGTCCAAAATCCATCTACCACTCAACCCAGACCTCTAAAAAACGCATTTTATCTTTTAATATCGCCTGAATTGTACCCTTCTTTTACCACACATTTTGAACACGATCATTATGAGAAAGAGTGGAAGGTCATAAGAGGAAAGGTTGAGCAAAGAATCAGAGAGGAAGTAATGAATGCAATGAAGAATGTTCAATACACCCCAGACATCGTGGGTTTGAATTATGAAGATTTGTGTCATCATCCACATTTGGAGCTCCCAAAAGGTTTTAAAGAACCAAAATTTGACACTTTTAGTGGAGTTGAAAATTCTTTGACTCATTTGAGGGCTTATTTTGATCAACTTATTAGAGTTGGGAAAGATGAAGCTTTGCTAATACAACTCTTTAGTCGAAGTCTAAAAGGAGAAGCTTTGGAATGGTTTATTTCTAAATAAATCAAACAGTGGCCAAGTTGGAACACTTTGGCTAAAAACTTCATTGAAAGGTTTGGTTACAATGTAAAATTCATCCCTGATTGATACTCTTTAGAGAGAATCAAACAGAATTCTACCGAAAGCTACCGAGAATATACCTATCGTTGGAGAAGAGAGGCTGCAAATGTTAGACCTCCCATGACCGAGAAAAAAATTATTGAAGTCTTTGTGCACAATCAAGAGCCGGAGTACTACAATAGAATGTTGCTCATTTTAAGAGGAAAGTTCAGTGAGATGGTCAAAATTGGTGAAACTATTGAAGATGGTCTCAAGACCTGAAAAATCATCTGAATGACTCCCCAAGATGAATCCTCGGGACCATTGAGGAGGAAGAGGGAAGATGTCTTCTCTATCTCATTTGAATCAAGCCAAAAATCAAAGAGGCATACCGATCTCAATGTTCAAAAGCTTTTACCATCCAAAACCTACCCTTCAGCTCCACAAAATCCTCACTCCATCCAACCAGATTACCAAGCTCCACCACCATATTATCCAAATTACCAAGCTTCATTGCCAAATTGCCCAAATGCCCAAATGCCCCTCTTAGCTACCAAACACCACAATATCCTAATCTCCAAATGCCAGCACTAAGTTGCCAAAACCCTCTAAGTTATCGTCAAGTACCTCCGCTGTTGCGAAATAATTATAATTTTTTTTGTTAAGTGTTTTTGAAGAAACCTTCTCGAGTATTTACTCCTTTGGTTGAAAGTCGAACCCAACTCTTCAAGAGATTGAAAGTGGCTGGTCTGATACGAACAATTGATTCAAAAAATGTCAATGTCAATTCCATGCTTTACAGGCCCAATCTTCATTGTGCTTACCATTCAGGAGGTGTAGGACATACCAATGTGGATTGCATCAACTTGAAGCATAAAATTCAGGACTTGATTGATAAAAAAATTGTTACTCTTCAAGCTGTCACCTCCAATGCCGATGGTAATTCATTGTTGAATCGTGGAGGATTCGCTATTAACATGACTAACCCAAAGTTTCAAGCACTTCGCCGTCAAAACACCCCAAAATATCGCCAAATGCCTCCGCCTCAACAAGGACATTATGATCCTCATCGTCCACGTATTGAGAAGAAACCTGCTCAAAATTTTACTCCTCTCATTGAAAGTCGGACGATGTTGTTTGAACGATTGAGTGCGGCAGGTATTAATCATCCGTTCAAGCCCAAGCCAGTCGATACTAGCTCAAGATTTTACCGAGCCGATCGAAGTAGTGTGTATCATTCCAATAGTGTTGGACATGATACCGAAAACTGTATTAATTTGAAGCACATAATCCAGGACTTGATCGACCAGAAAGTGGCCAGGACCGTTGTACCCAACGTCAACAGTAACCCTTTGCCAAACCATGGAGGCGCCACTATCAATATGATAGAGCCAGAGGATGAGTGGTGCATAGTAAAGGAGATAGTGGCTGGTCCCGACAACCTTGAGAAATTTGTAGCTTCTCCGAGCATAAGTGAGAAACTCAATTTTATGAGCATGACACCTGATCAAGCTTTTGCTTTAATGTCAAGAGAGGGTCAGAACAAGAAGGGAATTAATCATGTTCCACCAAATTCTTTGTCTCATTTGAGCCAGTCCTTTTTGGTAGAGGAATATGCCAATGATGACGATTTTGGAGAAGTAATTAGGGATCTTTTTGAAGAAGGTGATGTTGCATCCCAAAAGATGATCGAGACACCAAGTATTCGAGATGCCGAGCCAATGGAGCAAGTTCTTAAGTGATTTTTAGCATAGACTAGTGGATTCACTTAGTTAAGGAGTTTTATATGACGACAAAGTATAGGACAGTTTTGACAGCGTGGGCAAGACGTTGTATCACCACTTAGGCTCATAGTAGTGGTTGTCAGTTAGAGAAACTCCCACAAAAACTATATTACTTTATTACATGAGTAAAGTTGAGTTTGTTATTGCATTTCTTTAACGAACTGAGTTGTTTTCAACTATTTTAAAAACTTTCTATCTATTGCATGTGTTTTATTGCTTTATATTGAGTTAAGTTGTTCTTAAGTTGAGCAAAGCCAAGGTAAGTGTTCCTTTCAGATTCTTTTCAAGTCTATGTTATGTTTAGCATTCCAACTGGCATACTCGTACATTCAATGTACTGATACCAGTTGGCCTGCATCATCTTATGATGCAGACGCAGGTAACTAGGATCAGCATCCAGCGCCTTGTTGATCAGGTTGAGCACTCAGAGTCAGTTGGTGAGCCTCTTTGCTTTCCGTAGGGTCCTTTTCATAATTGTTAGCTTTTCAGTTATTAGGATGATTGGGGGTCCTGTCCCGACATCCCCCTTTGTTTTAGAGGCTTCATAGACAGTTAGCAATCAGTTGTCTTTACATTATTATTTCATATGTTAAGACTTGAGTTGCCATTTTGGCCAAGTTGAATGTTTGACCTTTGAACGTTCTAAGTATTTTATTAAACAGTTGAGTAGAGATGCATTGAATCCTTGTATTTATGCTTTTAAGTCTTCCGCTGAGTAAGTCAGCCAGGCCAAGGGTTCACTTGGGACCAGAAATAGTTCTCGAGTGCCAGCCACGTCGAAGGTGTAGGCTCGGGGCGTGACATTGTTCATGAGACATGTTATATATCTTGTTTTCTCATCAATGCTCTTTAATAAGTAGACAGTGATAATCTAAAATTCAAATATGGTCTACATGACATTCTTTGATAATAATGTAAATATCTAGGAAATAACATACGCTAAGGGGTCGTTTGGTGTGATGGATAAGAGAAAGTTATCCTTAACCCACCAAATATCAAAATTTGATGTTAAAATCCATCATAAATTAAAGAAAAATAATGGTCTATGATCAAGAACACTTACCCAAATGATCTAGCATAGAAAATCCTTTCAAAATCGGCATAAAGGGTCCCCAAATCTCACATTTTATGAATGTTTATTTCATATATTAAATATCTAAATTCTTTCAATTGCTTCCTGTGTATGTATACGCCACAACAAAGACATCTTTGCAAGATATGAGTCTAAGAGTCTCTGTTGGGCATTATTGTTGCTAGACCAAAAGCACTTATTTTGGATAAAAAATAGTTATTTTGAAAAAATAAGTATTTGCATCAATAAAACTGTTTTTAAATAGAAGCAATTATAATAGTACCCCTCTTATATATTTTAAGTTATGTCATGATCCAATTTTTAATCAAGTCGGAATCAATATCAATGTATTAAACTGATCGACCTAGCATTCCATCTTAAAGACTATCTTAAATCAATGATTTGATAATTCCAATCAGTTTGAAACGTATTTTATGGTTAATCTGCAAATGAAGCTAAACTTCAAGGGTGAATTATATAATTATCCTTTTAACTATTTGGCTATAATTGACTTTGCTCAAGCTTCTAAATTTTTAACCAAGCATCAGTTGAAGTCTGAGACTTGTCTTAATGGCATAAATAGTATTGAGTTTATAGTATGTTTGGTTAAACTTTTAAAATCAAATAATTTTGAAACGTGTTTAATTTAAATGTACTTTCCAAAAAAGTACTTGTGGTTAGAAGAAATTTGGTTTTTAATCGATAAATTAAATTTTAGAATTAGAATTTAGAAACACTAATGAGCAACAATTAATATTTAATCAAACTTTTAAAAGTGCTTCTAAATATATTTTTCTCAGAAGTGTTCTACAAAAAGTTTTTTGGGCAAAGTCGACTTTTTTTTTTTAGCTTTTGTAAATAGTTTTTGCGACGGCATAGAAGCACTTATTTTCTTATGATCATTAAAGAAGAGATATTAGAAATTAACTTGAGAATTTTTAGGAATTATAGTAACGTAATAATGTCACTTATGGGCATTAAAGAAGGCTTAATGTTATTGAGTTACAAGGAGTTTTTTTTTCCTTCTTATATTAATGAGATTTCATTTAAGTCCCTTTTGAAACCATCGAGTGAAGAGAACCAAATAAATGATTCATATGAACAAAGAGTTTTGTCGTCCCTTAATTAAAATTAATAAATATTTATTTCATCAATAACGTGTATTAAATTTCTTAATTCTATCAATTATTTATACGCTAACATATATTGTCTTTGCAAGGAATAAGTCTAAATCATACATTATTTTGCTAACAGAAGAAAAAGTAAGCAAGTTTTTTTAAAAAAAATATTATTCATGCTTTTATGCATTTCATTGCATCTTAATAATCATGCGTCTATATTTGGAATATAATTTTCATTCTCTACACTTGAAATTTGTTGGTTACAAATATTTAAATTCATGTACCATACTGAATTACAGATGCAATAGTAAAATTATCATGTTAATTCTTTTAAACTGCATTTAAATATTTGTACACATCAAAACAATTTGGCGTAGTGAAGACAACATGGCATTTATGCACACATAAACGATTTTGAGATAACGTTTTAAGAACCAAAATTGAGTTAATTAATCCTAATTTGCTTTGTTTTGGTCGTTTTAGCTTGTTGTTGATGGTTTTTGTTTTGGGCTTAGGTCACTTTTGAAAAAAATCTAATTGAAATGATCATATATTTCAAAGAAGTAAGCATTATAGGCGTAATATCTACCTATATTTAATAATCAATTGAAGTGGTATACAATATTTCTAATAGTACTTATGAAACTCTTTAATGCTACTGAATAATTGTTTATCTATGCAGAAAATATGAATAAAATGATAGCTAGTGATCGGATGATGGTATTCGATCAGATTCGTGTGTTTTTCTTTGTATTATTTTTGTCATTAGCAACTTGTACAACATACCCTTTATCGGTGGAAGAAAGTTGTTACTGCATATGCATTGAGTACTATACCGAATCGAGAGATGCTATTGCTACGCCAGAGGCCGAACGAATGTGTAAAGAAGGATCATTAAGTGGCTTTCATTGTGATATTAAGGATGCATATGATAATGCCATTGATAAAACACCATTTTTAACTCCTTTAGAGTGCCCTTTTTATCATAATATCTAGGCAATGGTCACACCCGTTTATGTAATTTTGCATCCCTATTAAATTATTACTATTGATAAAAATAAATTTAATGCATAGCACTGAAAATTTTATTCAGCATTCTCAGTAGTTCTCAAATTTTGTAACCTTAATATACTTGTACAAGTGGATACCGTTATAATTAATCAGAAATATATTTAGAGTTTTCAAAAGGTTTTATAATAGTCACGGAATACTTTGCTCAGTATTTTAAGATTTTGGAATCATAATGCTTAAAATTATTGCACATAATATTAAAATGAAAAATTTTAAATCGGGGTAAATCAGTCAAAGATAACAATAAAAAAATATAATGATCTGGTTGGTCATTTTTAGAATTTTTTGTAAAAATTACCGTTTTACTCCTCCCGATATTGATCCCAAGTCATTTTTTATTGGATTTTGAAATTGAATTTGAGTTTTGAGTATAAAGTTGTGAATTATGGAAATTTTAGAGTTTTGAAGACTAATTTGTTAAAAAGTGGTTTTCGGTGTCTTATGGAGTTTTAAGTCTTGGAATGAAATTTCGTCGATTACATCGGTCTCAAAATGTAAAATTTCCTAAGAAGAGAGTTTTCGGTTTCAGATTCAAAGTCTTTTAGTGGATTTGAGATCCTACATTGGAAATTTGTGAAATTTTAGCCTTTGGATTGACTTTGGTCAACATTCGGGGTTCAAATGCTTAGATCGAATTTTCAACAGTTCTAGTGAATTCGGGAGATGATTTTAGGGTTAGGAGAGATCTTGGTTGAATTTTTAGAGGTCCCAAGCTTGTTTTGGCCTTTTAGGCGTTATGTTTGTTCTTTGTGACTTTCACGTGTTTCGGGTCAAGGAGACCTCTAATTCATGTTTCAATAGTTCCATTGAGTCTGAAACGTCGAGTTTAGTCAAGTTGCATATTTGATTTGTGTGTATGGAGTTCCGAATGAATTCCGGATCTATTCGAAGATGTGAGAGTTTGCTGGTTTTGTTGATTTCTGGTGCCTCGCATTAGCGAGAGGTTGTTCGCTTTCGCAAGCCTCATTTCTATGAGGTACGGGCCGCGTTCGCGAAGGGTCGGCCCCCCTTTGTGTTCAAGTTTGCGAGTGTCTGGCTGCTTTCGCGACCTTCACTTCAACAAGGGTAGGTTGCGTAAGCGAGAGACCACTCTTTTGCAGGGATCACTTTAGCGATTAGGTGGTCGCTTTCGCGAAAGCGAATCTAAGTTCGCTTTTGCTATACTTAATATTTTTTTGTCTGAAATTTGAAAGTTTTACCCAATTTTCTCTCATTTTAAGTTTTGAAAAATCCTTGGAGGCGATTTTGAAGAGATTTTTCGCAGTGAATCTTTTGGTAAGTGTTTGTAACTCTAAATCTTCAATTCCCCATTATCAATAGTAATATTAACATCAAAAATTGAAATTTTTGATTGGCAAATTGGCATGGTTTATTATGAACTTGAGTTTTTAAGAAAAATGATGATTATGAGTTGAATACAACTTCATTTCTAAAATGATTTTCACCAATAGATTCTGAACCCGGTGGGTAAAATTTTCATGTATAAATTTCTAGATTTACCCTTAGTTTTTGGAATCGGATTTTTGAGCCGATTTTTACCATTTATTCTAATTGCTTGATATGAATATTGTTAGTTTCGAAATCTCATTGTGAATACTTGTTTGACTAGATTGTGTTGGTTTGGACATTGTTCGAAAGAGAAAAACTCAAGTCTTGGATTGATTGTGATTAATTAAGGCAAGTGAACTTTTAAAGCTTGTAGAATCTTGAACTCTCTTTTTTGTATGTGTTAACGAGTAATATCAATAAAGTGATGGGTTAACTGCTCAAATTAATTAACCTTAATGATAAAGATGGGGCTAATGATAATGGCTATGTGATGATATTGATGTGCTATTGTTGAAACTCTATGACGAGGTTGTTCCATGATATAGTGAAGTCTATGATATGATGAATGATCCGAAAGGAAATGATTCCAGTAAGTGAGATATCCGAAGGGAAATGATTCCAACAGGTATATGAACCTTGTGTGTCCCTCATGGGGTCCTTTTTTAGATTCAACAAATGTGTATCATAAGACAAACATGCATTGATATTGCACATCATTGTGTTGCACTTCATTGATTATGATTTCTGATCTTATGTTGGTCAGGCCCTTAATTGTGAAATACTATAATGATGTGTAATTGTGTTGAGATGATAGAAATACTTTTTGGTGTTTTGTGTTGTGGAGTGAAAATTGTTGGTAAACTGTGATTGATGAACGAATATTTTTAGTGTAGTTGATCATCAGTAAATGTTAATTTATGGTTGTTGAAGTGTGTTTTACTTGAAATTATGAATTGTTAGGTTGGGCTGATTTCTATGTAGGTTGTAATTGTGGCGATTTAGTTGGGATTGAAAGGAGTTCTTGTTTTCTAGCTAATTTTACCTTGTTTTAGTGGGTTGCTTGTTGAGTATCGTGTTGTTAGTATTCATTCCTTGCTTCTACACTTGTGTAGGTTCTGAGCCCGGATTCGTGTGATTGCTCTTCTTCTATCTTACATCTGAGGCTTTCTGAGGATACATTGTAAGGTAGTTGGTTGTCATCCCCATGGGCCCTCTTGTTTCCTTACTTATGTTTTGTTCTATTCGAGAGACAAATACATTGAGACTTGTATTTATCTTTCAAATTTTGTATTATTACACTAGTAACTTGTACACGTGACAACCTAATTTTGGAAATATTTTAGAATGACTAAGTTTTTTCGCGTTGTTGTTATTATCCGTTTATTTCCATTTTTCCTTCGTATTATTGAGTTTTAGGCTAACTTATCCTGGTGGAATTAGACGAGTGCCATCACGTTCATTTTTTTTGGGTCTTGATAGAAATCTTGTTCGATGAAGTTACAACATATGTATAATATTAAGTTTTTGAGTTAAGTATCAAAAACAAATTTACACTATCCATTTTTTTTAGTTTCGTACCTAAATTATTGAGAGTGAGAAACACACTTAAACTATCACTCATTAGTTTGAGAAACACAACACAATCTTTTTTTTTAGTTCTCATACCTAAATTATTGAGAGTGTAAGAAACACACCTAAATTATCATTCATTTTTATAATATTTATAGATAATGCGCGCTTTTCCGTTATAATGACCCTCGTGATCATTTTGTATTTTCAGCTAGTTTTACCTATTTCAATTTCTTTCTTAGCATTAATTTGTATGTATTTTATAGCTTGCAGGGATAGATAACATGATTTCCAAGGTAATCAGATAAATATTAAATACAATTTTCAATCTTGAAAGTTTGAAATTTGAGATGTTTGATCAAAGTAAGCATTTTAGGTTAACAAGTTCAAATTTGAGTTCTGACAATTTTGTAATGCTCGTAAGGTGATTTTTGGCAGAGTTAGTTGGTAGGCACGAATTTCAAGGCATTCAGGAGTGAATTGAGCCATTGATTGACTTAAATTTTTAAAAAGTTAAGTTTGATCATGATTAAATTTTGATAAAGATCATTATAAACAATGAAATTTTATTGATAAATTCATATTAAATTTTAGATTAATTCATAAATTTATGATATATTGACCAAGTCAAATTATTGTTAATAAAGTTGGATTAATATTTAAGTTAAATTATATGACTTAAATAAAGTTCAAATTATGTTTGAGTCAAGTTAAGCTGACAAGACAAGCTCAATTCATGTTCTTCAAGCCCAAGATCCTCTAAAATTACTTGAAGATCAAAAAGAAGAAAAAGAAAACCACACAAAAATACATAGAGATTCCTTGCTGTTCAGTGGTGATCTGGAAGTCTTCCACATACAAAGAAGTGTACTTCGTCTTCAAGTGTGCAGCCGCAAGTATTTTATCAAATCAAGAACAATTAGGATGTTAAGATCATGTATTGGTATTTGATAAGTTAATACAACTAGGACTTGAGAATTTGTGAATGGTTAGCTAGCTTATATTTTCAATTAGTTAGTTTGTTATTTTTCCTAGTTAGTTAGATTTACAACGTGTATAAATGTACAAATTGAGCTCAATAATAATTCAGTTTTCATTTGCACAAATTCAGTTACAACTCTGATTCTTCTCTCTCAAAGCTCAGAGCTCCTTCCATGGAGTTCTTACTCAATATTCAACAGGAGATCATGATTTTTACATGATATCAGAGCTGAAGGATTCTTCTTCCGGATTGAATCAATTTTCCTTTCTTCGATTCTCGATTTGCAATCTCGCAATCGATTTTCCTTTTCAATTCTCAATCTATAATTTCGCGATCTGCGATCTCACCATTCGTCCCTCAATTTTTTTTTTGTTTCTTCTTGTAATCACTCGTTGTTGATTCATGGCACTTGACACAGATCAGCCGACCTTGACTACTGAGACCCAACAAACACAGATTTAACAGGAATGCAACAATGCC
The DNA here is from genome assembly GCF_019186545.1 of Solanum stenotomum. Lineage (NCBI taxonomy): Eukaryota > Viridiplantae > Streptophyta > Magnoliopsida > Solanales > Solanaceae > Solanum > Solanum stenotomum. Next base: position 47,432,883 of record NC_064291.1, read on the forward strand.
TTGTACGTGCATCCTTCAGAGAGTGCTGGTTGTCGATCACTCCAGTTGTTTTTTATAGAACAGGGTATCGTTCATGGCGCCGATGCATTCTCAGAGCACTTTCTGTGAAAAATAAGACAGGTTTCATCAATGGCAAAATTGAGAAGCCAGATCTTGCTTCACCTATGTATGCTCAATGGGAATGCTGTGATAATATGGTAACCTCCTGGATCCTTAATTCTCTTTCGAAGGACTTAGCCGATAGCCTACAATATGTAAACAATGCAAAGGAATTATGGGAGGAATTAGAAAATAGATATGACCAGGCAAATGGCGCAAAGATGTATCAGATTCAACAGGAACTTAACAATCTCACTCAAGGTAACCTTGATATCACAGGATATTACACTAACATCAAGAGGTTATGGGAAGAATTGACCATTTTGGATACCACCACACAATGCACTTGTTCATGCACCTATGGGGGGTAAGATTAAACTGCACAAGGCCGAACAAGATCGACGTCTTATTCAATTCTTAATGGGCCTAAATAAAGTTTATACAGTCGTTCGAGGAAGCATTTTGATGATGAGTCCCCTACCTACCATGGCCAGACCTTTTCCATTCTAGTTCAAGAGGAAAAGCAATGAGAAGTCAGGCCTAATGCTGGAGTTCATCTGGACTCCACTTCATTGAGTGTAACAACAAGTAGAAGCTCAGGTTCCAGAGGACACTCCACTGCAGGAAACAACACCAACATTTTCAGAACTAACTACACTCCATATAGAGGAGGGGGCAAGGTTGTGTATAGGTCATTCTTCAAGTATCTCAACACATGAAAGGTTGTTTTAAGATGTGGTTCTCTAGGTGCTTGTAGGAATTGGCTGAGGTGTTGGACACTATATGTGATGTCCATTTTTGTATTTGTGAGAAAATTTAATTTTCCCACCAAAACAACAATACAATCCACAGAAATTTTTGAACTACTCCACATTGATCTATGGGGGGAAATATCACACACCAACACATACAAATCAAAAATATTTTCTTACCATGGTTAATGATTTTAGCAGATCAACATGGACTCAATTGCTCAGCTGTAAAAGCAATTCACTGCAAACCATTAAAGTATTGATCTGTCTGATAGAAAACCAATTCAAAACCACAGTAAAGTCAATTAGAACTAATAATGGCATGGAGTTTACAAATAAAGAAACTTCTGATTTTCTCCAAAGTAAAGGAATTATTCATCAAAAAACTTGCCCCTATACACCACAACAGGATGGCATTGTAGAAAGGAAGCACAAGTATTTACTTGAGACTGCCAGAGCCTTGTTATACCACTCAAAACTCCCATTACAGTATTGGTGGGAATGTGTTCTTACTGCAACATATTTGATCAATAGACTTCCTTCCACAACCCTGAAAAACAAAACACCTTTTGAGATATTGTACCACAAACAACCTACCTATTCACATCTCAGATCCTTTGGGTGTCTATGCTTTCCAACCACCCTAAAAACACACAAGGACAAATTTGAGCCAAGATCAACACCCCATATCTTTGTTGGATATCCCTTCAATACAAAGGGTTAAAAGGTCCTAGACTTGGAGTAAAAAAGGGTGCACATTTCTAGAGATGTTACATTTCATGAGAATGTTTTTCCTGATCCTAGCTTCTTTATTTCTGTTTTAAGGAAGCTGAGAAATAATTCTACATTGTTAAACTCTATAACTAATGTTTTTTATGCTTCCATAATGGATAAGGATATCACCAAAGAAGTTACTAACACTTATGATCTTGTCACTCCACCTTTTTGTAATAGATAATGTTGTTGATAATAATACTCAAACTACCTCTATTTCACCCCTTGCAACACCAACAAACACACACACTGAACCAACCCTTAGTCCAATACCTATAATGCCAACTGAAACACATAATGAACCAGCCCTTAGGAGATCTACTAGAACCCACACTATTCCAAAATATCTAAGTGAATATACCTACAAACTACCACCATCACAGTCTGTTCTTTCAAGTTCAAGTCACACTCCACATATCAGTAATCATATTTCTCATCATATTTCACTCACCTGTTTTTGTTTGGAGAGTCAGCAGTTAATGCAGCATGTTTCTCATGATATTGAACCATTCTCTTATGAGAAGGCATCTTTGATTCCTGAGTGGCAAGCAGCCATGACATTGGAATTTCAAGCCATATATACTAATAACACCTGGGACTTAGTACCATTGCCTGCAGGAAAGAAAACAGTAGGTTGCATATGGGTTTATAAGATAAAGCACAGAGTTGATGGCATAGTGGAGAGATTTAAAGCCAGATTGGTTGTCAAAGGCTAAGCACATCAAGCAGGAGTTGATTATAATGAAACCTTCTCACCCGTGGTGAAAATGACCACTGTGAGGACACTGATTGGTTTGGCTGTCAACAAAGGCTTGAGTTTATATCAATTGGATGTTAATAATGTCTTTCGTCATGGTAATCTTCATGAAGAAATCTATATGACACTTCCACGGGGTTTACTGGTTAATGATAAGAGGATGGTGTGTAAGTTGAAAAGGTCTCTATATGGACTAAAACAGGCAAGCAGATAGTTGTATGAAAAGTTGGCCACAACACTTTGTTCAAGAGGTACTCACACTCTGTCAGTGATTATTCTTTTTTTCATAGGAAAGTTGGGATGTCTACAGTCTTTGTAGCAATATATGTAGATGACATTATATTTACAGGAACAGATTTGGCAGAAATTGAGTCCTTAAAGACATATCTACATGCTCAGTTCAAGTTCAAAGATCTAGGAAAACTTCACTATTTTCTAGGCCTGGAAATTCTATACAAGGATGATGGTGTTTTGATTTCTCAAAAGAAGTTTGCTGCAGATTTAATCAAGGAATTTGACTGTTCAAACTATAGCACAACAGCATCACCACTTGATCCTTCTGTGAAGTTAAGCTCAAATGAAAGAACACTACTTACTGATCCAACTTACTACAGAAAACTGGTGGGAAAATTAAATTTTCTCACAAATACAAGAATAGATATCACATATAGTGTCTAACACCTCAGCCAATTCCTACAAGCACCTAGAGAACCACATCTTAAAGCAGCCTTTCATGTGTTGAGATACTTGAAGAAAGACCTGAGCCAAGGCATTTTCATGACTAAACATACAGACTGTACAATCACTGCCTATTGTGACTCAGACTGGGCAGTATGTTCTGATTCTAGGAAGTCAGTAAGTGGACATATAGTGTTTTTAGGGGACAGTCTTATTGGTTGGAAATCGAAGAAGTAGACAACAGTGTCATTATCATCAGCAGAAGCAGAATATAGAGCAGTAAGGAAGGTAGTTGAAGATTTAGTTTGGTTGGAACGATTATTGGGTGAGTTAACTGAGTCCTACAGTTTGCTTATTTCAGTGTTTTGTGATAGCCAGGCAGCAATCCATATTGCAAAGTACCCAGTATTCCATGAGCGCACCAAATACATAGAAGTTGATTGTCATTTTGTGAGGAACAAGTTGCAAGAGCCTTATTTCTCTCCATCATGTCTCCACTACAGAACAAATGGTTGATATTCTAACCAAAGCTTTAAGTGGACCTAGCCATTCCAACATTTTGCGCAAGTTGTCAGTCACTACATCACTGCCAACTTGAGGGGGGGGGGGGGGGGGGGGGTGTTAAGATCATGTATTGGTATTTGATAAGTTAATACAACTAGGACTTGAGGATTTGTGAATGGTTAGCTAGCTTATATTTTCAGTTAGTTAGTTTGTTATTTTTCCTAGTTAGTTAGATTTACAACGTGTATAAATGTACAGATTGAGCTCAATGATAATTCAATTTTCATTTGCACAAATTCAGTTACAACTCTGATTCTTCTCTCTCAAAGCTCAGAGCTCCTTCCATGGAGTTCTTACTCAATATTCAACAGTAGATCATGATTTTTACATAGGGAATTACATCTTTTTTTAAAAAAAATTAACCTTCGCACAAATTCAATTATAAATGTTATTGTTTGCTTGCTATTTTCTTTTCTTGATTGCTATATTTCAGGAATGAAAATTTAATCGCATATAACTATCCTAATCAGTGATTTGATGATTTCAATAAATTTTAAATGTGTTTATGGACGATCTATAAATGAAGCTTAACTTGAAGAGAAGATTATATAATTATGCTTTTAACTATTTGGCTATAATGACTTTGCTCAAACTTCTAAATTTTTATTGAAGTAGTTGCTGACTAAATAAACTTGTCTTAAAATCTTAATGGCGTAAATATTACTATGAGTTATAGTTTGTTTGGGAAAATTTTTAAAATTAATTTATTCTGAATAATTTTTTAATGTATTTTTGGTTAAAAATAATTTGTGTTTTACCAATAAATTTTAAAAGCACTTATGGACAATAATTAGTGCTTGATCATATTTTAAAAAGTGTTTTTCCAAAAAAGTACTTTGGCCAAAAGCTACTTTTTTATTAGCTTATGAAAAATAGTTTTACTCCACATAAACACTTATTTTCTCCCAAAAATTTGATCAAACACCTCATTTCTTAAAATAAGTAATTTTTTAGAAGAAAAAATCAATACTTTTAACCTGGCAAAAACTTGTCCAAACGGGCTATTACTCATCTAGATATTAAAAATTATATGGGTATTACTGGATTTTGACAAAGAAAACTGAAAACTCCATGAAAGGAGGTTGATTCTTAGATCAATTTACAGAGAGAATAGAAGAGAAAGAGAAATTGTATTGAATATTATGAACTCTGTTACATTGAATCTGTACCACTATGCCTTTTATACTTGTACAATAGTTCACAGATACAAAAATATCTAAAACTGTTTTTGTAACTAACTACTGCCAGCTCAGCATTCTGTTTAGCTGACTGCACTTATGATTTAGCTAACTCAACCATTCAGCTTGTTAACTCTATGCACTAGTTAACACTCCCCCTCAAGCTTATGGTTGAAAGGCATTTTTCATTCCAAGCTTGCTCATTAGCAGTCCATGTTGTGCTTGTCCTAGACTCTTAGTTAGTAGATCAGCAGGTTGATGTTTGGTGTTGATATGTTCAGTTTGCAGTATCCCTTGACAAATCCTTTCTCTAACAAAGTGACAATCAATGTCTATGTGTTTTGTTCTTTCATGAAATATAGGATTGGCTGCTATCTGAATGGCTGCCTTGCTATCACATACCATCTTGACAGGAAGTGTTAAACTGACTCCCAGTTCTTTGTATAGACCTATTATCCAGGTTACTTGATCTGGCTGATCGTCTAGAGGGTACACCAGTAGTAGATGGAAGAGAAACAGGAACCACAGGGTTTGACATAACTGGTATAGCATCAGGTGAAGATGAACTAGAGCTCATAAGAGGCACATCAGTGGTCTCAGTTTGAGAGGGCATACACTCAGAAGCACTTGGAACATACTCAACCACTGGAAACATTGGATTTGTAGAGGCATGTAGATGTTTAAACGGGAATATATCTTCCTGAAATACCACATGTCTATTAACAAAGAAGGAATGAGCATGAATGTCATATAGGATATAACCCTTTTGTGTGGAGGAGTAGCCCATGAATACAGCAGGAATGGCTCTTGATGAAAACTTATCAGGTATTTTAGGACAAGCAGCATAGCACAAACAACCAAACACCTTCATATGAGATAAAGCAGAAGAATGGAGATACAACATTTCAAATGAGGACTTATAGGCTAGTAACTTGGAGGGAAGTCTATTTAAGATATAAACAGCAGTGGTGACACATTCACCCCAATACCTCAGAGGTATAGATGCCTGAAACCGTAGAGATCTGGCCATAGCAAGAATAGTTCTGTGCTTTCTTTCAGCAATACCATTCTGCTGTGGTGTATACACACAAGTACTCTGATGTATAATGCCCATTTCACACATAAGAGTTTGAAAATCTTTACTGAAAAACTCACAACCATTGTCAGTCCTGAATGTTTTGACAGTGGTAGAGAAAACATTTTGTACTTGAAGAAGAAAGTGTTTGATTACAACGATGGTGTCAGCTTTAGAAGTAACTAAGAAAATCCAAGTGTATCTACTATAGTCATCCACAATAGTAACAAAGAACCTCTTCCCATTATAAGTGGGCACTTTGTAAGGACCCCAAAGATCACAATGCAAGAGTTCAAATACAGCCTTGGACTTATGAGTACTTAAAGCAAAAGGAAGTTTAGTCTGCTTGGATATAGGACATACAGTACAATGAGACTGATCTTTATTACTTAAGTATCTAAGAGACTCATGCCTTTTTATTACATCAATAGGAGCATGTCCTAATCTCTTGTGCCAGATGTGACTAGATGCAGTCTTTACAGAATTAGCATGTGCTCTACTATCATTAACCAGCTTCTTTGGAGTGCTAGGTGGTCCTTCATTTAGTATGTAAAGGCCATGCTCTTCCTTACCAATCCCCTTCACCTGACCAGTGGAGAGGTCCTGGAAAACACAAAAGTCAGGGAAGAATCCTACCATACACTGTAATTCCTTAGTGATTTTAGAGACCGAGAGTAAATTAAACTTGAACTCAGGAAGAAATAGGACATTTGATATAAACTGATCTTTGAGCACTTTAGTGTTGCCAATATGAGATACTGACACAGCTTTACCATTTGGTAAGTGAACTCTGCTGGCAATATGATCAGAGGCCACCTTAGCTTTGTCAAGTACATCAAGATTAGAAGTGATGTGATGAGAGGCTCCAGTATCTATTATCCATTTTCTACTTGCATAACTACAAGACATAGTTGTAGAAGAGCTACCTGTATCATCAGCAGTTGCTATATTGACAGATGATTCAATGATAGGTTCACCACCAGGTTTTGAGAGTAGTTGAAGAATTTGATGATACTGATCATTAGTGAAAAATGCTCCATTAGGTGGACCTGCAACAGGTACTGTATGGCTGTTGGAGTTTGTTCTGATTTCTTGTCCAGGCTCATTTGGTGCTGCTACCTGATTTGCATACACACTAGGTTTCCTCTTAGATTTGAAGTCTGCAGGATAGCCAACAATTCGATAACATTGATCCCTGGAATGACCTCTGCACCCACAGTGTTCACATATGAGAAGATGTTTCTTAGCCTTATATCCACCTCCTGAGTTGCTTGCATAACCTCCACCTGAAGTACTAGCACCACTATATCCCCCACCTGAACCACCAGATCCACCAGGAAAAGGACCTTTAGAAGTTCCTGCACCACTTGTGTAGGTGTTACTTTTATGAGAATACAATGTTGTGCCTTCAATGAGCCCTGAGATCGTGGAAACAGAACTCGCCAGAGTCCTCTGACTCTCTTGATCAATGAGCAATGCATAAGCCTTGTTAAGAGTAGGAATAGGGCTCATCATGAGTATTTGGCTCCTAGGAGGGGAGTAGGACTCATTCAGTCCCATTAAGAACTGCAATAGCCTCTGATAATCACAATGCTCCCCAAATTTCTTTGACTCAGGACAAGGACAACTAGGACAAGGCATAAGAGAATCATATTCATCCCATAGATCTCTTAACCTATAGTGATACTCAGCAATAGACATAGTACCCTGAACTAATGTATGAATCTCTCTATGCAATTGAAAGATTCTCGATCCATTAACAGTATCAAACCTTTCTCTTAGATCCAGCCAGACTTTGCGTGCATCAGATGCGTACACAACATAACTCAGAAGTCCTGGCCTTACTGCATTCATAATCCAACTTAACACTACTGCATTACACTTCTCCCACTGATCATGCAATAATGGTTCAAACATAGATTTGGGAAACCTTCCATCTACGAAACCTAACTTGCTTTTCCCAACTAAACCAATTCTAAACGACCTACTCCACAGAGCATAGTTCTCTGAACCTGTTAACTGAAGAGAGATTAGAGAACTACCTGGAGTGTCTGTGTGTTGAAGAAATAGTGGATGATTGTGATCAATCACTAGAAATGTGACTGGGCTTGTAACTCCATTTCCAGTGCTAGTACCTTCAGTTGTAGTTCCATTCGTCATTTGAGCTAGCTTGACTTTTGATGCTTCCTTTCAATTCACCTTTAACATATGGTGAATCTGAGCACCTGATAGTTGCTGCTATGAACTCAGAATCCAGATCGATTGCTCTGATACCATGAAAACTCCATGAAAGGAGGTTGATTCTTAGATCAATTTACAGAGAGAATAGAAAAGAAAGAGAAATTGTATTGAATATTATGAACTCTGTTACATTGAATCTATACCACTATGCCTTTTATACTTGTACAATAGTTCACAGATACAAAAATATCTAAAACTGTTTTTGTAACTAACTGCTGCCAGCTCAGCATTCTGTTTAGCTGACTGCACTTATGGTTTAGCTAACTCAACCATTCAGCTTGTTAACTCTATGCACTAGTTAACAAAAACCATTGCTCAATACCTTCTATTATCGGAATAGCTCTATAAACTAGCTTAATTTGAATGATTTTATTGATACAAAATAGATTTTTCTTTTTAACTCCTCTTTGGTAGCCGTAGCTCCCGCTCTTTTTTACTCTCTTAATGACTACTTGAACTTATAATTTTAAGGTTGGAGATAAAAGTCACTTAGCTTTTACTAACTCCCTCTTTTCTATTGATACAAACTAGATATAAGTGATAACTTTACTGAATAATTTTACTATAGTTTGATAATCTTATAAATTAGTATATATTCACAATCCACAACTGTATCATCTTTCATTGATGTGTACTAAAACTTTGTTGTAAGTAAATACACGACCATGTAAACGACTCGTCCTTCTAATTAAAAAAAAAGTGAAATACAATAAAACTTAAGTCGGTATAATTTAGAAACTTATAACGAATTAAAATTCTAATAGAACTTAATTAAGTGCAAAACATAAACACTATCTCTCCTCCAACGTACAATCAACTACATACTATCGAATAAGCAGTAGGTACAACATCTACAAGCGTATTCATTACAGAATTTTATTGAGTGCAATTTCTAACACAAGGGTAGGGGTCTATATATTGAATTTCTGCTCTCTCAAAATACCAATCCGCAACAGCTTCCGCAATTGTCTACGCACATAAAATGTTATAACAAATTAAAATTTGTTATCAACTCATCAAAACTGACTATGATAAATTTGAAAAACAAAAATGTTTTTGTAGTCAAACTTTATACAAACAAACATTACCTTATTAAATAACCTTGGAGAGCTAGTATTGAACCAGTGTGACGTTAAACGGATTCCCCCATGAGAATAGCAAGACGTGAGGAAATAACCTCTTGTAAAACAAGGGGGTAGTCCCTCGAATGTCTTCAAAAACTCCACTCCAAAGGCTATATTTATATATAGAAAAAAATAATTAAAGACAAACTAAAGGAGAAAAAGAAGTGTCATTATACATATGTAACGTCGCATATAATCACCAGAGAAATGTTAACCTTGGATAATTATAAGTTGGCTAGATGTACAACTACCTATGCTCTTGATGCAACCCTTCCAAGCATGTTGAGTATCAAGGTACGGAGGAACCAAAGTGTTATTAATCTGGAGTAAATTAGAGTGTACAAAATAATCAATTTCTTTTGAGATTTAATTTGTAGAAGCTAAAGAAAAAAAACAGAGAGAAATTAGCATTGTCTTCTTGACCTGCCAGGAGTCATAAATTGAGTTGATTACGAAAAGTGGAGTCTGAATATATGGGATAACATTCTCGGGAAAAAAGCACTGCAACATATAAAATTAAGAAGAAGTAACGTTATAATTAGAGGAAAATATTGGTATTAATATAGTAGCATATAATATAGAGAAGTTGTTTTTATTTGGAAAGCTTAAACTCTAATTACCAAACTTGGTTCCATTGCGGACGTGCAAGCAAGCGGCAAATTCTTAGCCGATTCCTGAGAATAAAAGAGGAAAAGATTCAACTTCTTAAGCATACCAAAATTACTAAAAGAAAAAGAAGAAGAAGAAGTGACTTACATGTAGGTTAACAATGTTGTGATACATCTCTTGAGTATATGAAGTACCATAGATTGACTTCCTGATAAATTGTGAAACGTTAATAGAATAGAGTATCATTTTTCTTGAGATCACATATATTATAAGAAGAGTGTGTCTGCTGACCCATTGATGAAGAAACTAGCGTCTGCGACACACTTAACTCTTGCATTCTCCGGAAGTATGCATTTGAATTTGTCACAGTTCAAAATGGTTGCCAATCCGCCTGCTGATGTTCCTGAGAGAATGGCCTGACAACATTTTAACAGTCAAGATTTCGTTAAGTAGGAACTTTTTAAATTTTTTTCAAAGAATAAGATATAAATAATAGAATAAGAGAGAGTGAATTGAATAAGAGATATTATTCTTACATTTTCTGCATTTTTCATTCCTTTGCTCCTTAAATCTTCCATAATAGCCTTAAATATTCTAGCCCCTCTAAAATATAACTTGTTCTCCTAATGTACATTATTTAGCAAATTTAATCAGAAAAACGTTACAAAATTAATAATAATATATATATATATATATATAGTACATATATTTCTTACGGGGTTAACTTGTTCAACATCACCGGTGAAAGAGGAACCATCACAATACTTCACCCTCACCCTGTTCCAATTGTGAAACTCTACCAAATTCCAACATATTATTTGCAGTTAGAAGAAATTTACATATGCACACAAAAGAAAAAAAGTAAAAATAATAAAATATATATGAGGTTCATCGATCACCTGGATTTTCTTTGGAAGTATTATGAAGTATTCCGGAGAAAAAACCTTGTTGACCCATCTTCCTGGTAGAACCTAGGTACGTAGTTGTACGATAAAGACATTCTGGGATACTCTCGCACCAACCACCACCCTATAAATATGAATTATATATTTCTCCAAAGTTAATCTGACATCTTAAATATGAAAATGAATTAAAAAGAAGAATTAGTTAAACAGTTATAAGTAACTAACATCCAAGTAGATAATCCAATTGTCAAGTCCGGTACCATGTCCTCTGTGAAGATGATATGCTGGTGGACTTCCATCCAGGCATACTGTACACAAAACAAATAGTAAATATTACTCATCTGATTTGTTTTCTTTGAGGAATTAAGGATATATATTTAGACATTGATAACCTGCGCCTTGAGCAGTTGCACTTTCAAGTATTGTTATATTGACATTCAAATCATCTTCGGCGCCAACAACATGATGAGTTGTACAAAGTAATACTAGCAAAGCCAAAAGAAATATTTTCGTCCTACAACAATCAAAAACAACTGTAAGTTTTACACAATTGATAATTATAAATGAAACAAAAAGAAACAGATATAATAAAAGAAAAAAAAAAAACAAGCTTAGCTTGAGATAATTAGGATTACATGTTAACTGCAGCAAGAAACTTGTTCTTCTTGAAAGGGCTGATGATATTGAAAGAAGGATTTAGAGAGGGAAATGCTTATGATTATACTGTAGAAGTAGGTGTGAAGGACAACTATGATTTTACCTCTATTTATAAAGAAAAATAATACTCCATAGAGGTAATTATATTCTTATTCAAACGACTAATTAAGTGTTTTTTTATTTGAATCCTAAATTTGGAATTATATTTTCTTTAATCTATAATGATCGGTCATATGATAATTTTATCAATGGAGTGAAAATAGAGATAAACGTTGATTTGTCACCTAGCTAGTATCCTAGTCTAGTCTTCAGCTATGCATAATCAATAATATAACATGTCAATTAGAAGGAACTCACTGTGTTCAGCTATGCAGATATAATTAATACTACCTAATTATATTCTATTGCAAAATATATATAATTTCATAATAATAAACTTTCTAAAATCATATCAATGATCGTGAATAAGTGGGTTCCTTTCACTCTCACATAATTTGTTGCTACATTATTCTCTCAAAGGGAATGTAAAATTACAAATATTCTGTGTTAAGTCATTTATTGTAAACATTAATTAATATTAAAGCATACTGCTACATGGCGCGTGCACACTTCAATGCAAATTTGTTTATGTTATGGTCTTTTTTACTTGGATACCTAACACTTCTCTTTAAAAAGTATTTATAAGAGGGGTCAATTTTATTAGTTATGATTTGAAATCTAAAATTGACAATTAATACTTTATATAGTTAGTTAATGATAAAAATAATGTTAGCAGATTAAAATTTTGATTTGCTAAGAGACTCATAAAAAGGAACGGAGGAAGTGTTATCAATTACTTTCTCCATTCATTAAAAAAGCAATTTTAACACTAATAAAGTGGGTATTTTACTAAAATATCATTTATTAAACGCATTTATTAGATTTGGGCAGTTATGAAAAAGACATCTCAATAGTAATTTAAGATTTAAGTGCACATGTCATGCCAGTAATTTATTTCAAAGACCAAACAATTTTAGAATGTTGAGTACGAAGAAAGAAGCTAAGAAAAACTCATTTTTTGTCCTTAAAATACAATTAGATTGTAGGTTGTCTGAGCACTATGTGTTCCTTTAATTGGAATTGTTCATGAGATATGTTATGTATCTTCTTGTTTTCTCATGAATGCCCTTTAATAAGTAGACAGTGATGATCTAAAATCAAATGGTCTACATGACATTCTTTGATAATAATATAAATATCTAGGAAATAACATAAGGTAAGTACACTTATAAGTTGAACGATTAAGACAATCTGAATTACCGTTGTCAGGAATAACACACATATTCGTATTATCTATTGAATAATTCATTTTTTATTCATGTTAAATATAAACAAATCAAGAATTTTATCTATTTTTGTTTAATCATTTTCGATTCACCTATATCCAATCTGATCCACTGTTTTCCACTCTTAAATACAATCCGTATCTTAGTGTATTCTACAAGAAAATAAAATTTTGCCGGCCTCTCATTTTAATAGACTTTCTAATATTGCCTTGGTTAATAAGTGGTTTCTTTCATTATCACACAAATTGTTTGCTTTTGTGCATTTTCTTTGCTTCTTCATATTCATGCTTTTATATTTGGAATAAAATTTTCATTTTTTACACTTGAAATTTGTTGGCCACAAATATTTAAATTGATGTACCATAAAGAATTACAAATTACATGTAATAATAAAATTATCATGTTAATTATTTTAAATTGCATTTAAGTTTTTGGAAAATAGAGAAAACGATGACATTTAGGCACATGTAAAATATTTGAGATGCTAGTTTAAGAATCAAAATTAAGCTGATCCTAATTGAAAAGATCTTATATTTCGAGAGAGGTAAGTCAATTTATTTTAAGCGTAACATCTCTCTGCATTATTTGATGATCAATTGAAATATTCAAAAAAATCAATTTACGTGGTGGACTTTCTGTTAATACAATATTCTTTCTTTTTTTATTTAAAAAAAAGTGCTTAAAACTCTTTAATGCTACTGAATAATTGTTTATCCCCACTTGAAATATGAATGAAATGATAGCGAGTGACCGAATGATGATAATAGTGAAGATTTATGATTTTAGTTTATATTGTCTATGTCTTTAGCAAGTTGTACAACATAGCCGGACAAATCCATTCAGAATGTATATGATGATGAATGTTGAAAAACCACCCTTTTAAAACCCTTTAGAATGCCCTTTTTATTAATTATTTCTAGTAATAGTCACAAACTTTAACGTTATTTTTTTATCAAAATATTTTTTTTATTTAATATCGTTACAATAATAATATTTCTATTTATAAAAATAAATTCAATGCATAGCCGTGAAAGTTTTTATTCGACGTCGTTTTAACTAATTCTCTAATTGTATAGCCTTAATATATACTAGTAAAAGTGGACTCATTTATGCTTAATCAAAAATATATTAGAGTTTTTGAAAGGTTTTATTATAATCAGGGGCGGACCTACATGGTCCTATATGGGTGCTCGAGCACCCATTAATCTCGTATCGAATTTATATATTTATATAGAAAGAAAGAGGAATTGTATATATTTTATTAGAGAGCACCCATAGGAACAATGACTTAATTGGCGAGGTGGTTTTTAGTGGGTGCTCAAGGTCTTTCATTCTTTTTATTTCTTGCCAGAGGTTCGATTCCCTCCAAAGACATTATTTTTAGTTTAAAAATTAGCTCTTCTCTTACTTATTGATTCTAATTGGACTTCATTTTATTTTTTTTTCCCATGCAGATTATTGCTTTTTCTCTTTCGCTAGTGGCCTATTCCAACATTTTTTTATCCAAGATAATTTTTATGGTAATTTTCCTTCTTTAATTTTTTTTATTATCGTGCTTAAATATGATTGTCTTTTTTATAACAAGTGTTAAATTTGTGCACTTATATATTTTTTTATTTTTTTGTTATGACAAGGGAAATCCACAGCCGCTACCCTTTGGGTGCGCACAGGGTAAAACCCCGGCTCCTATGCAATAGCTCGCAAACCACATAGGAGAGGTAACCCGCACTAGGCAAGCCCGGTGCGACGAGCTCGACCTCGACCCAGAAGGCAAACCCCTTGCTTTCGCTGGCAAGGGGTTTCGAACTTGAGACCTCCAACATGGAAGTCCCAAGCCCAAACCACTGGGCCACCCCGAAGGGAATTTGTGCACTTATATTTGTGATTGATAGCTAAGCAATAACGGAGCCATATATACTTGACGGGTGTCGACCAACAATTCTTTGTCGGAAGATTATATTGTACGTGTAGTTAGGTAAAAATAATTAAAAATAATATACATATATTGACACTCCTTAACTTCTATACGATTTTACTTCTTTATATTTTGACACTCCTAAGTCGAAATTTTCGATACGCCACTATAGCTAAGGGAGCATCCACAACCTTGAAATCTTGGATCCGCCACTGATTATAATCATGGAATACTTTACTCAATATTTTAAGATTTTAGAATCATAATGCTTAAAATTCTTTGGTACATAATATTAGAAGGAATTTTTTTAATTGAGGTAAATCAGTCAAGATTAATGACAAGAAATTTTGTTCTATAAGCATTTGCTTAATTTTCTCAAAATCAAACAGTATTAAAAAAATTGATTTATACACCTAGTATAGTTGAAAAACCATAGTAATAATTTTTGTATGATATTTCCTAATACGCCCCCCAGTTTACCACCAATAGTTGGTTTTCTTGTTGGATTATAAGATTTAAGCCCAAAAACGCAACAAGAAAATTCAATTTTTTTTCGCTGCCCGTAATCTCAACCCAAACCTCTCTTCTCCTCCATCACCGTCTTCCTCTCCCGCCGCCGCCGCTTTTGCCAGAACTGCACCAAATCCCAGAGGCGGCATTCTTAGCAAATATATATGAAAGCTAATCGACGCAAAAATATTCACAAGGGGGAACAACCAGACAAAAAGGTACTTTTTTACTTCGTCTAATAAATTTGATGCAATATCCTATAGCATTGCAAATTTCAGATTAGATTTGCTCAATTTTGAATTTTTAGTTAGAGCGAAGTGGGTAAATTAGCTGATCCGTGTTCAGAATTGCAAATTTCAAGTGGATTAATATGCTGAAAGCTATTTAACTTTTTGATGGGCCGGGGTTAATTCTAGGTTCAAACTTATTTTGAATCCTTTTGTGTGTTAATTTCTTTGTAATCATATTGCAGAAGCCGAAGATGAAAATATGGAGAAAAAGTAGTAGTACAGAGGAGGAAGGGAATTATGCAAAAATTGACTACTTCAATGCTATCTGATGATGTTATAACCTCTCTTTTAGTCACTATTGATGTTAAGGTGTACATCCAAATTGTGGAATAACGTTATTATTAGTCCTTCGTTCCTTCATTCTCACCTGAAACAATCAACAGAAAATGGCCCCAAACTTTTGTTTTTGGATAGAAAATGTCTTCACCGGTCAAAATCATCCAGGTTACGGTTTGTTTCAGTTGACATGGATGAAAGTAGGGAGGTGTTATACACTGTCACTACCCCTGATATCCAACTCGCATGTAGCAGTATGCAAGTACGCTTCGGGTTGGTTTGCCTTTCAACAGATTGTCGTCTTTATTTGTGCAATCCTGCCCTGCAACAATTGTGTGAATTGCCAGAATATTCGCTTTCTGCTACCCCTGGATATTCCCATTTTGGGTTTGGATATCTTCCCTCAAGGAAGGAATACAAAGTGGTGCATTTTTTCTGTAGTGTTCCTTCAATGACTGAAAGGTGGTGTTATTGAAGGTTTCACATCTAAAATGTGAGGTTCTTACCATAAATAAGGTCGGTGGTATTTCTTTAAATAGATGGAAAGAAATTGCAGACCGGTCTCCTTGTCATCCGAGATCTGAAGGACAGATAGTAAATGAATGTATGTATTGATGGTGGACTTATTGTATTCCTCGTGCCCGTGTTAATTGAATTTCGAAATTATATCTCCTCCGTCACCTTCCTTTTGAAGGTGATGTGGGCTTGTTTGTGATGGATTTGAAAGGGATGCTTTTCGTACCAGACGCTGGCTGCTTCTACCGGAGTTCAATTCAAGACCTGTGGATACTCAAGGATAAGATAAGTTGCACTTGGGTAAAGGAGTATAGCATCCGTTTGATCGACTTTGGGTTTAAGAAAATCACGTTTGTCTTCATGACATGCAATGAAGAAATAATATTCCAACATTTGGATAAAGTGGTCTTCTATGACCTAAAAAGAAAATCAATCAGACAAGTGGAAGCACTTTCAGATCGGTTCTATCCTTATGGAGTTTACTCGAAAAGCTTGTTTTCTTTAGGAACCATATAGGTCCTATTGCCTGAGGAGAAATACCATGATTTTACTTTTTTGTTGTGAAATACTCTATTAATCTTAATTTATAGTATGTTTCGATTGAAGTTAGTTTGAAACGTGTTTATTTTAAATGTTCCAAAAAAAAAACTTTTAGTTAAAAGTAGTTTGTGTTTAACCTATAAATTTAATATTTTAATTAAAAACACTTATGAGCAACAATTATATGCTTCTAAATATAATTTTCTCAAATGTGTTTTTCAAAAAAAAAAATGGGCAAAAATAGTTCTTGCTACTCTACAGAAATACCTCTTTTTTTCTCCCAAAAACTTGACCAAACACCTCATTATTTAGAATAAATAATTCTTGACAAAAAACAAATACTTTTGACCTTCTAAAAATTTGGCCAATCAAGTTATTACTCATTTAGCTATGAAAAAATTATATGGGCATTAATGGATTTTGACAAAGAAAACCGTTGCTTGTATTATGGAATTAGGCAATCAGCTCAAATAAACAAGTTGAATTTGAATGACTTTACTTGATACAAAATATATTTTTTTAATTTCTCTTTCGGAGGTTCCATCTTTCTTGATAACTCAAATCCAAAAAAAAATTAAGATGAAAGATGCTTATCTTCCGAGCTGCTCACTCTTGTCTATTGATACAAGTACAAAATCAACATAAGTGACTTAAAAATGAATAATTATACCATAGTTGGATGATCTTATAAATTAGTATACATTCACACTCCACAACTATATCATCTATCCATTGATGTGTACTAAAACTTCATTAGTATGTCACTGAAAGCAAGTACACGACCATGAAGAGAGACAAACTTCACTAGTATCTCCTTGCAAGCGTATTCATTACAGAATTTCACGGAACTTACAATTATTTGCAATTTTTAACACAAGGATACGGGTCTATATGTTGAAATCCTGCTCTCTCAAAGTACCAATCCCCAACAGCTTCTGCAATTGTCTATATATACACATAAAATGTTACAAGAGATTAAAATTATGAACAAATCAAAACTTACTATGACAGGTATATGATAAAATTGTAAAACAAAAATGTGTGTATTCAAACTAATTTATATGGATAAAACAAACAAACAAACAAACATTACCTTACTAAGTAACCTTGGAGAGGTAGTATTATACCAGTATGACGTTGATAGAATATCACCATGAGAATAGCAAGATGTGAGGAAATAACCCCTCGTAAAACAAGGGGGTAGTCCGCCAAATATCTTCAAGAATTCAACTCCGAAGGCTATATGAGAAAATAAGTTAAAAATAAAAACTAAAGGATCGGAGAAGAAGAAGAAGAGTCATTACACATGTGTAACGTCATATACATTAGTTAATCACTAGATAAATGTTAACCTCGAATAATTATAAGTTGGCTAGATGTGCAACTACTTATGTTGTTGATGCAATCCTTCCAGGCATGTTGAGGATCAAGGTATGAAGGTACCAAAGTGTTATTAATCTAGAATTAAAGATTATTGAATAATCAGAATTATATATAGAAGCTAAAGAAGAAACAAATAAAATTCTTAAATTGAGAGAAATTAGCATTTGTCTCGTTGACCTGCCAGGAATCATAAACTGAGTTGATAATGAAAAGTGGAGTCTGAACGTATGAAACAACATTCTGAGGGAAAAAACACTGCACCAATAAAATTAAAGAAAAGTTATGTTTTAATTAGAGGGAAATAGTTATATTACTACACCATACAATTATTTCGAAAGCTTAAAGAAATTACCAAACTTGGTTCCATTGCAGACGTGCAAGCTAACGGTAAATTCTTAGCCGATCCCTGAGAAGGAGAGAGGAGAAAAGCTTATTATTTATAGTTAAGCATACCAAAATCACTATAAAAAAAATACATATAAACAAGAAGAGGAGACGCACATGTAGGTTAACAATTTCTTGATACATCTCTTGAATATGTGAAGTACCATTTATTGTCTTGCTGCATGTAAATCATGAACGTGCCAAGAGAATTGGATTAGAAGGTGTAGAATAACATTTTCATGACGTAAATATGGGAAGAAGATACCCGTCGATGAAGAAGCCAGCATTTGCAACACATTTTACTCTGGCACTCTCTGGAAGGAGGCTTTTGAACTTGTCGCAATTCAAGATTGTTGCCAATCCTCCTGCTGATGTTCCAGTTAGAATTGCCTGACAATATTTTGATATTCAATAAGGTAGTAATAATACATATATGACTTGTAATTAGGAATATGAAGCTAGATAGTGACAATAGGATATATTCTTACATTTTCAGCATTTTTCATTCCTTTGTTCCATAAATCCTCCATAATTGCCTTAAATATTCTTGCCCCTCGGAAATATAACTTGTTCTCCTAATGTAAGTTATTTGAAAAATTTAATCAAAAAACGTTACAGAATTAATAATATATATGTAAGGATATATATGTGTATTTCTTACAGGGTTGACTTGTTCAACATCACCGGTGAAAGATGCACCATCACAATACTTCACCCTCACCCTGTTCCAATTGTGAAACTCTACCAAATTACAACATTGTTTGCAGTTAGAACAAGTGTATACTTAATTTTACATATGCACACAAAAGAAACAAGTAAAAACAATATATGAGCTTCATCACCTGGATTTTCTTTGGAGGTATTATGAAGTATCCCACCGAAAAAACCTTGCTGATTCATCTTCGTTGTAGAACCTAAGAATTTAGTTGAACGATTAAGACAATCTGAGATATTGTTGCACCAACCGCCTCCCTATAAATATGAATTATTTCTCCAAGTTAATTTGGTGATCGACTCAATAGTAATGTCAAATATGAGAATCAATTATAAAAATCAAGTAACTAACATCCAAGTAAATAATCCAGCTGCGAAGTCCGGTACCATGTCCCCTATCCACATGATATGCTGGTGGACTTCCATCGAGACATACTATTGACAAATTAAAACAAATGAATATTTGATTTTCTTGGAAGAATTAAGAGTATATTTAGTTTTTCATATTCTTTTGACACTCCTAATTACCTGCGCCTTGAGCAGTTGCGCTATGGAGTATTGTGATATTAATGTACAAATAATTATTATCGGCGCCAAGAACATGCGTGGTACAAAGTAGTGCTAGCAAAGCCAAAAGAAATGTTTTTGTCCTACAAACAAAAACAAGTGTAAATTTTAGCAAGGCATCATTACAAAAAAAGAAGACAATAGTTATTAGTTACAAATGAAAGAAAAAGAAGTAGATATAAACACTCATTTGAATCCTTAGTTTGAAATTAAATTTGAAAAAGAAAAACTTTTTTTTTTGTGGTTGGAGTTCATTGGGAACACAGAGACGAAATTATATATAAAATTTAAGAACGAAGATTAAATGTGATGGGACTAGTTTGGAGTCAAAAATTCAAAGTTAACCGCCCTAAAAATCTTTTTTTTGTATTTATTAAGTATTACACGAACGAATAACACTATGCTATTTTCAATCAACTTATTTAAGATGCTCGTTGATACAAATTGATTTTTTAATTTTTGTTTTTATCAATATTACTTAATTCTTTCGAGTGAAAAAGGGAAGAACGTTGATTTGTCACCTAGTGTAAATAACAAATATTCTGTAAACCATTTATTATATATAAAAAAATAAAAATAAAAGAACTAAGGCATATTCCATAAACAATATTCTTTCAACAAGAAGGAAATACTTACAAACCCCTCATGTGAATTTCATGAACAACCTCAATTTTCATCTTTTAATCGTTAATCAATGCGTTTGTTTATGAGGGTTTAATTTGTATGGATTTAATTAGTTTAGTGAATTGGATTGGGTTTAAGGATGGATCTGGATAAATTTGATAATTATTAGGAAAATCAGGTAATTTTGATCAATTTGAGAGTAACCAAAGTTATAAATGGCTGGATAGTATGATGAAGATTGGAGAATAAAGCTAGTTATTAATCGAAAGTTGAGTAAAACTCAATTCCGATAAAAATTTGGAGAAATGATCAAGTGAACGACTTAAATTATATAATTTTAATTTTGAGGCTTACGGCGTTCATAACCCCACAAATTGCATAAAAATCGGAAGGGTTTATTTAAACCTCAGTAATTTGATGCAATTTAGGAGGTTCATATTGAATTTAAACCTCCTCAATTTAAGGTTTTCTTTTAAGTGGTCCCTTTATTAAATGCATATGAAAATTGGTAATCACACAATTCATGCAATAAATTTACTCATCATTAATATATTAAAGGCCTCTACGATAAATTTAAAATATTTTGATAGAAATTAAAAAAGAATATGAACGTATCTACTTAACTATATCTTCAAATCCAAAAGTGCAATTTACAACTAATTTTTATTTTTTATTATATAACTTGTTCTTCTCAAATAATAGTTTATTCTTCTTCTTAAAAAAAATTCAAAGAAAAAAATGTATACCCTATTTCATTTACAAAAAAGAGGTAAAAGAAGTGTTGCAACAAATACACAATTCCTCTTGGATACAGAGTCGCCTTTGTTAAGGAGCATTTTATCCTTCAATATGAAATTTTTTAGCACAAATTCGACTTTAGTCAGACTCCAATGTGGATACCAAATACTGTATGAAAAAACCAAAAAAGAAAAAAACAAATACACATAGCTTTGCAATTCATTCTTTTGAAACTTGATTGTTTGTATTTGTTTACCATTTGTTTTCAAACACATATATGTAAGCAATAATTTATTGATGTATAGATCATCGAGAATATGAGTTGTACAAAATACTGCTAAACATGCTAGCTCTAGCAAAGCCAACACAAATGTCAATATGTCATCCTACGTACGACAAACAAAAACAAGTGTTAAATTGTACACAAGCTAAGGCATCCCTAATCCCACCCAAAAAGAAATCCACTTATTTACTACAAGAAAAAAAAAACCTTTAATAACGGAAATTCTGATTTTTAAAAGTTAATAGTGTTTGAAGAGAGTTTATCACCGCTAAAAGTCTACGAAATTTTTGAACTATTCCTTAAAGAGATTTTACCACCAAAAAATTTTCGGTCCCTAAATAGGGTGCTTAGTCACTAATTTCAATGCATGAAGATATTTAGCTACCACGTTTTTAAAGAAAATTATGCAGTTAAGCAAATTTATACTACTTAATTACTCATCATAGCTATAGTTTGCTATAATTACCACTCGCGACTAACATTATACATTAATTACGTGGGCTGACTTCCAGTTTGTATATGTATAATTCGCCATATTTGTATAACTAGTGAATATGTTCGCGCTTCACGCGATAAGAAAAAAATAATTAAAAATATTTAAATAAATCATTTCTTATATTTGAAAATCAAAAATATTTTAAGAATCATTTCTAATTTTCAAATTCAAATAGATTTAAGTTTTAAGTTCTAGTTATTATTAAATATAATTTAAGTAATGTAATAATAACTGTTAAAATAATTCAATATAGTGTGAATTTTTTTACTA
This sequence comes from Solanum stenotomum, assembly GCF_019186545.1. Classification (NCBI taxonomy): domain Eukaryota; kingdom Viridiplantae; phylum Streptophyta; class Magnoliopsida; order Solanales; family Solanaceae; genus Solanum; species Solanum stenotomum. Next base: position 47,455,127 of record NC_064291.1, read on the forward strand.
TTGATTAGAATCGTAATTTAAAATAATAAATATTTTCTTTTAATTGAATCATAATCGTTTTGCTGAATTGTTGATGTACTTGAAAAAAATGGATCATACAGTATTAAATATATCATATGATGCGTTTGATTTTTTGAACAAAATGAAAAGAACACAAATGGTCATCGGGCTAAAGGCTTATTGTAGCAAAGTCGTAGAAGTAAATTTTGTATAAAAAATATAACTTTTAAATATTTATCATACATAATATTCATCGAAAATTCGTCTATTCAGTGTAGAAAATTGAAATAAATTGCAACACAAGATAAAATAAAATTTTTAAATTTATATTGCAATTAAACAGAAACATTAATTTTTTAATTAATCATTATTAAGTACTATGATTGAAGATTGATATCTCAATTTAATAAAATATAAATATGGAAGATAAAAGACTGATGTAGAACCTCACTTTGATTAGGATTATCAGTTATCTTCTTCTTCTTTTTTTGAAAATTTTTACTATCTTTTGATTTATAAAATCTGAAAAAAAAAATAAAAAAATTATTTATTTCTCTCCTCACCATTATTACAATTTATTAAATAGTAAATATTTTTCACCTCTCCTCATCATACTACTTCTACAGTTTACTTTTTTCCACCTTCTATTTTTATAGTTTTTTAAAATAAAAATTCTTGTTGATCTCTCGTCATTATTATCATAATTAATTTTTCTTATTCAAAAAAATTCTCTTTTTCGTTAATTGTTTTCTTTCCTTTGATTTATAATTTCTTTTTTAAAAAATAGATCTTAAATATTTTATTTATCTTTCTCTGCACTATTGGTACAATTTATTATAATTACTTTTTTGTTTTTTCTCGTTGTTGCTATAAAACATTCTTTTTAATTGCCCTTTTGTTGTCTAAAGAAAATCTTATTTATTTCTTCTCCTTACTATCACTACTATTAATTTATTATTATTATTATTTAAATAAATCCTTTTCTTTTCTTTTAATTTTTTCTCTTGATATATATATATATTGACCAAGAATTTAAATTATCCCCTTTCTCCTTTTCTTGACTTTAAAATGTTTTTTTCTTATTTATATTTATGTTTAAAAACTCAAAAGAAGTTATAAATAGTATTTTAATTAGTACTAACTGTTTAACATATTTATAGTACACACCTTTATATTATGATTATGATAAATATATTTACCTTATTTATATATCTTCTTACATTACTATAATTTATTGTTTTTCATCTCTCCTCATCATTACTATAATTTATTATTATTTTAAAATTCATTTTTTTACCTTCTATTTTTATATTTAAAATGAAAATTTAATGATCTCTCCTCGTTATCATCGTAATTTATTCTTATTATTATTCACGATATTTTTCTTCTATACAATTATTTATCTTTTAATCTAAAAAATTAGTTAAAAATTAAAAAAAATCAAATATTTTATTTATCTCTCTCCTCACATTATTACAATTTATTACTTTTTATTTCTACCTTTTATTTTTAAAGTTTCCCAAGATTTTTTTTTTTTATTCATCTCTCTTTCTTATTATCATAATTTAACATTGTTTATGAAATTTCTGTTCTTTCTTAATTTTTTTATCTATAAAATTTATATGAAGAATATTTCTTTGATCAAGAATTATAATTATTTTTTTCTCTCCTATTCTTGATTTTTAATTTTTTATTTATTTATGTGCTATGTTAATAAAAATCAAAATATTCTTTGAATAAATAGTTTATATATTTTTATAATTTTTTTTATTTTAATGTTAAATAAAAAGTAGAAAGAGAATGATGTAATTAGTAAAACAAAATAAAACAAAGAGTAATGTATAACTCCCTTTCATTTTTTTTTTGTGTTTTCTTTTATGGTAGTATTTTTAATTATTATTTTTTCCTTTTTTTTCTTTTCCTTCCTTTTACTTTTTACTCAATTTCATTCCTTGCCTTCTCATTCTTTTTCAAACTATCATATTATTCTTTTTTATCAGAAAAGTTTTTTTATAACTTTCCATATTATTTCAATACCTTATAGATAAATAAATTAAAAATAAAAGAAAGTTAAAAAAAATAGTGATTTAAGGAAATGATATAAATTGAGAGTAATGATCAAATTAAGGTTAGGATGTAAAATATGATTGATGATGAATGAAATTAAATATGGTCACTTTGATATTTAATAAAATTTGAAAGTGAAATTTTCAGTCTTTTAGAATTAAAAAAATATTATAAAATTTAAAATAAAAAAAACTACAAAAATATAAATTTCAGGCCTAAAAAAATATCACGTCATATATATATGGTTTTAAGAAATAAACTTTAACTAAAGATATATAAAAGAAAACTAAAAAAATTCAATTGAAAATATATAAAAAATAATAAAACAAACTTTAATTAAAGATAAGTAAGGAAAAATTAAACAAAAAACGTTTTTAAGGGAGGGGGAATAAAAAAAAGTTTTTAAGGGAAGAGAAAGGAATTAGAATATACATTTCTCCTTATTCCTTCCTAATTTAATAGGAATTCCATAAATAAATTGATTCTCTCTCTAAATAATTCTTGTTGCCCTTGAACCACGTATCATTCTTTTTATAAGTTTCTCAATCAAAATAATTTTTTTCTTCTCAATATATATTTTCTTTTAGAAGAAATTATAGTGCAAAATTCTTTCAAAAGTATGATTATTACATGATTTTTCTTCTTAGATCAATATCTTTGAAAGAATCTTGAGATACGGCCTCTTTCTCTTTTCATGAAGAGATAACATTCCATCATCATTACAAAAAAAGACAAAGTGAAGGAGTCGGCGAATTTTTTGTTCATTATGAAATCTCTACTATACATCTCTAAATTAACTTTCAGAGAACTTTAATTTATCGTTATTTGTAAATAAAAAAGAATAGAATGAGAGAATTAATATTTCATGGTGGCATCATTTCCAAGGTTCACAAGTTGAATGTTAGAAGACATTTTGATGTTTTTCGATCTTCAAGTATATTGAATTCTTATATAGGATTTCATTCTTATTTTGCTAGATCCACTTGTTGTAATTCTTGTTGGCATAAAATGGTCAAATCTACACAGGTATATTCTAACGAATTCATTCATACAAACAAATCAATTTTTTTAATTTATTTGAGCTAGCAAAACATCTCTTGCTATGAGTTCTTGATTCATTTCCTACAAAATGTTTATTTACACAAATAAAGCAAAAATTCAATTTATCTGAAGGAGTAAATCTGCTCTTGCAATGATTCTTTCATTTTGTCAATTTACCTTCAAAATATGTGCTCTCCAGCCTAGTTTTGTTTGTACAAACAAATCAAAAATTCGATCTATCTAAGGTAGTAAAACTTTTCAAAATATTAATTTACCTGAAGTAGTAAATCTTCTCTTCCAATAATTCTTCCATGTTGTCAAGTTACTTATAGATTATGTGATCTCCTACATATTTTTTTATACTTTTTTAATTGGTTGATTACAAAACCGTTACAACTGTTCATTTTCTATTGCAACAATAAATATATTCTTTATGTTAAAACTTTTCATTATCCTCTTTAACTGTAGGTTAATAGATGCATTAGAGGTATTTAGTAGATTATTATATTAAGAAATGAATTTAAAAGATCAAAAAATTGAGGAAAAGATAAAATGAAATGGTGGCCGTAGAGAGATGCCACATCAGCTTTTCTATATTCAGCTTTATATAAATATATAGATTGACCAAAATTTAATTAACAGTTATGAAATTAGAATTTCTATCTTTCTTAATTAAGGTATTAATAGAAAATGATAATTTATTATTTTATACTTATTGCATTTTTTGTTATTATATTAACTCATTATAATATGGGAAAATGCAATGTTTTGAATTTTAAAGGACAATGAGATATACATCCGCCCAACTACGTGCTCTAAAATCTCAAAAGAAAATCTAAAATTGTGAAACTCAATCACAAAATGTTTTGATGGTATAAAATGATACCAAATACATATGTAATAGACTAATATCATATCGATATAGATAAAAAATAAAATAAAATTATATCATATAGAGTATCAAATACTATGAATTTGTGACCAATTAAAACCATTTCATTATCACCGTGTCCTAATAGAAAATTTCTATTTGTGACATCCGGCTATATAAGTCCCAAAAAAAAGAGAAGAAATTACTAGTTAAATTACGTATATGATGAATAGGTAAATTTTAATTAGAATGAAACTTTTAGAATAAGACCATACAATTTAGGAGAAATTAATAATAAGATAATATTGATTCAAATATAATCCTGATTTTTTTATTAATTGAGAGAGATCATACAATTTAATTGAGATGAGAAGCTAACATTTCAAGCTATAGCAAAATTTGAGTGAATATCTTAAATAGTCACTCATATTTGATAATTTATCTAACAAAGTCATTAAACTTGGTTTTGTATCACAAAAATCACTCAATTTAGATTTTTATATCAAAAAAATCACTCAATAAAATTTATTTTCTTTAAAACATTAACATGTCAAAATATTATTTTTTTTATACCGTATAAATATAAACTCCACAAATAAATAAAATTAAATTCATAATTTAAAAATTCAAATGAAAATTTTTAAGAACTCTCGATTTTGCTCAAACTGAAACTATGTCAGCTATGTTCACTGCAACTAATGCTCTATTAATTAATGTTAATTTAATGGTGGAATTCAATTTATCTATTTATTTTAGAAATTTCTTTTTTTAAAAAAATATTTCATGATATTTGATTAATTATTATTTTTTTGAAAAAAAATCTTGCCGATGTTAAAGAAAAATTGAAAAAAAATCTTACCGATGTTAATATGGCAACAGTTATGTTTGGTCAGAGATCAAAAAAATCCTCCCAAAAGAAAACTATATTTTTATGCTTTAAAATCAAGACCAAGAGACCCCTTAGTGATCAGACATAAAAATCGAGAACTTTTTATTTGAAATTTCAAATTACGAATTCGATTTTATTGATCTGTGGAGCCTATATATTTACATGATATAAAAGAATTATTTTGTCATATAAAAAAGATTTAATAATAAATTTAGTTGAGTGATTTTATTGACATAAACATTTAAGTTGAGTGATTTTATTAATATAAATATTTAAGTTGAGTGATTTTATTGATATAAATATCTAAGTATGGTGATTTTCTTGATACAAAATAAAGTTAAATGACTTTATTAAATAAATTCTCAAAGTTGAGTGATCTTTTGAGATATTAACTCAGCAAAATTTGCAGTGTCATAGTCTTGGCAATAATGCCCGCTGTTGCAAATGTCAAATAGTAATGGGTGAGAAGCTGTGGAAATTTAAGCTTAGGAGAACTATAAGTTAATTTAAATGTTTTATTTTAGTGGGGAATATCATTAGATTATAAGTTTTTATTTTTATTTTTTATAACTGATGATAACTAAATAATCAAAAAGACAATAGTAATGAGATTATTACTCACTTGTGTCTATTTTACTCGTTCATTATACTAAAAATAATTGCCCAATAATACTTGTCCAGTTTGAAAAACTAAAAGATAATTTATACTTTGCCCAAAAAATGAGAAAAAAAAAATAGATGGTGTTCTAGGCTCTTCTCTCTCTCTCTCTCTCTCTCTCTATATATATATATATATATATATATATATCCAGAATTGATTGCAAAATCAATTGTATTTCATGAAATTTTATAACACATATCTGTAAAAAGTAAATATCATGCTTAAATAAATTTGTGACATACCGTATTAAAATATCTTCACTTGGACACCGAAGTCGAAAGCTATTAAAGTTTATACAGGCACATTCTGATTTCTCAAGAAAATTGAATTGTAGTCATATTCGACTCAAACAAATGAGAAGAAAAATATACTAAAAACAATAGCAAGTCATCATCAAAAAATGTAAAAAGAAAATTAAAATGATTTGTTACTTACATTTCTTGACTTCTTCTGCTTGCTCAGAGGTGTGTCACAGACATTTTTATCACCAGTGTTTGTGATAAAAATGGTGGTCTAAAATATCATCCCAATGCTTGTTCAAATTTCCTGAACATGAAACTGGAGCAATTTATATATTCTCTAATACTCTTTAGTAGTTACACAAAAACTATAAAGTTGGGGAAATTGAAAAGCCAAAGATCAGATTATTAATTAGCATTATTTGGTAGTGTAGTACGTGGGATGAAGCAATTATTTGGGATTTTTTTAGTAACTGCTATTACGTGGGCTTTATTAGAAGTTGCTATTAGGTGGACTTACTGTTAGCATTAATGTTAGTTATTGGCATTACAGTTAGTTATCATATTATGTTTTGTTAGGCTTTTAAAATCTATTTAATTGATAAATTATGAATAAAAAAAAGATAATTGCAAATGCTGGCCATTGGAGAGTGCCACATCAGCGATTCTAGATTCAACTTTATATATATATATAGATTCGCATGTAACAATTCTTTGTTTGATTTGTATTTGTTTACGATTGTTTATATTTGTATATGACGGTGATTTCTTTTGGTTTTTCAATTTTGTCATCATATACATTCAATCTTTTTGTGTATAACTTTTTAAAGTTTATATAAACGTGTAGTTTTTGGATTTTGTATAATATAATTTATATTATGTAATTTGTATAATATATTTTGTATAATTGTTTAAAGTTCATATAGTTATGTTTGTATCAATTTGTTATTTCGAGTTTTATTATATTTGTATAATCCAAAATTTATATTACTCAATTATACAAAAACACGTGAATTATACAAGCGTACCTGCGAATTATACAAACGAGATACAAATTATACAAATTATTGTCCTCTCTCGCTCTCCTCTCTCTTCCCTCTCCCAGTCTCGCTCGCCTCTCTCCTCCCTCTCCCAATCTCGATCACCTCTCTCCCACTCCTTTCCCTCTCTCGCTCGCCTCTCTCCTCTCTCCTCTCTCTCCCAGTCTCGCTCGCCTCTCTCCTCCCTATAACATGTAGCTGCGAATTGTAATTATCAAACTATAGCTATGGAGAATAATTAAACTATTTTTGAGTGGCTATACGCGAAAGTTCCTCTATTTTTTAATACAAGATCTTAATTGCCCCCTAAATGACTATATATGGACCAAATAATCAAGTCACCAAAAGTAGTGTTACACTGACCATAAATTATGGTGCGTAGCTGAGTATATGATTTTTTCACCAACGTATTATTTCAATTTATAATTAGGTATCAACAATGTCCAAATTGCATATTAAAATTATCTATATATAACATCTAAATTTCATATCAATAACTAGGGGTGTTCGTGGTTCGGTTTGGATCGATTATTGATTAAAACCAAAACCAAACCAATCTATTCGATTTTTTAAATTTCTAAAACCAAACCAAACGAAAAAAATAACCGTCGGTTTGGTTTGGTTTAGTTTTTCTGGTTTATTTGGTTTGAAAGTAATATTTTTTTTTTGAGAAAAGTATGTATATCGATAGACACAAACACCTAGTACATGAACAATTCACAAAAAAACTATTGTGGGTTCAATTAATAAGCAATTAAGCGATACTAGAGTTATTATTACACGAACAAAGTGATTCAATTAAGAGAAAATGTGACTATTTTATGTAAAGTAGGGTAGGTAAAGACTTAAATGGATTTTGATAGATTTGGACCTAGGATTGTTATAGTTGGGCTAAAGTGTTGAGTTTGAGAAAATGGTAAAGTAAAGACTTAAGCTAATTAAAATTTAACAAAATATTTACATATTTTATTTATGAATAATATATAAATAATTATAAAATTTATATATCTAATTTATCGGTTCGGTTTGGTTATTTTTGTGGTTGTTTTTTAGCAAAATCAAAACCAAACCAAATAATATCGGTTTTCAAAATTTAAAACCAAACCAAACCAAATATCGATTTTTTTAATTGATTTGATTAAAATTGTGGTTCAATTTGATTTTTTTAACCATAACCATGAACAGTCCTATCAATAACATCCAGTTTCGTATATATCATTAATTAAAAACTATGAATCAACACCTCATTAGTATGATTGAACGACCATGTTATAAGTCACTATATTGTTTACACTACCCCTTAGGAAAATAAGTAATATCTATTGCGAAAATATGTAAAATTTTGCCTTGGCAAAAACTAAAAACCTTAAAAAATAAGGTGAATTAAATTTTGCTTAGAAGACCTTCCAAAAGAATAATCAGCTTGTATGAAGTCCTCAAACATGCATCTTCACTTGTATATCCAAGTCTTCAAAACTTGTAAAGTTAATTAAAAACATACTTACAAAAAATGATAAATATTGACGGCAAAAGTTTGTTAAATAATATCAATCGAAACACCTGTTGTTCTTATTAGGTGATATTTGTTTTATGTGTCAAGAAAAAGACTGTTAAAATATTGATTTCGACTTTTAGGGGAAAAAAACAACTTTTGAAGGAATTGTTACTAATTTTATAAAAGAAATTAAGAAAAACTTAATTTAAAAGAATAACAGATTTAAGTCTTAAGATTTTAGAAAAAAAAGATAAAAGGTTCCATGTCCACTTTGAAAAGGTATCCACACTCAAAATAACCGCTAAGCGGTTATCCAACGATTTAAAAAACTAACTTTTAAGGAAAACTTAAAAGAAAAGATATTAAAAGTCATTTAAAAAATAACTTAGCTTAAACACTTGGAAGTATATTGAAAAAAAGTAAAAATTGTCAAAAACGACCAAGTAAGAAAAGTATTCAAATAAAATCATTTAAAGAGTAAATTAACATAAAAACGTTATCTTTAAGAAACTTAATTAAATTAATCTAAATATTCAAAGTTAAAAATTAGGATAAATTACCTATATACACATCTTTTTTTTCCATAATTTCCATTATTCCCTACCAGTTCTAAAATTTTCCAGAATCCCTTATTTTACTTTCAAACCCCCAAAAGTTGGATACATAAATTCTAACTCCCAAAACCAACATTTATCCCTTCCTTATTTCACTTCACAAATCTCTCCTTATTTTTTAGTCACAGAATCTTGGTAGTTATTTTCTCATTCACGTTTGAAATTCAAAATCAGTCTCTTTTTCGTAGGTTAAGGATATTTTTAGACAAAAAGGTTTAAAAAGAATAGTTATGAGTCTTTTACCTATTTTTTAAAATACTCCAAATTTATAATAAAATAAACTATGTGAACTTCAATTTTTTTACACTAAAACGTAAATTAGGAAAAAAAAAAAAAAAGTAGTAGTAGTTGTTATTATTTGTTAATAATTAATATAATATTTGTACAAGTTTTTGCCTTTTCTGTCATCTTTTCTTTCTATTTTGTCTTTTTCCTTCTTTTTCTTTTTTTGGTTTAGTAGTTGTTTTGTTTTTCTATTGTTTCCAAATCACTGTTGGGTTTGGTATTTGTATTTGATTTCTTTATTTTTGGTTAATAAAACTCACTTCGGGTGTTTGATTAAAAAAGAGAATATAATATTTGTAATTTTTTCATAATTTGAGTTGGTTATGGACTCTAACAACTAATCATTCATTGAAACTAATTAGGATTCTTGTATTATTATTTAATCTTTTAATTTTCTCATAATAATATTAGTTTCAATTTCACCAAAATTTCATACAGTCTAATATTTTCATCTTTTTTCTGGTGTTTTCAATAATCAAATTTCTTTAACGGATTGTGTTTGTTCATATATCTAATTAATAACTTAATTCTTATTTATTCTGATACATTTATAGATACACTTTATTCCAGTTTACATACATCCTTCTTTCACAACCTTATTGTATCAGATACATTATATCAACTATAAAATGATACATTATATGAGTTATAAATATTTTTCCAGACAAACATTAAAATACTTATCAATTTAAACGAGATACATAAATAGTAATGTGTCATGCACTAATTTTTTAGCTATGATACATAAATTTGAATTTATACTAAATGTATCAATTACATAGCAACTGCCACACGGTAATGTATCGATATCAAATCTAACATCTTATGGACAACAATTACTTATTTAATGTTTCTAGTATAAATACAGTACTTATCAATTTAAACGATATACATAAATAGTAATGTATCATGCACTAATTTTTTTAGATATGATACGTAAATTCGAATTTATACTAAATGTATCACTTACATAGCAACTACCACACAGTAATGTATCGATCTCAAATCTAACATCTTATGGACAATAATTATTTATTTAATGTATCTAGTATAAATACAATAATTATCAATTTAAACAAGATACATAAATAGTAAAATCTAAGTAGCAAAGATATTCATGATGTATCTTCTCAATTTTTTCGACAATTTTGATTCAAAATTGAAAGGATCTTCAATAAACTAAGAGAAAAATTTTGAATTTCAAAATTTTCAACAATTTTGAATCAAAATAGAAAGGATCTTCACTGAACTTGGAGAAGTAAGAATCTTGAATCTCAAATTTTTTGATAATCTTGAATCAAAATTGAAAGGATCTTCGATGAACTTGAAGATTCAAAAGGATATTGTTTGTCCAACAACAATTTCATCACTTTTGTATCCTTCATAACTCACCTCGCTTACCCAAAATTTCGACAAAAGTTTTTGAATCAAATCTGAAAGGTTTCTTCGTTGAACGGGAGGAGCAATTTGAAATTTTGAATTTCTTCGTTCTATTAGGATTTGCCTCTGTATGATTGAGAGTAGAAGAAACATAAGCGTAATTTATGGGATTTAATTAATTTTCAGATTTTATTCCTTTTTTAGTGCAACAGAAAGATTTTTCTTGTATTAGAATTAATGTATCCGGAAGGTACAAAGGGATTATTGTAATTAGAAAAAAAGTAGGGATAAGATGTAATTTACTCTTTACACTATGAGATTTATGTAAGTTATACTAAAATTTAATACAAATAAACAATAATATTTACAAAATACTTAATAGAGTAAAAGAGTGAAAATGAATTTGGGCCTCTATGGCCTAAATTGCTGCTGTCCAGAAACATCCGGCCAGTTTTACTTCTATTTTCAGTGTATATCAATTCTGTATATCAGTGTATATAAGTTCATATATCAGCTCCATTTTCTGTATATTTTCATCGTTTTGACCCCTGTTTAAGCTTCCCTTTCAACGTATACCATCTTCCAATTGAAGAGGTTGATTCGATGAAGAAAATGGGAAGGGATTTGTGTCTGTATTGTTGAGTTGGAATGTTGTTTTGGGTATTGGGCTGTAAAGGGAAGGGATTTGGGCCAAGTTTGGGCTGAAATTGAGTCTGAAAAATGGGGAATGTTTGGATAGATTTAGTACTTAAGATTTAGCCACATGGATTGCAAATTTAGCAAGTTTAGGTTTAAAACATTGAGTTAATTAGTGAATTCAACTAAAATTTAAACAGACGAATTAATATCAATTAATTAATGAGCTTCTTAATCTTAGTAAAATAAAATAAGTAATTTAACTATGAACTAATTAATTTCAAAAACATAATCTATTAATTAAATTAACTAATTAATAAAATATTTAGATAAAAACAAAATTCATTGAGACGATTTTCAAATATTTATAACAGGAAGTAATTTTATATATATAATTATAAAGAAACATATATATTATTTTAAAATGATAAAATAATTTAAAAATAACTTGAAAATATTTTGAATTTATAGAAGCTAATTATTTCAAATTGTTTGAAATTAAAGAAGCTCAATAATTAACTCATATTTCGGAGGGCCAAAATTGGGTGTCAACAACATTCACCACTTGAAATTGAGTCAAAATTAAGACTTGGTCGATGTTTTAAAAATGACGTCCAACCGCAAATTTTACAACCACTGATTTGACCCGGATTAGTTTTACGAAATCAACGAATTCAATTGAATAAAATTGAGGGACAACAAATCAAGCTCACCGATTTCAATAAATTAAAATACCAACATAAAACTTTTAAGAAAAAAAGACACCAAATTGGGTTGATTTTTCATACATAAAAATGTAGCTAATCGGACTTAAATCCAAATACTTATTGTAACATTGGACAATTCTACCGCTCAACCATAAATACTCTTTGATAAAATATTTTAATCATTTTTATTCTAGGACAGTTTTACACTTTAAAAACCAACGGACTCCCTCAATTTTCGTAAAAAATAATAATTTAAAAACTAAGGGACCATGTTGGTTTTCTTTTTTAAATATTTTTATATATATATATTTACCACGCATTTTTATTTAAAAAAATAATTCGAAGATCGTTTGTCAGTTCCTTTTTTAAATTCCGCCATTTTTCTTAAATATATTTAAAAATAAAAAACAAAAACTGACAAACTGAATCTGTTTCCCATCGGTTCTTTGGACCAACTCGGTCCATCGATTTTCCTCCCTTTATATTTGCAATATTAATTTTATAGTAATTTTTAGCAGGCAATTAAAAATAAATGTTTTATGACACTATTTTAAAAAATGTTTAAAAGTTCAATGAGCCACATATTATTTTTGTTTGAGAAAATACATAAATATCCCCTTAAACTTGGCAGCGTAACTTACTTTAGCACTTAAACTATACGAGCGTTTAAATACCCTCTTTAACATCTTTCAAGTGATTTTTTTCCCACCATGAGACTATAACACCACTCTCACCCGCCACATCATAGCCACGTAAGCGCCACATCATAACCATGTAGATACCATATTAATTTTTATTTCTTTTTTCACTTATTCACTATTATTTCTTAAACACTTTTTAAAATTAATTATATCAATTGATTAGTTTATAAATGCGTAGCCCCCCCCCCCCCCCCCCCCCCCCCCTTTATTCTTCCTTCTTGTTCACCATTATTCCAACCTTCAATACTTTCTTTTCTTCTTCTTCACTATTCAACAATTTTTTAAGTCACTCTAAAAAAGAAAATTCACAATAGTATTTACATTATCTTCTTCGAACCCTCCCAATGAATTTACCCTCTTGGAGAATGGATTTTTTTGAAAGCCATTTTTTTCTTGACAACTCAAATAAGAAATGAAGATTGCATAAGAAAGTGATCCAAAAAAATATATAAATTTTATGGGAAATATTTGAATGGATCTAGAAATTATAATGGGTCACTCAAAATTTAAGAAAGTTTATATTTGTCAAATCGACACCAATAATATAGAGTGAAATCAACATCAATAAAATGACATTGGTATTGAATTTTACAGATTATAATGAAAATAGTGGATAGAGGTGGGGATGAAGATGGAGGAGGAGATGTTTGGAGAAAGATGTGTATTGAGGAAGACAACAAAATGAAAAGAAAAAACTTTAAAGAAATTAAAAAGAGGGCCCACTAATTTCATTTACCTCTTAATAAGAAAATTTACATATTTTAAAGATTTAATATATATATAAAAAAACTATTAAAATAATTTGTTATATATTGGCCAATAAAAAAAGGTCATGTGTAGGGCTTTAAAACTTCACCTTTTTTTTCTCTTTTTTCACGCACTTTTAGGAGAATGCACTCACTCTCTCTGCCATCATCCCTTAGGGGTGTTTTAATGAAAGATGTTAATGGGATATTTAAACGCATATATCCCATCAAGATGATATAAAAGGATCAACCTACTTAATGCTACTATATATATTACTCCTAGTAGATATGTTTATGTTTTATAGAAAATTGTACCACTTCTATAATGTTATTATATAAATATTTTCTTTTCCATCAAAAGAGATTTCTTTAAGAGGAACTCAGAGTATGGCATTGATCATCCTCTTCATATCACCATTCAAGAAATCACTTCACACTACATATGATATTTGCTTTTTAAGCATTCATTTATTTAAATTGAAAAATGAATACATCCACCACTACATGTGATATGTTTTAGATGAAATTCCAAAAAAAATATGAATGTTGATTTATTAATTTAGGTAAAAGCTTCGATTAACTTTATATAAACAATGAAAAATTCCTAGAATGCTCTAACCTTCTAATATCTCGTAGAAGCTCTCTTGAAACTTTGTTGTAACCTTTTTCTAAGTCAATTAACACTATGTGTAAATCCTTTTTTTCTGTACTGCTCCATCAATTTCCTTACAAGATGAATGACTTTTTTAGTTGAGCGTCAACATGAATACAAACTAGTTCACGGAAATTTTCACGTCCCTCCTCACCATCATCTCCTCCACCCTCTTTCAAACTTTCATAGTGTGACTTAGTAACTTGATAGATACCTCTATAGTTGTTTCAATTTTGAATGTCACCCTTATTCGCGAGTATTGTACTCCACTCTTATGCTCATTGCATATATTAAGTCATTAGAAAATTTGAGAATATTGATCGCCTGCCCCTGTTTTTAGTTAGAATCAACTATATTTTTGAATCTGTATAACTTGTTTATTTTAGAACATGAGTTGAGTTTATTTAAATTTAAACTTTGTTATAAGTTAATTTCTTTTCTATTTCTGGGCATTTCGAGTTGGGCCAAAATCCAACAAATTCGTATTGAGTCAACTCTCGGATCCGAAAAGTGGAAGCTATTATCCAGGTGTAAATGGAAGCTGATATATAGGTGTAAGGAGGTTGAAAAACATGATATACAGACGATATACATCTGATATATATTATATAGAAAAAATGGGCTAAAGTCCATAAATGGCAGCAGATTCAGAAGTCGGCCTCAAGCCCAATTCGCTGGGCAGTATTTGGGCCAAGAAGAGTCTAAAGCCAAGTTCCTTAAATTATTTTATTATTTTTGTTTGTAAATTATTTGTTTAAAATATTGTTTAATTATAACATTAACTTAGTTGAATTTCCCAAAAGATAACTAAGTTTTATTTGTGTTGGATTACGTTGTTAATGAATTTCATTTATCAACTCTTTATTCATTTTTGATAACTTAATTCTAGTGTTTTTGACCAAATTTTCACTTGCTCTTGATTATTTGAATTGTTTCAAATTCCTAACTATATCAAATGCATTTTATCTATTTAAATTATTTTCCCAAAGTTAGTTAAACATTTTTAGTTAAATAACATTTCAAGTGTCAATACCTTCTTGAAGTGGAAATCAAAATCACTTACCCAAATCTCTAAATTTTTAATTCTGTTAAAATCTTTTGAAAACTATGTTTTCTTAATTTCTTTAAAAAATTAAGTGACAATTCAATTTTAAATATCTTTTCTTAAGTGTGAAAATATTTTCGACATTTCAAAGTGATTTTCAAAAGAAGTAAAATCACGACACATATTAATAATATGTATATCTCACTCAAGGCTTAGAATATTGCTTCAGTGAGAAAGTTGCTTTGACAAATCATTGAAAATAAGGAGTCTTTATGGGTAAAATGGGTACATGAAATATATATGAAAGATGGAACATCTATATGGAATCACAGAACAATTGTGGATTGTAGCTGGTATTGGATGAAGCTAAATGCAATCAAGATCCAAATGCAGAATTGGTATAGCGAAGGAAGATATATATACTCACACAAAATGGGAAATATTTCATCACCAATAGCTATTTAGAAATAATTGGCAAACAACCATGTATGAAAACTGTTGAGCTAGTGTGAACCTCTACGTGCTCTTTATTTGATTTCGATGGTAATGATAATGTTTTACAATTGTTATAATAGTAATATTCTAAACTTATTAGTTCAACTTTTTATTTTTTTATTTTTTTATGTTTGTATTTGAGAATTATTTGAAATTTCTAATAATTTAGGCTATATATTTATAGTTTTTAAATAGTACTGAGTTTAATTTTTTTGTTAGGTACAAAATTGTGTATTTGTTTATCTTTTTACTTGAATAGACGGAAGTTAGGTTAGTGCATTAAATACATTTGATCAAATAAAATTAAATATTAATTTGAGGAAAATTATGAAAAGTCAATTTTATCTAAAGCGGGGTCTTTTAATAAAGAGCAAAAAGTTCAAACAACATTTATAAGAAGCTTCATTCCTTTAAATATAGTATAGGTATAGGTTTGGTATTTCACTATTTTTTTTAGTTTTTATTTATGGTTTTTTTTAAAAAAATTTGCTATAACTTTATTGTGTTATACATAAGAGTAGTAATTAAGTAGCATGTTAAATTGATAATATGTGGAAAATCTTCTTGTAGGTAGATAAAAAATTAATAGAATATATCTTTTGTTAGGCATATCGCCCCAAAACAACTTTTTAGAGGTATAATGAGAATACAAAAAAAAAAAAAAACGATAATTATTACTCCCTCCATCCACTTTTAATTGTCATGTTGCGCTTTTCGAAAGTCAATTTGACTAATTTTCAAAGTTAAATTAGATTACATTAATTCGATATTTTAAACTAATAAAATTAAATATTCAAAAACTATACGAAAAGTACTATGAATTGCAATTTTTTGAATATCAATATGATTAAAAAATACATAGTAAAATGTTTGTCAAAGTTCTTACCATTTGACTCTAAAAAGAAAACGATGACAATTAAAAGTGAACAGAGAGAATATCATTGACTATCATCATGATTCTTTATAACTTAAACCCACTTAAATAAAATTCTAAAGTTATAGATAGCTCAAGTCTATTTCCTATACTTCTAGATTTTAGACTTAAAATATTACAATGTTATAAGTTGCACTAAATAATGTATTATGACTTGGTTATAGATAGCTTATGTATTTTAAAATCAAACACTTACATCTTCATGATATATATAAAAGTATAAATATTTGATTTTAGAATATATATATGGGATCTCTTCGTAACTTGAGTTTAGTACAAGAATATTTATTCTATGTTCCTTTAAGAGCTAAGATAAATATGAAAAAAAACTATTCTGTGGAAGTTAAGCTTAGAACAGAGAGTGTACAAGTGACGATTACCCATGTCCCATAAATTATGTGCCAACATAGGATTGTCTAGATAGACATTAGCTAGTGGATCCACATAAACTAGAAGTTCATGGTCCTTACTGTAGCAAGTAGGAAAACTCTTTTCGGTGTGGGAGACACCGAATTTCATGATGATAGCTCTCATGATCTTATATGTCATGATATGGACATCTCTTGTCTTATGGTGCATGCACAACAAATTGAGGAGGAAAAATTTAAGGAAAAATCTAGGGAGGTAAAAGGGCTAGGACCGGTGATGGAAATTTCTCTAGTGCAAGGTCCGATGGACAAGGTTATCCTAGATTTTGGACAAAGGTTTTCCGGTTAAGGTTCCTCCAATGCTCCTCCTAAGTTCAACAAAGATAAGGTGTCTTAACCCTAAACTTCAAGGAGGTAATGATAGTGGATCTTCGTTGCCCATGTCTACTTGTACTAAGTGTGGAAGGAAGCACGATGGTAAGTGTCTAGCCGGCACATATGGTTGTGGTAAAAGTGGTCACAAAATGAGGGATTGCCCGATGCTTAAGGTGAAAGGAAGAGAGGGCAAGCAAGCTACTCCTAGTGGTTCGGGTCTCAACGCTCCTAAGCAAAACCGTTTCTATGCACTCCAAACCCGAGGTGAACAAGAGAGTTCTCCGGATGTGGTTAACGGTATGTTGAAAGTTTTTCAACTTGATGTATATGCTTTACTTGATCCCGGTGCTACCTTGTCTTTTGTGACGTCATATGTGGTTATGAGGTTTGATCTGTTCCCCGATGTGTTGCTAGAACCTTTTTCTACCTCTACTCCTGTTGGTGATTTTGTGGTGGCTAAGAGGGTCTATAGAAAGTGTCCCGTTTCCTTGTACCATCGAGTTACTCTTGTTGACTTGGTAGAGGATGTAATTAACCCAAAATTATATAGATTTAGAGAATCCAACCCATCACTATATATTAACCCACAAAAATATAACCATGCAAGTATAACTTTTTCCTTTGAGTAATGGAATAACGTTGCTTTGATTCGGATGAGTCCTGAGTACGATAATTTCTATTAAAAAAAGCAATGAACAACTCAAATGCTGAGAAGAACACACGAGTACAGAGAAGAAAATATCTGCATATTAGAAATGAGTTGTATCGAAGGTGATCTCAAAATTACATCTAAAATCAACTATGTATTCTTACTTACATACAAGATTATATCTAGCCTCTAGCTGTACATATTTTATTTAACTAACTAACTAGTACAATAACCATTTAACAGAATCTGTTACATAACTAACTTCTAGCTAACTAAGTCACTGCACCAGTTTCATCACTCCCCCTCAAGCTGGCAGGTGTAAATACATTCAGAATGCCTAGCTTGGATACTAAGTATTCATGTTGTGATCTAAACAATCATTTTGTCATAATGTCTACTTGTTGCTACTGTGTTGCTAAGTACAATGGTCTGATCAGTCCCTTTTGAACCTTCTCTCTTATAAAATGGCAGTCTATTTTAATATGTTTGGTCCATTCATGGTATACTGGATTTGCTTCTATTTGTAAAGCAACTTTACTAGCACAAAATACATCTATTGGCATTTTCAGTTCTTTTCCAAGTTCCTTGAATAATGTTGCATGCCAAACCAACTTTGAAACAGTAGAAGCCATGCTCCTATATTCTGATTCTGAACTCCTAGAAATGGTTGCTTGCTTCTTAGATCTCCATGATATCATGGACTCTCCATACTTAATTAGAAACCCTGTTACAAATCTTCTTGTGTTTGGGCATGCTGCCCAGTCTGCATCACAATATGATGTCAGTTTGTTTTCTTCCTTGCTGCTCATCAATATTCCCATAGCTGGCTGTCTTTTTACATATCTAACAACCTTAATAGTTGCTTCCATATGTGACTTCTTTGGATTGCGCAAGAATTGACTCAATGTTTGAACAACAAAGCTAATATCTGGCCTTGTCATTGTTAAGTATAGCAGTCTTCCAATTAATCTTTGATATGAACCTATGTCTGTCAATATGGGATCATTTGCAACTCCCTCTGCCTCATCCACTTCTGTTGTAGTTAGTTTCATATTAGGATCTAATGGTGTCCATGATGGTTTGGCACCAGTTAGTCCCAACTCTTTTATCATCTCTAGAGCATACTTTCTCTGGTTCATCAAGATTCCTTTGGATGATCTACTAAACTCAATCCATAGGAAAAATCTCAAAGTGCTTAGATCTTTAATCTTGAACTTAGCATGTAGTTCCTCCTTAGTTTGTTTAATCATCCTTAAATCATTACCAACTACTAGCATATCATTTACATATACCAACACAACTATAATATGCCCATTGTGTTTTTTGGTAAATAAGGAATGATCCAAAGTGCTTTGTATGAAATCATAATTTACCAATGCATTAGTAAGTTTAACATTTCATTGTCTACTGGCTTGTTTGAGACCATATAGAGATTTGACTAGCCTACAAACCATTCATGAGTTCTCCCCCTGGCTAGAAAAACCCTCGGGCAATGTCATATACACATCATCAAATAAGTCACCTTGTAAGAAGACATTATAGGCATCTAGTTGATGGATATGCCATCCAGAAGCTGCAGCAATAGATAATACACTTCTGACAGTGACAATCTTAACAACATGTGAGAAGGTATTTTGGTAATTCAAACCAGCTTTCTGATTATACCCCTTTGCCACCAATCTTGCTTTATACCTCTCTATATCACCATTGGCCTTGAATTTCACCTTATATACCCATTTGCACCCAATAGGAACCTTACCATGAGGCAACTGCACTAACCTCCATGTATGATTATCTTCAAGTGCCTTTATCTCCTCTTGCATTGCCTAGATCCAATTGGGGTCTTTACATGCCTCATGATAAGTTTGAGGCTCAGTAATACAAGAAAAGGCTTTGATATAGGATTGATACTGAGTGGACAAGTTGCTATAACTCAATGTGTGAGATAATGGGTAAGGAGTAGATGCAGTAGCAACATTTGTGATGAAATCATTCATCCAAAAAGGAAGTTTCCTTGGTCCGATGGAATGTCTAACATCTCTTGGTGAAATAGGATGCTCCATAGGCTCAACTACAGATGAATCAGTGTTGACTGGAGAAGTAACTGGAACAACATCATCAGTAGTATCTGTAAAATTATCTAAGAACATAGGGTGAGATATTGGTTGTGTGTTAAAGGGAAAAATATCCTCCTTAAAAGCTATATCTCTAGAAACAAATAAGGAATAAGTATCCAAATTATAAAGAACATAAGCAACCAATGGTCTTAAAAGCTATTGCAGCCACAACTCTTTCTGTAAATTTATCTCTAATTGGCAAAATCTTAGCATAACATAAGAAAACAATGGTCCTAAAATGATCACATGCACCTTTGCATCCATGAAACATTTCAAAAGGTGTTTTTCCTGTCAAAGTTATTGAAGGTAAGTCTATTCATTAGATAAACAACTTCTAATACACAATGGCCCCAAAATTTCAATGGTATAGATCCCTGAAACCTGATTGCTTTAGCCAATTCCAAAATGTATCTATGTTTCCTTTCCACCACCCCATTTTGTTGTAGGGTGTAAACACAAGATTTTTTATGGATAATACCATGACGGTTGAATAGGTTGGCACATTCAAGGTTGACAAATTATGTCCCATTATCTGATCTCACCATTTTTACTGTCTTGCCAAATTGAGTCAAAATCAGTTTGAGGAAATCTTTCAAAACCACTACAACATCACTCTTGTGTTTTAACAAGAAAATTCTTGTCATACGAGATTAATTATACACAACTGTTAGAAACATTTTATTTCCATCAAAAGTAGGTACATGAAATGGTCCCCATACATCCAAATGCAACAAATAAAAAACTGAAGTAGATCTACTATGATTGTCAGGAAAAAAGGGATTCTAGTTTGTTTAGCAAGTGGATAAACATTACAAGAGTCAAGAACTCTTTTACATTCATCATGAGTAAGATTGAATAACTGTTGTATTTCCCCAACAGATGCATGGCCTATTCTCTTATGCCAAAGTAAGATATCTATATTGGTCTTCCTAGCTAACAGTCCCCTAACTGGATGCTCCTTAGTGTATGTTGAATCCTTGTGCTTTAACAAGTAAAGTCCCCAATTCTCCTCACCAATCTCCAACACCTTCTCACTTGAGAGGTCTTGAAATACACAGAAGTTAGGGAAAATTAATGACTGAGCATTGCAACTCCTTAGTAATACTAGATACAAATAATAGATTGTATCTAAAATCTGGAATATGTAGGACATTACTCAATGGCTTACCATCCATGATCTCACAGCTGCCGATGTGAGAAACATCTACTGTACCTCCATTAGGTAGATACACTTTTTTATATGTAATATTAATGGGCTCAGTATGTAACATCCCTTTATGTGCAATCATATGATTACTAGCATCAGTATCAACTATCCATTCTTCCTTAAAGGCATTCAATTTAAGGGTATAGACATTACTTGCACTAGAAACATATACCATATGAGAAGTAACAAACTTACCTCTCATGTTGGCTGAATCAGACAATTTGTTTCCTGAACTTTCACCAACAATGTCCTTGTCTAGAATTCTTTGAAATTGATTGTAATGATATGGATTATCCATGTGTTGCATCATCTGACTGTATTGATTATGCGAGTAATTAGTAGTTGTCCTTCATTTGTCCTAATCCTCAGAATATCTCCCAGGTATGCCACCCTTACAATTAGAATCAAACGCTATTACACCTTTTCATTTGTATGATGCATCTCTAGAATTATGAACACAAGCAGATATAGAATGTCCTGGATCAAAATTTGTTCTTCCATCTTCAAACTTTACATTATAAGCTTGGTTCCTAGGATTAGAATCCCCTCCTCTAGGATCTCCTCCTTTCGGATTTGCAGCAGTAGAATTCCCAAATTTCTTCATAAACTTAAAATCTGGTGGATAGCCAATCAATTTGTAACAATTATCCCTAGTGTGGCCCATCATGTTGCAGTAATCACGCTGAACATTCCAGTTCTTTTTTAACTTGGGAGGGTGAGAATTACGTCCAGATATCATTGCAGCAATATCCATGTTCATCATTGGACCAGCAACATGAGCCATATTCCTTTGACTTTCTCTTTCAATCATCATGGAATAAGCTTGATTAACAGAGGAAAGAGGAATTAACATCAAAGTTTGACCTTGAGCCTGCTCATAAGATTCATTAAGTCCTATTAAAAACAGCAAGAGCTTTTGCCTAGTCATAAACTCCCCAAAATCTCTGGATTTTTCACAAGCACATCCAGGAAATGGAGCTAGACGATCAAATTCTACACAGAATAAACGCAGACAATTAAAATACTCAGAGACACTACTTGTTCCTTGAACCATCGTTGCGATCCCCCTGTGTAATTGAAAGATCCTCGATCCATCTGCCTTATCGAATCGCTCTTTGAGATCTCTCCAAACAACACCAGCATTAGAAGAATACACAATACCACTCAATAACTCTTTTGAAACAGAGTTCATGATCCGTGAAAGGACAATCGCATTGCAGCGTTCATCAGTGAGATTTGGCCAAAACCTTCTTTTCTTCATCTTCCATCGATCAGACCCAACTTGTTTCTTCCAAGTATGGCAATCCGCATCGATTGAATCTAAACATAATAATTTTCCGATCCAGTCAATTGAATAGAGATCAAAATCACTCCAGAAGTATCCGATGAGCTGAGATACAGAGGATGATTATGACCTAATTTCTCCGGTAATTCATTATCTACTACAATCGCCATAACTCATCCTTACAAGCTCTCGAAAAACCACTATCAATGGCTGACAAGCTCTGATACCATATTAAACAAAGCAACGAACAACTCAAATGCTGAGAAGAACACACGAGTACAGAGAAAAAAATATTTGCATATCAGAAATGAGTTGTACTGAATGTGATCTCAAAATTACATCTAAAATCAACTATGTATTCTTACTTATATACAAGATTATATCTACCCTCTAGCTGTACATATTGTATTTAACTAACTAACTAGTACAATAATCATTTAACATAATCTGATACATAACTAACTTTGAGCTAACTAAGTCACTGCACTAGTTTCATCAATTTCTCTTCCTATAAATTGAGATAATATTCATATTTGAAAGATGACACACGGGAAATTAGTCTTGAGTATGTAGACAATCTTTATCTTAAGTAGTATTATTATCAAAATGAGATTATAAAGAAAAGGTTATTATATCAAAACAAATAAACAAATTATATCGTGTTATGAGCCATGAGTCTCATCATATTCTATCTTGAATGAACATTTAAATCGAGGTACTCCATCTCTACATCTGCTCATTAAAACATGCCAATCAACATCATATTGACTTTCTTCCGATTCTAAATAATGCATGCACTCCCAAACACAAGTTTCTTCTATTGATGGAGGATATGTTTTGCAATTCACCAATGCCATTGAGAAAATAAAGAACAACATGCAAATCTGCTCCAACGTCAATATCATTTTATTTATATTTCCTGTAAAGGCAACCAATTATTAATAACGTTAATAAATTTCTTAAAGTATGATTTGAAAAGAATTCATAGAAATAGAGTAAATGGAATGTGGATAAAACTTTAATTGATTAATTAATTGAATAATAAGGGCACCTAACCAACAAAACATTAATTATTCAAAAACTCCTTTCAAATATTAAGAAACCTCACATTGATAATCACTTTTTCTTAAAAAAAAAAAAAAACGGAGTAATATATATAAGATTTTTTCAATCAAGCACGAACACTATTTCAATATTTATTTTTTATTTTTTAATTTCAAATTTGGTTCTTAAAGTGGAATCTCAATATTTTTTTCTCGTGCCCTCATTTCCTTAAGGTCCTATTTGACCATAAATTTTGAATAGGTTGATTTTTTTTAAAAAAAATTAAAGTTGTTTTTAAACATTTATTTCACTTGATTTGATTTTTTTAAGTTTTGTGAGTTGAAGTCTCAAAAACTAATTTTATCCGATTTTTGGTAATTTGAAAGTATTTAATTTAAAGATCAATTTTTAAAAATCTAATCAATTTTCAAGATCAAACAAATATTTGAAAATAAAATTTTAACAGTAGCTTATTCTTTTGTCTTCGTAATCTTAGATAAAAGTTGGAATCTTTGACATAACAATTTTTTTTATTTCACCTGATACGTGAAAATGCAACATCTTTTCAACCACTCATAATAGTGATTTCATTACAATTAAAATGTAATTGCAACCTACAATTTCCAAATTTAAAGAATGAAATTTCGCAAATATACAAATACATATATTAACTTAAGAAGTAAAGTAGCACACATCAATAAGCAAACAAACAACTAATAAATACTATAAGTAAATAAAAGGAGGATAATTTGTTTTTACGTACCCATTTTTTTATCTTGATAGCAGAATTGGTGTAAATTGACCTTTACGAAGATCAGGTTAAAGGTTATAAATAGATAGATATGTAATTATGTTCTTATGAATTTGATCTTTCTTCATGCATTCGTTACAAGTGCAACATTAATGTAGAGTCATAAATATGAAACATATCTTTATTTTGACAACCAAGTATTACTCTTCTTTTAAATTTTAATGACGGTTATATGACTAAGAATCTGTTTGACATTAATGCTAAAAATATTTATTTTTTGAACTACTTTTTGAAATAGTTTTTCAGAAAAGTACTTTCAAAAAAAGAATTTGTGTTTGACTAATTTATGTGAAAAGTGTTTTTGATAAGTAGGTTGTGTTTGACTAATCTTTTAAAAACATGCTTTTAAGAGTCAAATCTATCTATATATAATAGGAGAAGAAAAAGTGTCGCAAAAAAAGAATTTGTGAATTATTAAAATTAATTTAAAATATAAAAATCTAAATCTAAAAATAAAAATTGCAATCACTAAAAAAACTGTTAGAATTTTTGAAAAAAGCTTTAATTTTTTAAAAAATACAATTTATAAATTAGTAAAAAAACTGATTTTTGTAATATACCACTGATTCAATATTTAAAAAAAACATATTTATAAACTTTTTTTAAAATTAAAACGACAATTCCATATGTCCTCAATATATAACTTTTAAATTTATTTTTTTAAAACCATTTAATGTAGGAAATATTCAATATTTAAAAAAAAACAAATTGCCATATTTCTTTATTAATATTTTAAAACAGAATAAGAATTTAAATGCAGTTTCAAAACTTCCTTTTACATTCCAACTTATATACAAACTCTAAAAATTAATCAACAAAATATTAATAAGATATTTTTTAAAATCTGAAAATAAAAATAAAAATAAAAATTTTGATTGTCAATTTAATTTTGCCAGTTTCTTTTGAAAACTAAATAAAATTGTAAACATAATAGAACATGCATTTACATTTAAGCAGTAGCAAACCCTATTCATTTGATTTGAACCAATTTTAAAACGTTTTTTTTTATAGATACATTATTTAATTTGTTTTCAAATCATGAAAAGGAAAAAAACATTTTTGCGATTTTCTTTTTATGCCTATTTTTAAAAATAGTAACAAAAATTTTCACACACAGTTTTCAAATATAAAATAAAATAAAAATAAATTGAGAAGGATGTTATAAATATAAATAAATTATAAAAATTAATGTAGTTAATTTTAAATTTGAATTGAAACCGTTTGTGATTCTTATTTAATTGGACGTAGCAAAACAAATCAAAAGTAAAGCACACGATGCATACATGTCTAATTTTGAATTCAAATTTAAACTTGCAGTAGTTATCAGATTATAAATTATTTTGAATTGATTTCATAATTTTTTTAAAAAAATCTATATTCCTAACGCCTAAACAAAGAAATGGAAACAAAATTAGTTAGGGAAAAAATAACTGTCATATTGCGAAAAAACAAAAATTACTGATTTTATCCCTTACAAACTACCACTTTATTCAGGTTAAATTTGATTTGTGTGCCCACATTCAACAACAATATCATCAAAATTTCTCTTTAAGTATTTTCAAAAGATTCAAATTTTTTATCTCTGCTTAAAATTGTCATCGAATTTGCTTTCTGATTAATATGTTTTTGTTTATGTTGCCATATGCAACAACGACATGATTCTCAAAAATCAGTACAAATTTTGTCCCACAATATATGTAGAAGTTTCATATGGTGAGTATCCTATTTATTATTGTTATTATTATTGTAGTTATTTATTTCTATTGATTCCTCAATTAAAATTCTGGATGAGGATGTTTTAGTAGATCTTTTTTTTTTGTAAAAATTATATAAATCACATAGTATAATAAATAAATTACTTCATGTTCCTACTCTTTCATAAATTACGAAATTCCCTTATTTTTTTTGTTGCAAATACTTTAATATGTTGTCGGATACTTTTATTAAGAAGTTGTAATTATCAGGTCAGTGCGTTAAAAAAGGGATTTAAAAATTAACTGCCACAATTCACGCATACGTTTATTGCATCTGCAAATCGTTCAATCTTAAAACACTACTGAACTAAAATTTGGAATTTCAAATTTTGAAATTTTTATTTCTTGTTTTACTAAAAGCTCTGGAAATTCCAACGCTTTTTTTGGTGAAGCATTGTAATGAATATTTTCATCTTGTTAAGGCATTCAGGTATATGGGAAAGTGATGTTAGGTACGAGCGATACAAAATTGATGGCATAGTGGTTAGGGAAAATATTTCGTTCGTTAATCTCAAATCAGAATTGCAGCAGAATTGAACATTGATGAATCAAAAAAAAAATATGGAGATCAGATACGCTGTAAAAGGTAATTCATGTCCATTGTGTATTCGGAATGATATGGGGGTGAAATTGTACATAGAAGTGAAGAAACACGAGATAGAATTTGGTATGTATCCACTATGCATTGATACATCGAATAGAAGTGATGAAGATATACATAATTTTGATGCAACAACAGGTGCAATTGTGTGTGTTGAAGGTGGAAAAAGGGACACAAAGGCTCTAAGCATTGTTGAATCGAAAATTTGTGATTCTTATTATATATCAGAAATGGAGGTGGAAAATTATATATTAGATACAAATGCTTCTAATGTGGAAGTGAAGCAATTGTACAAGGATAAGACAACTCTAATGGTTGTTATGGAAAAATATAAAATTAAGCATAGCTTCAATTTTAGAGTTAAGAGATCTGATAGCAAAAGGTATGTGATACTTTCTTGATTCTTTAAGATTTATTTGATATCATGTTGATCATGATACACAAATAACGTGTGTGGTGCAATTGTAGTTGTTAGGTATCATAAGGGTTTTAAGTTACTTCTGCTTGATACTTTAATAATTAAGAAGGATTATTGAAATAATGTTAATAATTGAATTTTGAATCTGTTATCTGATTTGTATATCAAATATATAAAATGAGTCGTCATTGAACTGTGTGCAGATTACAATTTAACTAAAAGTCTTTGTAATAATGTATGTTGTATTGTTATTTTATTTATAATATTATGAATTGATACATTAAACCTGATGAAATAACAATTGTATATCGTATAATTGCAGCTACGTATTAGTATGTCATTTAAATGCTTGTTGTTGGGAATTGAAGGCGTCTGTTAGGAAAAATACGGATATATTCAAAGTGAGATACTTCAATAGTGAACATACCTATCCATTGAGGGATAGGGTATTAAGTAAGGTACAAGCTACTGTTGGGTTTCTTAGTGATGTGACAGCTCCAAAGTTAGTGAATCATAAAAGAAAACATACTCCAAGCTATATAATTGAGGATGTTAGGGCACTATATGGAGTTCAAATTTCTTACCAACAAGAATGGAGTGCAAAAGAACTTGCATTGGAGATGATTAGGGGTAAACCTGCAGACGGATACAAACAGATGCCAAAATACATATATATGCTGAACACTGTGTATCCAAATTCATATATACGTATGCACAAGTCGGAAAAAAATGAGTTTATGTATCTCTTCATATCATTAAGGCCAATGATGAGAGGGTTTGAGTTCTGTAGGCCTGTTGTTGTTATTGATGCTTCACATCTTAGCGGATCTTATCGACGGACATTTATATCGGCAAGTGCACTCGATGGGGAAGGTATGACATGTTGTTTATTAATTTGATTTTTCAAGATAGTAATATAACATCCTGGAACAATCATGTATAAAGAATCGTAATGTTATGTGTTTCAATCTAAAGGTTGTATATTGTTGTTAGCTTATGAAATTGTAGACATGGAAAATGATTGTTCATGGACATGGTTCTTCCAACACTTTAAAAATGTATTTGGTGATAGAGAACAAATGTGTGTTGTATCATATCGAAATGAAAGCATATTGAAGAGTGTAAGTATTGTTTATCCAAATGTTCCTCATTTTGCATGCATATGGCACCTCTGAAAAAATGTGTGTACATACTATAAGAGAAGCAGAACCATACTAAGTGATATTTTCTATTCGATGGCAAAGGCTTATCGGAAAGATGATTTTGAAAAATTAATGGCTAAAGTGGACAAAATAGATGACAGAGTTAAGAAGTATCTTCAAGATGCTGGGTATGAAAGGTGGGCTAGATCTCATGCAACTGTGAACAGGGGGAGGATGATGACTTCGAACATAGTGGAATGTATCAATGGTTGCCTTGTTGATGCACGACAATTACCTATTATAGACTTTCTGGAAGAAGTTAGAATTCTATTTGATACTTGGAAAATTGCAAAAATTGAGAAGTAGCATCTTATACAAAGGAAACATTAGGGAGAAGATTTGAAGAAATATTGATTATAAACGCGTTCAAATGTGTGAAAATGACGGTACATATTTGTATTAACAATTATTATGTTTCTAGCTTTACTTCTCGTTATATTGTTAAGTATACCAATTAAAAATTCGTTTGATGTATCCATAATTTTTAAACATTTGCAGGTAGTTGTATCTTCTGAATATATCCTTGCAGTGTATAAAAGTGCAATAAGATACATTGTATGTCTTGAGAGAAAAACTTGTTCATGTGGTAGATTTCAACATGACGAGATATCTTGTGTGCACGCAATGACTGTTTAGAAGAAGAAGAATATTAAAGATGTACACCCCTACTGCTCTGATTACTATAAACATGAGGCATTAACAAACACATATGCACTTCCAATAGAACCAATGCCAGACAAAAGTGTCTGGATAGCTCCAGAATCTGTTTTCGAAGAAGTAGTCTTGCCACAAAGATACAAAAAAATGCCTAGAAGGCCAAGAAAAGAGAGGAAGAAAAATCCAGATGAAAAGATTATCACAAACATAAACTGTTGTGGACAATGTGGACAGGAAGGTCACAATAGAAGAACATGTACTTTCTTCCCAAAAGATTCCTAATGATTGCTTTTTAGAAGTACTTTATGATTCATTTCTAATAATTCTCAAATTTGATACTTTAGGAAGTACTTTTAGGTTACTATTTTATGATGCAATAAATGAATAATGTTATGTTTGGCTATTTGGCAACATTATGTGAATGTCAATTTATTATAAAAATTAGACTGGTATACTGTGTGCTTTTTATAATTTTTGCAAAGATTAATAGTGCCAAATAGCTGTGATGTGTGCCAAAGTTAATAGAGACAACATTTAAAAAAGGTATCATTTGAATCAATTATATATCATATACATAATATATTCTTCTAAATTTTGTATCTACTAATAATAGAGTATCAATAGTTGTATTTTTTACCAATATTATATATCATATACATAAAATTTTGATATTTATGGACGAAATTTGAGTTTTCATGCACAAAATAATTTTCTAGAAATTAAGTATAAGCTTTTAAAAAGTTAGAGTGATTTTAGTATAAAGTTTGTGTATATGATACTTGATTTATTTGAAACTTTGTCATGAAATGATAAAATCGTATCAATTTGAAATGTTTTAGGCACCTATGTATCATATACCTAATATTTATGTAAGTAAAAAATATTTAGTATCATCTTATAAAATATAAATTGTACAGTGTTGTGTGAACAATAAAATTATGTCATTTTAAGATACATAATTTTGTATCATATACTTAATATGGGTGATGAAATTTTGTATCGGATTCACTGTAGTAAAATCTGCATTGACATGTATAATACTTATAATATAGAAAAATTAATAAGGTATTAAAATGCAGTGAAAACTAATTTAGAAGTGACATACAAAAGTGTGAAAATAAAAACTCTTCAAAAATAGAATAATTAATTACTTAGAAATATTATGTAGACCTGGAGAGGAATATTACAAAACACTTAATGTATCTTCAAAACAATAAAACTTCACATCTTTATGGCAAGTCAATCAATAAACAACTACTCTACATTAATCAATTCATCATCTGCCAATAGAATGGAAGCAACCTTTAGCCTTATAGGATCATCATTCTTGCTAACGTATCCGGCATTGGCCTTGTCGGTATCATATTTTCATAACAGTGTTGCATATCTTGAGCGAAGATACTCACTTCGAAACGGAATCGATGGGACCTTGATTTTGTCGCTCAGAAATTTAGCAAAAGCAGCTACATATGTTCCGCAGTCGCTGCAAACAAAAAGAAGATACATTATAAATTGAATGAAATGTGTAAATAAAGCTGGGTGGGTTAAATACTGATAGGCTATTGCTCTTTTGTTGCATAATGCCTCGAGCAAATTCCACCTCAAACAGATGTTGTGGACCCATCAACTCACTAGTTTGTTGTCTTTGTATGCATCCAATGTTGCCCAATCAATTCTGTCGGTTTTATCAAAGAATCCACTATCGTGAAGGTAGTTAGGCAGGATGATAGACAATTGTTTTATCTCATCATATTGACTTTTGTTCCTTGTTCCCAAATTTGAGTCATAAACTCGGATTAACCGGTTCCTTAAAACAACCACAACCAACACCCAATGAAATTCTTCGCCACAGTTGATCGGAATATATACCTCATTTACCAGATGCCATGGTAAAGCAGCAAGGACAGAAAAACCATTGATGACGTATTTGATGGACATTTCATATACATATACAACATCAGCTCGGACAATGTGTTGTTGTGTACTGAGAGTATCATCCACAGGACTGCAATAGTACCTTTTGTACGCATCTTTTGTACGCATTTTTGATATAAGTATTGAACAAGCAGTTGCATGTAGTGTATTTGTTTTGATCTATGCTTCTTAGTTTTGACTTCTTGCGTATATAGTAAAAAATTACATCTATGTGCTGCAAAATTAAAGAAAAAAAGAACACAATACATAAAACAACAATATATGATAAAAAATATATGATACGTGTAACAATTATATAACACAATTAGTAATTTGTTTTTTTTTTTTGAGTTACACATGTTAATTGTGTATCATATACATAATTGTATTGTATATTGTACCTGATCAGTCCAACATTTTTTTGGCTGTGACATAGTATAAAATTAGTTCTTGTCCAAAGGAAATGCGACAACAAAATTCATATAATCAAAGCCAAATAGAGCATTTTTTCCTCTATATTTATCCTCTGAAGGTTTCCTATGAGAATGATTATAGCAACATAAGAATAAGCTAATACAAAATAATAGTATAGAAATAATATAAAATGAAAACTTACTTATTTGAATATGCTTTGCTAAAAAGATACATTAATAAAAATACTTACTTGTTGGCATGTGTTTTGAGGAGTCCCTTATGTATCCATTGGGAGTACTCTTGCATTAAAAGTGACGAAACTTGGTAGGTGGTTCCACATCCTTCAAATGGAGTATATGGGCGAATGTCATCATCTATTTTCCCCTTGCCTTTATCATTGGATCCAAAAATATTCACATAAGGAGACTGCAAAATCTTTGAAGGGATTCTGTTACGTGAAGCTGGAGTCTTTGTATCAAGATTGTGTGCAGATTCCTTGACTGAAAGTTGGGTGGGTAGCTGGCTGTCAAATAGAAAATCATCACTGTTGATTAGTTGTGGAGGAATAATTACACTCAGTGATGCGACATTAATTGGCTCGTTTGGAAGTTTGTAGACAATTGCATCTATGATTGTTTCACTGCCAGATGGAATAGATGCCGCTTTGGAAGAATCCTACATGATATCAGTAAATTATAAGAAAATAGTACAATTTTTATACGCAACTGTTGACATTTGCATTAAACAATTTAGAATCAGACAGATGTATCAACAATTATTGGATTGAAGCATGTCTTTCGGAGTCTTGTTTAATTAAATCAACAACATCTTTATCACAACTCAATACTTTTGCGTGCAATTGTGTGACTCTATGTACTGCATCCTCCTAATAAACAGAATATTACACAACATTTTGATTTAATTTCAAAATAATTGATTATAACAATTCAAAAGCTCTTTACTTACCACTTCCTTAATATGAACACACTCTTCTATCGGAAAATCACTATAGTGTATTGTGGGTATAACATTTGTTGAATCTTTCATAGTCTGATCCTTAATGGATGTCTCATCAATCTGTGTTTGTAAACAGATATATTAAGATGCAATTATAAAGTATTTGTTACTAGTGATTCAAAAAAATATATAGTATCAACTGAGATTTAAGTGTTTACTGTACAACCAATGATACACAAAAAGACAATGATTATTTCATTATATGAATTAAAATTACTAAAGTATCAGTCATTTGTAAATGATACATTATTAATAATTTTAATAAAATTAGCTAATGATTGAAAGTCATTAAGTTATATAATTAAATTCAAGTATCATATGCATACCTTTGCAACATTTTCTTCATTAACATGTCGTTGTTCAACCCCCACATTATTTGCATCAACATCATGATCAATAGTTGCAAAATCCTTAATGGATGTCTCTTCAATCTATGTTTGTAAAATAAAATATAAGGAAGGAATTGTCAATTTATTATAAAAATTAGATTGGTATACTATGTGCTTTTTATAATTTTTACATAGATTATTAGTGTCAAATAGTTGTGATGTGTGCCAAAGTTAATAGAGACAACATTTAAAAAAGGTATCATTTGAATCATTATATATCATATACATAATATATTCTTCTAAATTTTGTATATACTAATAATAGAGTATCAGAAGTTGTATTTTTTTTACCAATATTATATATCAAATAATTAAATTTAAGTATCATATGCATACCTTTGCAATATTTTCTTCAAGTCGTTGTTCAACCTCCACAGCAGATGAATCACCTTCGTGATAAACAGTTGCAAAATCCATTTGTATAGGTGAAATGGGTTGTTGGAATAATTGATCAGAAGCAGATTCTAGATCAACCTTTGTCTACTGAATCATCCACTATATGTGGCATAGAAATGCCATCAGTGTCCTCCATGATGAAAAAAATGAGTATAACACAAAACTAAAAAGATAATCTAAAAAATAAAAATACTATGTTATCATTTTTGTTATCTTTCGCGGCGACTGCTTTCATCAACTTAGAATATTTTTTATAATTAACGCCTCAAGAGCTCCAATTTTTTGGTCAACCTGGATTCAAATTCAGCATAATAAGTGAGATTATAAATAACAATGAAAATGTTTAAATGACATAGTTATGCTTACTTACATAAGACTTAATGTGACCCTCCAGATCCTCGAGTCTTGCATTGTCCGATGATGTTCTTCGGGGAACTATATTAAGATGAGCACCAGATACATTATCAAACTTTAGAGGTTGTGAAATCAGAGTTTGAAATAGCTGATTCTTTTGCACGTCTGGTGTTGTCTTTGGCACATTATTCTTTGTTGGATGTGCAACTTTTCTTCTCTTGGGGGGTGGGGTGGATCCTGTGGTAGAAATACGTGTGCATCTCCTTAACAGTTGCACCGAGGTTTGTTGAAAACTCTTCAAAACCAGAAACATCGTCTGGTTGCACCTTTTCCTGATTAGCAATTGATGTGGCTTGCCGATTTGGAGGTACATGACTATTATTTGGTAAATCAAGTGATTCGAGTTACTCTTGAGTTGGCTGCACGTTAGAACAATCATTCTATAGAAACAAAAATTAAAATATCGTTAGAACTATTTAAATAATGTATCAGAAATAAAACAATAAAGTACAAAAGGATGTTATATACTAATTACCTCAGTAAAGATGTTTTCCATAAACATCTCGTATTTAGGCTTTGCACCCACAACTTTTCAATCGCATACTCTTGGTATACCATTTCCTTCTCTAACAGCTATCTCGTTATGCATTGTCGACGCACATTCATATACCCAGATATTAAGAGCATATGGAAATCCATTCAATCGATACATTTGTTTGTCAGGTTTGTACTCTTTCCTAAATGATTTCATTAACTTCGTGAAGACAAGTTATCTCCACGAAAATTGTTTATAACTGTCATCTTCTACCATAAAGAAATCTTCTATAAGATTGGTGCATCACCGAGTTGGGAGAAAATAAACGTATGAATGAAATACAATATAGCCATCTGAAAAGCATCATCACTGTTGTCCCAAATACCCAACTCAAAATGATCTACCAGTCGTCCTTTGTTTACGTTATAATTTGAACCAGGAAAGTATCGCTGAACCAGCCTACTAATTTTTGAAATCAGATATGTAAAATCTTTAACATTTTTGGTACACTTCAGACCAGTAATAATTGCAAATTCTCTAATAGAAAATTGCAATACATTTCCTTTAGCATGACAAATATGGATTTCTTTGTCTAAATTACCATGCTCAACCTCCAGAAGATATAAACATTTGGTAATTTGTCCTTGGTAGTGGCACTTGGGGATATTAAGGTACTGGCCAAATATAGTATCCTTAAGCATGTTCATACCTTCATCCTTTATTGACAATTCTAAGTTTTCTTTAAAATTAGAATTGTAAGTAGGACCAAACTCTAGAGGTTGCTTTGGAATATGTTTAATTACATATTTCATATTCTGCAATTACAGAAAGATAAATGATGTTGATCAATAATTAAATCGATAAATGATGCATACATAACTAAAAGGGAAATATCACAATTGATTCAAAATATTATGTTTCAGATCATTTTATACTTAGTATACTAAAATTGCATGACTAATACAGAAAATCATATTACTTCTGTATATACATTGGCTTCTATTTAAACATGATACAAAATGTTAACTAACAGATATGTTAAATTCTATTTTCGCATCATTCATGTGCATATCTACGAATATGACACATTGTACAACAAATAACCTCTATATCATATAGCGAATTGAACGCCTATCTTAGATACAATTCTCAGCACACAAAATTTGCCTTAAACTAGTGTTTCATCTACAAATGTAAAACAAATACTTATTTTTGTATCATCTATGTATATGAATCACCAATAACAAATACTTTATTTCAGTATATACCAAGATATCGGTGTTTCTGGGTAGAAACTCAACATTTCAGTATATACCAAGATACTTTATTTTTCAACAATGTGTTTCATCAACAAATGTAAAATTTATACTCAATATCAGCATCAGATAAATCATCAGTGTTTCTGGTAAAGAAACTCCAGATTTCAATATATACAATAAAATTATATTTTTCAACCATATCTTTCATCTACAAATTTAAAAGTTAAACTCAAACCCAAACAATCAGTGTTTCTATGTTAAAACTACAGATTACAATATACACTATATACGTTTATTTTTCAACAATATCTAAAATTAAAAGCAAAAGAAAGACATACCATGGATAGTGTTGGTCGGGAAATGGGAGGGGCAACCTTTCTACCCCTTTTTTTTTTAGTTTTTGCATCCTTTGCTTTAGATGATGACCCCACTTCCGTTTTAAATTTTCTCTTGGTAGAAGTTCAATTCGCAATTAATGTCGTTGCATGCAAGCTTTTAGACCTCTGTTCAGTCAAGTTGGGGTGTTCAGATTCAAAAATTTGTTCATTGCTAGGTGTTATTAATTGGAAAAGCCCAATATTAAAAGACGGATGATCCATTGTGACAAGTAATCCAAAATCGATTGAAACAAAAAATTGATTTTGAAAGAAAAATGAAGAAGAAGATAATACCTATTTTGAACTTTGGGACTGTTGAGTCGTTTGAAAATCCAATTGCTTTGAAAGCGGTAACTGATTTGGTAGTGGAAAAGATTATAGGCGAGATTTTGGGGGTGAGGAAGATGGGTTTGGTTTCTTTCATAATTAAGTATTCGAAAAAGAGAAATTGGGAAAAAGTAGGAATTTTTGGATTTTTATGAAAGAGAAGGGATTAATTGATAATAGGTAACCATATGTAGTGTACTTTAGTAATTTTGCCTTTTTTTATTATTGTAATGGGCTAAAGAATAAGAAAATCAAGTGCACACATCAATGGTACTTCAAAATCTTATCTATTGTAGCAACAAACTGATATGATATTTAAATTTAAATTTGAACGAAATTTGAATTGACATGAAGATCCATTCCTTCAGCGATATATACATCATTGCAACCAAAATAACAAAATGCATAATTATTATTATTTTTTTAGTTTTTTAATGGTTAGTAACCAATTAAATAACTGCTAATTGCTAATGTTGAAAATAAAAATAAGGAAAAAATGCATAAAAAGTTGAAGGATAAAAATTATTTGAAGTTGAATTGATCCAGATTCACATACAAAATTTAAAATTATGTATTCTTAAAATGGAGATAAGATGCTTATGAATATTTTTTTGTTGTTGAAAAAATACCAAATTATTTCTCATTTGAGAAGACAGATGAAATTTTGTTGAGGATTTAAGACATAAAACATATTTCAATCCTAATAGATTCAACTAGACAAATATTTAATTGGACTAATATAAGTGATTGCGATTAGTAACCAATTAAATAATTGCTAATTGCTAATTGCTAATGTTGAAAATAAAAATAAGGAAAAATGCATAAAAAATTGAAGGATAAGACTTATTTGAAGTTGAATTGATCCAGATTCACCTACAAAATTTAAAATTATGTATTCTTAAAATGGAGATAAAATGAATATTTTTTTTGTTGTTGAAAAAAATACCAAATTATTTCTCATTTGAGAAGACAGATGAAATTTTGTTGAGGATTTAAGAGATAAACATATTTCAATCCTAATAGATTCAACTATACAAATATTTAAATGGACAAATATAAGTGATTGCGATTATTATGTGCTTAACTTTACTCTTAGAACATTCAATTTTGATTTATTACATGATGCTTTATTTGAGTCGGATGTTAAAAGCTTATACATAAATTGAATTGAAGTAACAATTTTTGAATTTGGTATGCATGTTATTGTTGCTTCTTGGATCAAAGCTTTACGTTGTGCACTCATTCTAAACACGTTAGTGAGGTCCTATTAACCATTTGTTTATTTGAGAAGAATTTATTTGATTATAGTTGCTTGATATATACAATTTACTTTTTTAAAAAAGTTTGTTAAATATCGATAATTATTTTTTTAACATTTATCATATAGCGGGCTGTTTTCTCACTTTGTTACTATCTAATTGCTATAAAAGATTTTCTATCTCAAATATATGACATAATTGCTACAAAACTCATAAAGTTTTTTTGGTACAAACTAAAAGGAAACTATAACATAAAAATTAGATTCAAAAATTATATTTGATGAGTGCATTTAAAATTTATTTTCTTTAAATTTAATAATAATTTTGTAATTGAATATATTGTATAGAAAAATAAGATGATAATTAGATATCTTTGAACTCAATATGTCCTGATGTATTTAACCAAATAAAATCACAGTCATAAGTTAACATAATAAAATACGCGCATTGCGCAGGCACAGATATTAGTTACAAAAAAAGAAGAAGACAAGTATCAATGTACTTTTAATATTAAAATTATTTTGTAGAAATAAACTATTTTAAATATCTATTATAAAAAAATTAATCAAAATTTTCTTTTTATTGAATTAAAATGTACATATTCCAATATAAATATTTTTCATTAATATTTCTTATTTTACATAGGCAACTTCTTCAAATTCACGGTAAAATCACTTTTAGAACGGTATTAGTTCCCATTTGGATTAAGTTTTTTAAGATGATTTTAACTTTTAAGTAGTGTGTTTAGTTTTGGAGGTGTTTGGAAAGGTTATAAGGTGCTTTTAAGCACCAATTTTTAGGTCAAAAAAGTTTTAAAATAAGTCAAAAAGTCAAAAATAGAGTACCATTTACTTATAACTATTAACTTTTGATTTATAAGTTACTTCTAAGACTGGGCAACGGACCGGAACGGAATCACCGGACCGGAATGAACCGGTACCGGACCGGAACGGGATGGGTTGACCGGAATGTTGACCGGTACCGGGATGAACCGGACCGGAATTACCGGTACGGATACACGGTTCCGTCCCGTTCCACTATATACCGGGATGGAACCGGAACGGACCGGAATGGAACGGGACGGGATAAACGGAACGACACATCTAGCTATTTTAAAAAATGATTAAAAAAATTTAGTTATTTTAATTTTTTGAAATACAAAAATATTAATGTTTTTTTATTTTTCTAAGTTTAAATTAATAGTTTTGAAATTTATAATGTAGTTTTACTTAAGTTTATTTTAAAAATATTTTTTTTAATTTTTACTTATTAAATTTGCAAGTTAAGTTTAATAAAGTTTTTTTAAAAAAAAAATATTTTTGAGCTTAAGTTTTCAAGATTTGAATCTTTTGAAACTTATAAGTTATTACTTATTAATATGTTATAACTTATAAGTTATATTTATAACTTGTAATTTAAATAACTTAAGTTTGTAATTTTAAAAAATTAAATAAAAATAAGGATAAAACAATAACACAAAGTCACAAATTAAAAAATATCAATCCAATATTCCAATTTATTTAAATTTGTATTACAAATTACAATTTACAACTATTAGTAGAGTGCATAGTTTACGCAGCCACCTTCTAGGAAGGGTTCTGTTTCAACTAAGCCTCAAATGTAATACTAATAGTTGTATAGTCCCGTAAATTCTTTCTCTAACTCAGCTATAGATTGACCGTAATCAACTACTGGTCTTGGTAAAGCTCGTTGACGATCTTGAAGTTCCATGCCATCGTCACTACCACATCCAATGGCGGAATCTATGAAAAGTTCAAATTGACTATCCAACTTTGGAAGTCCTTGATTTCTCCGCTCAGCATTTATCCAATCTCTAAACAACACCGATATCTCCAAACTGTCTTCTGCTAACGAATATCTGTGGTCTCCAATTTGAAATCTTGCCGCGCTGAAAGCTGCCTCCGAAGCAACTGATGATCCTTGAATTGCAAGCACGTCCTTCACCATCCTACTAAGTTTTGGAAATTGAGTTCCACGAGCCCTCCACCAGTTCAATAATTGTGGTATACCTTCATCGTTTGTAATATTATCTGAACCCTGTTCAAGATATTTAACAAATTCACATTTATTAGAAGAGTCAAGACCAAGTTTATGTTTCACTCTACCATGGGCACCTACCTGAGGCATAGACATTTGAGGATTTTCAACATTATCTAAAGAACAATATTTATCATACATTTCTTTAGCAAGTAATTTTATACTATTTTGACATGTTACCAAATCAGGTGTTTCTTCTGGTTTAATATCTAAATTTTGATAAATGCATTCAACTAAAGCTTTTGCACCATATTCTTTATATTCGGGGTTGAAAAGAATTGCAGTTAAATAAATTTGAGGGATAGGAAAAAAATATTTCTTAAATTTTGTAATCATAACTTCAATAGCAATGGTAAATAATTCATGTGTTTTATATTCAGCAAAGATATATGAAATCTCACATATATGTATTAAAATTTCAGAAATAGTAGGATAATACATTCCAGAAAAAATTTTAGTAGCATCATAAAACGATTTCAAAAATATTCTAAGTTCATTTACTTCATTCCAATCACTATCATTAAGTTTAAATTCAGGATAAGCATTATGACTATTAAATTGCATAGTAATAGGCTCTTTATATGTATAAGCAACTTCAAGCATTTCATAAAAGGAATTCCATCTAGTTTTTACATGCTTCGGAACTTTTCTAAACGGAAGTTTACATGCATTACAAAGCTCTTTAAATTGATTAATTCTACTACTACTATTCATATGAAAAATATAAAAACAAGCATTATCAACTTTATCACAACTATTTTCAAATAATTTCACACCGTCACTAACAACCAAATTTAATATATGCGCAGCACATCTAACATGAAAAGCATATTTACTAATAGGACAAAGTCTAGTTTCTAGCATATTAATAGCATTTAAATTAGCAGAAGCATTATCTAAAGTAATACTAATGACTTTATCACAAAGACCGAAAAAATCTAAAATTTCCAACACAGTAGTAGCAATATACATTCCAGTTTTTTTCTTTTGACAAATTTTATAACCAATAATTCTTTTTTGTAAATTCCAATTATAATCAGTCCAATGCGCAGTAACAGTTAAATAATCAAAACCATTAGGACTACGACCCATATCAGTGGTAATAGCAACTCTACAATCCATTATTTCAAAATAGGCACGCAAATATTGACAATGTTTTTCTTGAAATTCAAAAATATCTCTTTTTACCATGCTTCTTGATAAACCTTTAAAACTAGGATTATATGTATCACGAATATATGCAATAAAACCCGGATGTTCTCCAAAACTAAAAGGTAAACCACAAACAACAACCATTTTAGCAAAATTTTCACGATCACGATCCTTATTATAGGTTCGATGTGTAAGAGGACCACTTGGGTTCGAAGTATTTAATTCACCTTGAACCATATTTGACCCTCTAACCGATGTTTCAATGTTAGAATTTTCACAAACATTAAGAGAAGATATATATGCAAACCACTCTTTACTATGCTTATTAATCAAATGTTTTTTTAATCCCCCCGTTGAACCTCCACTCCCACCAGATGTATATTTAAAATGTTGTTTACAAATATTACATATACTAAAAGTTTTTTCTTCATTCAAATAACAAAATTTCCACACATGTGATTTTAAAACACGTTGTACCTTGGTCTTACCTCTAGTTGGAACAATAGGAGGACGACTAGTTCCAACTGAAGGATTGTCCTCCTGAGGTGAAACTTCAGTACTATTAAGGTCGGGACTAGTTGGTGTATCATCTAAATCTTCTTCATCAATTTCTACTTCTTCATTTTCTTGATAATTACCATAATGTCTTTCATAAACCTCTTCGGGAATTATAGGAGTATCCGAATTAATTTCTATAGGACCGGGACGAGAAAAACTAGTTTCATTCACATGAGTAAATTCATCAGTATTCATTCTAACAAGAGGAAAATTAGATTTAGAAGAACTAGAACCCTTCTTACTTTTTGTAAGCATATTTTTTACTCCGTGTACAATACCTTTTTTACCTCCACTTTTTTTAGAAGACTCCATGCTAAAAAATTATAAATTATGAAATACGAAATTTAACAAGAACAAATAAAATATAACAAGAACTTACAAATAATAAATACAAAAAATAAATATAAGATTAGAGAGTGGAACGAAGTTACCAAACGCTTGTGTAAAGAACAAATGATTATAATCGAAAATTGAAAAATTGATGTCGAAACTTGAAGTTTGAAGAAGATTCCTACTCCAAAATTCACCAAATG
Organism: Solanum stenotomum; assembly: GCF_019186545.1. NCBI lineage: Eukaryota > Viridiplantae > Streptophyta > Magnoliopsida > Solanales > Solanaceae > Solanum > Solanum stenotomum. The sequence goes on from NC_064291.1 coordinate 47,496,655, forward strand.
ATTGTTGAAATCTTCACAATTACAAAATAATATGATTGAAATTTGAAACTTGAATATTGAAAGTATGAAACTTTGAGCAAGATTGAGAATTGAGAGAAATTGATGATTCTTAATTGTTAACTACTGTAAATATATAAACTGTAATTAAAAGTATAAAAAGAGGGAGTATATATAGTTTTTAGAATTTGTGAATTGTGATTATGTGTTAGAAATTTGGAATTGAAAAATATTATAGTCGTTGGCTCGTTGCTAGTTGGAATTGAAAATAAATCCGTTGAAAAAATAGGGGCAGGGGATGGGACTTGTCAGCAGGGGCAGGGGCAGGGGCGAGGGCAGGGGGCAGGGGCAGGGGCGGGGGCAGGGGGCAGGTGGCAGGGGGCAGCAGGCTTTTCAGCCTTTGCTGACCCCTAGGAATTTTCAGCCGTTGGTCACTACTCACTTGGAAGTGTATATATATATATATATATATTATATATTATATGGAAGTAATACTTCCATATAATATATAATATATATATATATATATATACACTTCCATATATATATATAAATATATATATAATCCCTAGGATAGCATGGTAGATTACATTAATATATTTAAAGAATCATTAAACTGTCGGTACTCGGTACTATAATTTAAATCCATGAATATTTTGGGACTGGGGTAACGTGATGAACATTTTAGTTTGAAAAATTTCAAATTTTAGTCAACTTCGTTCTGTGTAACAATCAAATCCACGCCACAACAGCACAACTACATCGATGTTGGCAATTTTCAACAATTTTTAGGCTATTCTGAATTTCTGATCACTACTAGGGAGAAACTCGTGCTTTATATATATATATATATATATATTTTATTTTTATTTTTTTTCTCTTTGATTCCATATAGTAATTAATAACTAATAATCAATGGAATACATGTTGGAAGCAACATATACAAATATTAAATATATATATATATATAAAAAAAAAAATTAATCGGAACCGGACCGGAACCGGACCGGACCGGAACCGAACCGGAATAAACCGGGATGTACCGGTACCGGTACACCGGTATCAAATTGTGGTACCGTTCCGTCCCGTGTACCGGCTCACGGTGTCCCGTTCCGTCCCGAATACTACCGGACCGGAACGAACCGGAATGGTACCGGAACGGTACCGGACCGGTACCGGTACAACCCGGTCCGGTGCCCAGCCTTAGTTACTTCTTATAAACCCATCTATACAAGTCGGAGTGCACAATATATCATTGCATAGGAAGTCTTTGAAATTTGGTTAATTCATATTCTCAGGAATGACAACAGTGTCTTTAATTCATAATTGCACTGTACATATAACTTATATAGTGTTTTGATAAGTTAGTGGCTAAAATCGTCTGTGAATTACTATAATGTAACCTTAAACAACATTCTTAATTAATCTCTTTTGAGCAGAAAACATTCTTTTTTCCACCAAAAAAAACATTCTTTTAGTATAAAAAAATTGACAACTTTCATCCTTCTTTTAAAATTTGCCAACAAAAGTTTCTGACATAACATTTTAAATATTTTAGATGAAGTTTCAAAAAAATTATGAATGATGATTTATTGTGTGGAAAAATTTAGGTAAACAAATAGAATATTCAAGAATCTAAAAATGTATGCATGATCAAACACAACTTACTCATAAAAAGTCTAAAATAGCTTCAATGTGAATGCATGATCAAACACAACTTCATTTTTTTTTTCAAATTTCACAATGAAACATGTGATAAATTCCATTAATGGAGCTTTGAGTTATGCAGAAGAAGAAGTAATTGAACAGAAAAATATCTTCTATTGAATGAGCAGTTAGTTACAATCTGAGGAGTATATATAGCATACACTTAACATGTGTGTGCAGCTGCTATTAGGAAGATTCTAGAACTAACTACCTCTAACTAACTTTAGCTAATTGTAACTAACACTGCTGACTAGGCTAACCATGACAGCTTGTTTAACTATACACTCTAGTTAACACTCCCCCTCAAGCTCATGGTTTAAATAGGTTAGCAACTCCAGTCTTGTTCAACAACACTTGATGTTGTACTTTACCCAGGCTTTTTGTGAGCAAGTCAGCCACTTGATCCTTGGTATGAATGAACTCTGTCTTCAGTATTCCTTGACATATTTTTTCCCTTACAAAATGACAATCTATGTCAATATGTTTTGTTCTTTCATGAATTATAGGATTTGCTGCAATTTGGATTGCAACCTTACTATCACACATCATCTTCACAGGTAGTTCAATACTAACACCAAGTTCTTTGAATAGCCCCACTAGCCAAGTGATCTCTACTGCACAGTTTGCCATACTTCTAAATTTTGCCTCAGCTGAACTTCTGGAAACTGTTTCTTGTTTCTTCGAGTTCTAAGAAATCAGTGTTCCTCCAAGTTTAACTAGGTAACCAGTGACATGCCTTATAGTTTCAAGGCATGCTCCCTAATTTGAGTCACAATAGGCAAGCAATTCAGTTGTATCTTCAGCTGGCATTAACAATCCAAGACATGGGGCTTCTTTTAAGTATCTAACCACCCTTAGTGCTGCCTCCATATGAGATTCTTTAGGACAGTGCATGAACTGACTTAACACCTGAACTGGAAATGCTAGGTTAGGTCTAGTCATTGTGAGGTAAAGTAATCTCCCCACCAGTCTCTGATATCTACTTGGATCCTGCATCATAGGCTCATTTGTTTGTAATATGGACTCATCATACTTGACAAAGGTTAGCTTCTGATTTTGCTCAAGAGGTGTTCCTGGAGGCTTTGCTCCCCCCTAAACCACATTCAGCTATTAGTTCTAGTGCATATTTCCTCTGAGACATATGAATTCTTTTACTGGATCTAGCAAACTCAATTCCTAGAAAGAACTTGAGTTCACCTAGATCTTTCATCTTAAACTGCTTCTGAAGATCCCTTCTTGTGTCATTTATAAGACTTTGATTGCTACCAGTTATCAGTAGATCATCTACATACACCAACATAATAAGTATGTCACTTGCAACCTGCCTGATAAATAGTGAATAATCATAGTGGCTTTGGCAGAAACCCAACTGAACTAAGGACTCAGTCAACTTTAGGTTTCATTGTCTAGGGGCTTATTTGAGGCCATATAGTGAGTTATTTAGTTTGCAGACTTTAGTACCATTCTCCCATTGTCTAGCAAACCCAGCAGGAATGGACATGTACACCTCTTCAAGAATATCCCCATTAAGAAAAACATTGTGGACATCCATTTGGTGAATGAACCAATCTTTGGAAGTAGCCAGAGCCACTATGGACCTGGCAGTAACCATCTTTGCAACTAGACTGAAGGTCTCGCCATAATTTAAGCCCTCTTGTTGACTAAAGCCTTTAGCAACTAACTTGGCTTTCAACCTCTCAACCTCTCCTGTGGACTTATATTTAACCTTATAGACCCATTTACAACCAATGGGCTTCTTACCAGGAGGTAAGTCCACTAGGCTCCAAGTGTGATTAGCTTCCAGGGAAGAAGTCTCAAGTGCCATAGCTTGAACCCATTGAGGATCAAGTGTTGCATTCTTATAGGAAGATGATTCAATGACAGCTAAATAGGAAGACAGACTGGCAGCATACAAAGGAGACATATGATCATAGATCAGGTGATTAGACAAAGGGAAGGAACAAAAGTTGTTTTTTCTGGTAGTGACAAGGTCATGAAGCAATAGGGGAGGCTTACTGGTTCTAGATGATTTTCTTGGAGGATCAACAGGGTCAATAGGAGGAGACTCAATTGAGCTAGCAGGAGAACAATAAGAACTAGGTAGTGAAATAGAGGGTGAGGGACTAGAAGAGACAAGAGGTAGACATGCAGGTATAGGAATAGGTAGTGGGTGATTATCAGGAGGAATTATACTCAAGACTAGAAAATAAGGATTAGATGAGACTTGAATATCTTTGAAAGGAAACACTTCCTCTTTGCAGATAACATGTATATTGACAAATAAAGATTTGGAGTGCAAATTATACAAAACATAACCCTTTTGAGTTAAAGAATACCCCATCATGACAATAAGTATAACTCTAGGAGAGAATTTGTCAAGAACCTTGGGACAAGTAGCATAGCATAAGCATTGACATGACAGAGGGAAAGGGGTTGTGAATACATTTCAAAGGGAGTTTTAAACTTCAACAACTTAGAGGGAAGTCTATTTAGGAGATATATAGTTGTGTTAACACATTCCCCCCAGAATTTTAAAGGAATAGAAGCCTAGAACCTAAGGGCTCTTACCATATCAAGGATTGCTTTGTGCTTCCTTTCAACAACTCCATTCTGTTGTGGAGTGTAGACACGTGTACTCTGATGAAAAATACCAAGAGTAGACAGGAGTGACCGAAAATCATGACTGAAAAACTCACTCCCATTATCAGTTCTTAGAGTTTTAATGCTGGTAGAAATAGATTTTTAACTTGAGTAAAAAAATTCATCAGCACCACTATTGTATCAGACTTAGAAATCATAATAAACACCCATGTATATCTTGAAAAATCATCAACAATGATTACAAAGTACCTCATTCCATTGTGAGTAGGAATCCTCTAAGGACCCAAGATATCACAATGAACTAATTCAAATACAGACTTAGACAAATGAGTGCTTATAGGAAAAGAAAGTTTAGATTGTTTAGCTATGGACAGACAGTACAAGGATTAAAAGTTGTAACATCTGTAAGACTAATACTAGAAGACCTCTTCATTACATCTAGAAGAGCATGACCTAATCTCTTATGCCACAAGGAGATAAACTCAGAAGAACCAGCTGAATTAGCACTACTTGTTGGTGATTGAACAGGAGATAAATTGCTTAGACCTTCTTTAAGAACATAGAAACCTTGATCTTCTCTACCAATCCCCTTGACCTGTCCATTGGAGAGATCCTAAAAGATACAAAATTCAGGAAAGAATACAACTATACAATTACGGTCTTTGGTAAGTTATGAGACAGAAAGAAGGTTGCATTTAAAACCAGGTATAAACATGACATTCTCAACAGTATAATGACTAATAACTTTAGTGGTACCAACATGAGACACTGAAACTACATCTCCAGTGGGTAGATTATCTTGTCTCCTTTTAGATTTTGGTACTACTTTGACCCTATCTAAGAGTCCAAGCTGAGAGATCATGTGGTTAGATTGTCCCGCCACTTCGCAGTCGAATTTTGCGTCCGGATAGGGGCGGAAGGGTCTAGAGTTGTGGAGAGGTTTCCGGAAGACTCTAGAACCTTTTAGATTATTCAAGAAGGATAGAGAATTCTCTAGAATTCTCTAGAATAACTTAGAAGGCAATAGAAGGTCCTAGATAGTTTCCAAGAAAGCCTTAGAATTCTCTAGAATGTATAGAGAATTCTAGAAGATGGACTAGATATTTTCTTGGAAAGCTTTAGAGTTTCCTAGAATTAGTAGAAGATTCTAGGGAGGGACCAAAGTGTAAATATTTGAGGGACCTCTCATGTAAATATTAATTACACTTTAGTCCTTGGAGAGTAGTATAAATAGAGGTGCCACCATTTGCAAAGGCACCAAGCAAGTTGTAAGCAATCTTCCAAAAGCTCAATATAAAGCCTTCTTCAAAAAGCTCTCTTTGTTCTTTCCAAAACTTTCCTTAAACATTCTCTTAGCAATCCTAGCCCAAAAGGCTTCCTTGAGTTTACAAGAGCTTGAAAGATTAGTGAGTAAACCGTCAAGGGCCACACGGAAACTTAGCCATCACTCTAAGTCCGTGACAAGATGCTCCAGTATCAATTATCCACTCCTTATGGGCATATTGTGACACTAAAGCAGAAAGGGAACTACCTGCAGCTGCAGCTTTAGTAGCATGTTCTCCTCCATTATCACTGCCTTTGGACAACATCTGCAAGATCTGAGTGTATTAATCTTGTGTGAAGAAAGCAGGAGGAGATGAGGAAATCATGTTGTTGGCTTCAGTGTTATTGTGAGATGTGCTTGTATTCACACCTGCAGACTGAGCAACATCAACATTGTTAGCATAGGAACCACTGTTNCTGATGGCAAGTTCAAGACTCTTGAGGACTTCACCCTTGAAGAGATCGAAAACATTCGTAAGGAGTTGGAGGGACGTCAGCGGGCCGAGTTTAAGATGAAGGAGGCTATCTCTTCCTTGGAGTGTCGGCTCATGGAGGCGTTGAGCACGATTGAGACCATGAAGGCCGAGATGAAAGCACTCAAGGAAGGTGGGGCAACTGGAGGATCATCGTCGCTTGACCGAGATAGGGAGGCCAGGGTCGAGGCTCCCAAGACACCTATGATCAAAGGCGTCCGTGACGCGCAAGAGGTGGAGAATTTTCTTTGGCATTTGGAGAATTACTTCAAGTGCAACGGGCTGAAGAGCGACGAGAGTAAGATCAACACCGCTGTGTTGTATCTTTCGGAGATGGCCATGCTATGGTGGAGGCGCAAGGAGGCCAAGATAGGGAAGGGGACGTGCACCATCAATACCTGGGAGCAATTCCAGGATGAGTTCAAGAAAGCCTTCTTCCCTAACAACGTCATCTATGAGGCGAAGCGCAAGTTTAGGGAGCTGAAGCAAACGGGTAGCATCCGCGCATATGTGCAGGAGTTCACTACCCTCACACTTCAAATTCCTAACCTCACAGATGATGATATGTTGTTCCACTTCATGGATGGGCTACAAAATTGGGCCAGGACGGAGTTAGAACGTCGGCAAGTCAGGACCATAGATGAAGCCATCACGCAGGCCGAAGCTTTGACAGACTTCAAGCATGAGAAGCCCGAGAGAGCCAGAGGAGAGGAGATAAGAGGTAGTCATGACCATGGTGGGGGAGACCGTGGCAAAGGCGAGGAGCAGCGGCCACATCCCAAGAATCATGATACCTATAAGTCCGATGGCAAGAAGTCTGAACGTCATGGCAACAAGGAGAGGAAGATAGAGGTTGCCAACAAAGGTGGCTGCTACATATGCGGCGGGCCGCATGGTTATGCAAGGTGCCCTGAACTGAAGAGCCTTGGTGCTATCCTGCGAGAGCGGAAGGAGAAAGACGCCCAAGAGCAAGGACAAGGCGATGGGACAACGCAGTTGGGCTTGATAGGACTATGCGGAGCCATCACGAAGCAGCCAGAGAAGCCAAGAGGATACGGCGCGCAGTATGTCGATCTTAAGATCAATGGAAAGCCCGCTTGTGCTTTGGTCGACACGGGTGCAGAGGTCAACCTCATGACCAAAAAGGCAGCAACAAGGTTGGGGCTAAGTTACAAGCCAAGTAACGCCCAACTCAGGACGGTCAATGCACCCCCAACTCCTGTGAGCGGAGTTGCGCATGGAGTGAGCATCACGCTAGGCGAGTGGCAAGGTAAGGCTAACTTCACTGTCGCTCCTTTAGATCTCTTTGACATAATTCTTGGGCAGGAGTTCTTCCAGCAGTGCCACGCAGTGATCGACCCTTACCTCCAACGACTTCTAGTCATGGAGCAAGGAGGATCATGTATGGTGCCCATGGTCAAGGTGCCAAAGACGGAAGGACAAGTCCGCCTAACGGCCATGCAGCTCGAGAAAAATCCTAAGAAGAAGGAGTCGACGCATACGACCACCATTGTGAGTTCGAAAGACAATGGTGCAAAAGGGTCCCTGCCGCCACACTCGAAGAAGGTTCCAAGAGGGAACAATGCTGTGATGCCAAAGAAGCTGCCGAGGCGCGCACATCCTAAGAAGCAGATGATCCAGAAGACCGAGCTAGAAACAATATGGAAGATGTTGAAGGCGTTGCGCAAGGGCCTTAATCGAGTCAATGGACTATTGGTCGCGCACGCACAAGGCTCGGATGACGATGTTGCAGCAATGCGACGCGGTCGTCGCATCAATAGGTGGGGGAGACTGTCACGTCCCGCCACTTCGCAGTCGAATTTTGCGTCCGGATAGGGGCGGAAGGGTCTAGAGTTGTGGAGAGGTTTTCGGAAGACTCTAGAACCTTTTAGATTATTCAAGAAGGATAGAGAATTCTCTAGAATAACTTAGAAGGCAATAGAAGGTCCTAGATAGTTTCCAAGAAAGCCTTAGAATTCTCTAGAATGTATAGAGAATTCTAGAAGATGGACTAGATATTTTCTTGGAAAGCTTTAGAGTTTCCTAGAATTAGTAGAAGATTCTAGGGAGGGACCAAAGTGTAAATATTTGAGGGACCTCTCATGTAAATATTAATTACACTTTAGTCCTTGGAGAGTAGTATAAATAGAGGTGCCACCATTTGCAAAGGCACCAAGCAAGTTGTAAGCAATCTTCCAAAAGCTCAATATAAAGCCTTCTTCAAAAAGCTCTCTTTGTTCTTTCCAAAACTTTCCTTAAACATTCTCTTAGCAATCCTAGCCCAAAAGGCTTCCTTGAGTTTACAAGAGCTTGAAAGATTAGTGAGTAAACCGTCAAGGGCCACACGGAAACTTAGCCATCACTCTAAGTCCGTGACAAGATGCTCCAGTATCAATTATCCACTCCTTATGGGCATATTGTGACACTAAAGCAGAAAGGGAACTACCTGCAGCTGCAGCTTTAGTAGCATGTTCTCCTCCATTATCACTGCCTTTGGACAACATCTGCAAGATCTGAGTGTATTAATCTTGTGTGAAGAAAGCAGGAGGAGATGAGGAAATCATGTTGTTGGCTTCAGTGTTATTGTGAGATGTGCTTGTATTCACACCTGCAGACTGAGCAACATCAACATTGTTAGCATAGGAACCACTGTTAGCACCCTTCCTCTTAGACCTCCAACCAACCGGATATCCTTTAACCTTAAAGCATTGATCCTTAGTGTGACCTCTGTATCCACACACTTCACATATAAGAAGAGGCTTTTGAGGTTTCTATGTCTTATGTTGATTGTTATAGTGACCTCTTCCTGACTAATCATCTCCCCCCTGGAGGCATACCAAAGTGAGCTCCACCATAGTTGATAGCAGGAGTAGGACCACTACTACCTTTCTGACTGAACATAGTTGTGTTTTCAATCACTCTAGAATTAGCATTATCATGAGGCAATATCCTCTGACTCTCATGATCAACAATGAGGGAGAAGGCTTTGTTCAAGGTAGGAGTTGGAGTCTGCATCAGAATCTGACCTCTAGCTGCAGAATAGGACTCATTAAGCCCCATAAGAAACTTCAGTGGCATTTGATATTCAAAGTTCTCCTTAAACTTGATAGACTCAGCACACAAACACCCTGGGCATGACATAATGGAGTCAAACTCATTCCACAATCCTCTCAGAGTAGTATAGTAGTCTGTCACAGGCATTGTACCCTGAGTAAGGCTATGAATCTCTCTGTGTACGTCATTGAAAAACATGTGCACCATTGATCTTATCAAACCTTTCATTCAAATCACACCATACTTTGTGAGCATTACCCCGGTATACTACACTACTCAGTAAACCAGATCAGTAACACCCTGGAAAATTTTTGAGCTAAGACTTGAACCATCCTTCGTTGTGAGTAGGATTTTACCGAGGAGTTTAAAATTTCTTAAGTGTTAATGTCACTAGATGTATCACCTTGAGTTCAAAAAAGAACTAAATTGGAAATAGCAAAATCTGAAATTTTGCACGTTATGCTTAAGTATGAGTTTTGGGTCGACTTCAAACAATCATAACTCCTAGGTCAGGATGAGTTAGGTGTGCTACCAGATACCGTAGGAAAGAACTTTGAATTATCTTTCCAACACCGCCAAGTTTGATCAGTTTCGATTTTGTATGAGTGAGATATGACACTTTGAAGTTAGGCTTCCCAGTTAAGGAAAGTTAGCCGGAAATAGTAAGGGGTACTTTGGTCTTTTCCTTACCAATCAGATTTAATTCATTTTTAGTAATATTTTAAGGGTCTAATCCTATTAGGTTCATTTTTATAATCCTAGTTTACGTCTAGGGTTTTAGTTGAGAGAAAAGAAGAGGAAAAAAAAAGAGAAAAGAGGAGAGGATCAAGCGTTCGTCGAGATTCTTACGTCTTGTTGCGGATTTTCACCATGGTTTTAATCCCTAAGGGGTATGTAAGCTTACATAGCGTTGGGTTTGTTCACCCACATGCCAAACATGTTATTTTCAGCGCAAATTTCATTCTTGAAGTTGAAAGATTTGAGTTCTTGATGAGTTCTTGATAGGTGTTCTTGAAGTTCATTCTAAATCTTGTTGTGTTGGATTTTGGATGATTTCTTGAGATCAAAGTGAGTGTTTTAAGGGATGTATTGAGTAGATTAGAGTGTACTTATGCTAAGTAATTAATTCTAAGTGATTGGGGAAGAAACCATTCGATTCTAGGCGAAATAGGGTGAGAAAATGAGAAAATAAACTTGCTGAATGTTCTAGGTTGGGGCCTGGCGCGATGTGCCTCCCAAAGTACCCCAAACCCACCTCTGAAGTTTAGGGGCTAGCGCCCTGCGCCACCCATAGCGCCAGGGTCGCCTTCCCCACCCAGTTTGTCATCGGTTGCGCCGTTTGAGTTCGTTTAAAGTGCACCTTCACTCCTTTTCGATTCTAACTACTCTAAGCTACTTATAAACACCTAAAACCATTCCTAACATGACCATAATTCATAAATAAAATTCAAGGTAGAGTTGAGAGTCAAGTTTGAGAGTTCTTTCATCATGAGTAACTTGTTTTGAAGAGTCTTCTACAATTATTAGTAACTTGTTTCAAGACTCGAGCAAGTGAGTATGAGGATGAGGAGTATGTATTCATGAATCTGCTTTGTCATCATGAGATCCTTCATATCATGAACCAAAACTCTTGAATTCATAATTCACATTCAAGAGAGAGTTAAGAGTAAAGTTCAAGAAAACCTTTGAGTTCAATTGTGAATCTTTTGAGATCAACTATCGATTTGAACTAAGTTTTGAGGAAGTAATTTAGAGAATGAGAAGAGTTGTATCATGAGTTATATAATGTTATGTAGACCTACGAGTCAAGTCGTTCATGTCATTAAATTCCGCATGAACTCTAGAAGTTGAGTATCTATGAGAGGAGAAATATATTCAGACCCTAAGTCTTAAGTATTGAGTTTCTAACCCATTTGAGATTACATTCCTAATCATGGGACTATTACCTATTACCCATGAAGTCCATGAGTTGAGTTGTTCACGCCCATAATTCCGCATGAACATTATAAGTCGAACAATCTTGAGATAAGAAGTATCTTTGAGTCCTTGAGTTGAGTAGTTCATGCTCATAATTCCGTATGAACCCTCTAAGTTGAGCATTCTTGAAGTGTGTAGTATTATTGAAGTTCTTGAGTTCCAAGTGTTGAGTTATATCTATGGTTATTGAAAACCTTGCATTGAATCGTTCACATCTATAATTCGGTGTGAACCATATTTTAAGAAGTCTTTTACAAACGTTTTAACTTTGTTTTAAGACTTAAGTTTTGAGTTAAGAAAAGAGTAAAGAGTTGAGTTCATTTCTTCAAAAGAGTATATCGGGACTATGTATTCCCAAAGAGTAAATGTTTTCACATTTAAACAAGAAAGGAAACTGAGATTTCAAAAGAGCCTTTGAGCTAGTTTTTCAGTAAAGAGGAAACTATGATTTCCAAGAGAGCTTTTAAGCTAAATTTTGAGTAATTATCTCAAACCAAAGAAAGAGTTTTGTTTTTACAAACATATGAGCTAAGTATGTTTTGGGAGTAGTATTAAGCACCGATATGGAGATGCAAGTTCAGATAACTCAAGTCTCCATAAACCATGTAGTCATCATGGGTATTAATGGGCCATACTTTTTAGATGATCACATAAGTTAAGCTAGTGGATCCACTAAGTTGGCGTTCTATATGACGGAAAAGTATAGGACAGTTCTGGCAGCGTGGGCAAGACGTTGTATCACCACTCAGGCACATAGTGGTGGTTGTCGGTTAGAGAATCTCCCACAGAAACTATATTATTTTATTATATAAGTAAAGTTGAGTTTTTTATTGCATTTTCTTTAACGAACTAAGTTGTTTGACTATTTTATAAAGCTTTCCATATATTGCATGTGTATTGTTGCTTTATATTGAGTTGAGTATCCAGAGTTGAGTACCTAGAGTCGAATATCATATCTTTGAGTTGAGTATCTAATCTCTGAGTAGAGTATCTTATCCTTGAATACTTCTGAGTTGAGTAAGTTTGAGTAGTTTTAAGTATCCTTGAGTATACCTCTGAATTGAATATCTTATCATTGAGTTGAGCTACGTTTCTTTGAGTTGAGTGAGTTGAGAAGAGGTAAGTATGTTTCCTTTTTATCAAGTTTCAAGCTTATGTTTATGCTTTAGAATTCCCCTTACATGCTCGTACATTCCACGTACTGAGCCATTTGGCCTGCATCTTCTCATGATGCAGACACAGGTATTCAGGATCATCAATAGGAGCTTCGTTGATACATCTGTGAGTTCGAGTTAACTATTGTGAGCCTCGTTGCTTCCGGAGGACTTCATTTACCTTTTAGTTATATTAGTTGTTAGGATGTCATGGGTCTTGTCTCAACTTCCATCTTTATCAGTTAGAAGCTTCATAGATAGACAGTAGAGTTTTAGAAGTTTTCATTTATTTTGTTAAATGTTTTAAAGACTAAAGTTGCCTTTTTATGGCGAGTTGTATATATTTTATTATACATAGTTTTCTTTGGACTTAAAGTTTGTATTTAAGTTTTATGAACTTTTATTTCAGTTTTTAAGCTTTGTATGCTTGAATTAGTTTTCCGCTTATAGTCAGCCAGGATGAGGGTTTGCTTAGGGACCAGCAATGGTCTTCGAGTGTCGGCCACGTCCAGGGTGTAGGCTCGGGTCGTGACAAGATCTAACAGCATTCATAATCCAAGATAAGACTACAACATTACATTTTTCCCAAATATAAAACAGTTCAGGTGCAAACTGGGATTTAGGAAATCTACCATCAACAAAACCTAACTTACTTTTACCTAGGAGTCCAATTCTCATGGATCTACTCCAGATTGCATAATTCTCAGTGCCAGTAAGTTGTAAGGAGATTAAGGAGCTACCTGGAGTATCACTAGGTTGAAGATATAAAGGATGATTATGGTCAATAGTTGGAGTTATGTAGCTGATTGCAGGAGCTACATGAGTTGAATTTGAATTGAGATTTCCAGCTTCTAAGGACCTTGATCCATCTTCAGTTGTGACTACCATTGATGAGCAATCTATTTTTTCTGAATCTAGATTGTTTGATGAGGAAGATGCTTATTCACGATTCTACTGGAGACACAGCTGAGAACCTAAGCACTACTCTATGCTAGACAACGAATCTACTAGCCTCCGAATTACCAAGGCTCTGATACCATGATAAATTCCATTAATGGAGCTTTGAGTTATGTAGAAGAAAAAGTAATTGAACTAAAAAATATTTTCTATTGAATGAGCAGTTAGTTACAATCTAAGGAGTATTTATAGCATACACTTAACATGTGTATGTAGCTGCTATTAGGAAGATTCTAGAACTAACTACCTCTAATTAACTTTCACTAACTGTAACTAACACTGCTGACTAGGCTAACCATAACAACTTGTTTAACTATACACTCTAGTTAACAACATGGTCAAACACTCATTTATACTCTTTTTGTTTCATTTGTTTGTTCTATTTTCCTTTTTAGGCCATTGAAAAAAGAATAACTCTTTCTTCTTTGATAACTCTTTAGTTTCAATATTCCATATAACATACTTGACAGTTAATAACACTAAATTAAAAGACATTTTGATATATTTTATGAGTTAGATGTTGAATTCATGAATCTTGAAGAATGAGAGTGTGTATGTGATGTGACTTTCCTGCACGTCTTTAGATCCAAAGAAATTTTTTTATCATCATCAACCACGTTTTCTTATCTACTCAAAATTATTATTAATGTTAAAAAGTAAATGGATAAACAAAAAGTTGTAATATATCCACATGCAATATCTTTAATCTCAACACATCTATGCATTTTCTCTCTTATAATTTCTTGTTTTTTTTCGACGTGTATATTCCGTATATCAACATGCAACTTATTAGTTTTATTAATTTTAAGTTCTATGTTTATATTTGAGTGTATATATGTATCTTAATTTCCCCCAAGATATATATTATACATGTGAGTAAATAATTTATAATTACCTGTCACAAATTAAGAGTTGGGTGAAGGCAATTATTAAGCATTTAAACCAACTTCTTGAACACACAAAAGCCTAAAACCCAACTACTACTATATTACTTTTTATATATAAAAGACTATCGGAGATCATGAAAAGACACGATCATATACATATATTATTAATAAAGGAAATTTGTGTTATACAATTATAAACAAACGAATTGATTAATCAAATCATCCGTTGTACTTATATCTCAATCCACGAAAGTCATATAAAGAGTGATATTCTGGCATATGGTTATGACATGTTATTTACGAACACAAATTCTTTTCGTATTGGCTTTTTATAACGACGGGAACAGGTCGTTACATGTGGTTATCGGTATGTTGAAAGTTTTTCAACTTGATGTATATGTTTTACTTTATCCCCGTGCTACCTTGTCTTTTGTGATGCCATATGGGGTTATGAGGTTTGATGTGTTCCCCAATGTGTTGTTAGAACCTTTTTCTGTGTCTACTCTTGTTGGTGATTTTGTGGTGGCTAAGAGGGTCTATAGAAAGTGTCCCGTTTCCTTGTACCATAGAGTTACTCAGTTTGTTGACTTGGTAGAGGATGTAATTAACCCAAAATTATATAGATTTAGAGAATCCAACCCATCACTATTAACCCACAAAAATATAACCATGCAAGTATAACTTTTTCCTTTGAGTAAAGGAAGAACATTGCTTTGATTCGGATGAGTCTTGAGTACGATAATTTCTCTTCCTATAAATAAAGATATTATTCATATTTGAAAGACGACACACATGAAATTAGTCTTGAGTACGTACGGCAATCTTTATCTTGAGTAATATTATTATCAAAATGAGATTATAAATTAAAGAAAAGATTATTATCAAAACAAATAAACCAATTCTATCGTGTTATGAGCAATGAGTCTCATCATATTCTATCTTGAGTGCACATTTAAATTGAGGTACTCCATCTCTACATCTGCTCATTAAAACATGCCAATCAACATCATATTGACTTTCTTCCGATTCTAAATATCGCATGCACTCCCAAACACAAGTTTCTTCTATTGATGGAGGATATGTTTTGCAATTTACTAATGCCATTGAGAAAATAAAGAACAGCATGCAAATCTGCTCCAACGTCAATAACATTTTATTTATATTTCCTGTACAGACAACCAATTATTAATAACGTTAATAAATTTCTTAAAGTACGATTTGAAAAGAATTCATAGACGTAGAGTTATATGGAATGTGGATAAAACTTTGATTGATTAATTAATTGAATAATAAGGGCACCTAACCAACAAAGCATTAAATATTCAAAAACTCCTTTCAAATATTAAAAAACCTCACATTGATAATCACTTTTTCTCAAAAATAAAAAATAAAAACACGGAGTAATATATATAAGATTTTTTCAATCAAGCACGAACACTATTTCAATTTTTATTTTTTATTTTTTAATTTCAAATTTGGTTCTTAAAGTGGAATCCCAATATTTTTTTCTCGTGCCCAAATGTCATCATTGCCCTTATTTCCTTAAGGTCCTATTTGACCATAAATTTTGAATAAGTTGATTTTTTTAAAAAAAAATTTCAAGTTGTTTTTAAACATTTATTTCACTTGATTTAATTTTTTTAAGTTTTGTGAGTAGAAGTCTCAAAAATTAATTTTATCCGATTTTTGGGAATTTGAAAGTATTTAATTTAAAGATCAATTTTTAAAAATCTAATCAATTTTCAAGACCAAACAAATATTTGAAAATAAAATTTTAACACTAGCTTATTCTTTTGTCTTCGTAATCTTAGATAAAAGTTGGAATTTTTGACATAACAGTTTTTTTTATTTCACCTGATGCCTGAAAAATGCAACATCTTTTCAAGCACTCATAATAATGATTTCATTACAATTAAAATGTAATTGCGACCTACAATTTTCAAATTTAAAGAATGAAATTTCGCAAATATACAAATACATATATTAACTTAAGAAGTAAAGTAGCACACAACAATAAGCAAACAAACAACTAATAAATACTAAATAAATAAAAAGAGGATTAATATTTTTTACGTACCCATTTTTGGTCTTGATAGCAGAATTTGTGTAAATTGACTTTTACGAAGATCAGGTTAAAGGTTATAAATAGATAGATATGTAATTATGTTCTTATGAATTTGATCTTTCTTCATGCATTCGTTACAAGTGAGACATTAATGAAAAGTCATAAATATGAAAAATATCTTTATTTTGACAATTCAGTATTAGTCTTCTTTTAAATTTTAATGACGGTTATATGACTAAGAGTCTGTTTGATATTAATGCTAAAAAATATTTATTTTTTGAACTACTTTTTGAAATAGTTTTTGAGAAAAGTACTTTTGATAAGTAGATTGTGTTTGACTAATCTTTTTAAAAACATGCTTTTAAGAGTCAAATTACAAAAATAAAATAAAATAAGTATCAATGTACTTTTAATATTAAAATTATTTTATAGAAAGAAACTATTTTAAATATCTTTTATAAGAAAATTAATCAAAATTTTATTTTTATTGAATTAAAATGTACATATTCAAATATAAATATTTTTCATTAATATTTCTTATTTTACATAGGCAACTTCTTCAAATTCACGGTAAAATCACTTTTAGAATGGTATTAGTGCCAATTATGATTAAGTTATTTAAGATTATTTTAACTTTTAAGTAGTGTGTTTAATTAGTTTTGGAGGTGTTTGAAAAGGTTATAAGGTTCTTTTTAAGTATCAATTTTTAGGTCAAAAAAGTTTTAAAATAAGTCAAAAAGTTAAAAATAGAGTACCATTTACTTATGACTATTAACTTTTGATTTATAAGTTACTTCTTATAAACCCATCTAAACAAGTCGGAGTGGACAATATATCATTGCATAGGAAGTCTTTGAAATTGGTTTAATTCATATTCTCAGGAATGACAACAGTGTCTTTAATTCATAATTGCACTGTACATATAACTTATATATAGTGTTTTGATAAGTTAGTGGCTAAAATCGTCTGTGAATTACTATAATGTAACCTTAAACTACATTCTTAATATATCTCTTTTGAGCAGAAAACATTCTTTTTTCCACCAAAAAAGAAAAAACACTCTTTAATTTTAGTATAAAAAAATTGACAACTTTCATCCTTTCTTTTAAAATTTGCCAACAAAAGTTTCTGACATAACATTTTAAATATTTTAGATGAAGTTTCAAAAAAATTATGAATGATGATTTATTGTGTGGAAAAATTCAGGTAGGTAAGAACTTCGTGATTAACTTAATATAAACAATGAAACATGTAATATATAATTTTACATGATATATATACAATAGTAATAATACCTATAATGCTCTAATCTCCGAGCATCTTATAGAACCTCTCTTGAATTTGTTGTAAGTCTTTTCTAAGTCAATTAACAGTTATGTGTAAAAAAAAAATTCTCTGTACTGCTCCATTAATCTCTTTACAAGATGAATGACTTTTTTAGTTGAGCGTCCAACATGAATATAAACTAGTTCACGGAAATTTCCACGTTCCTCCTCACCCTCATCTCCACCACCCTCTTCCAAACTTTCATAGTGTGACTTAGTAACTTGATATTCTTATAAGTAGTTTCAATTTTGAATGTCACCTTTGTTCTTGTACAACGGAAGTATTATACTCTATCTCGAATCTTTGGGTATTTTTTAATTTTGTCATCCTAATTGTGTCAAAACTCCATTTCCTTCCCTTCAAGTTTCACTTCATTACACATTTACACTGACCTCTTTTTATAATTTACGAAATTATACCTATCACTTGTGTATTGATGTCGTATTACTATTCTCTAAACCTATTTTTCAATATAGTTAAGATATGATTAGACAAGTTTGCCCTCTCTTGATATTAAAATTTTGCAATTATAAGAAATGGAGCAAAACAGGGTCCTCGTACTTTCGTTAATTAAAGAGTGATTTTGCCAAAATTCATAAAATACAGAGCAACAGAAAATATTTCGATAAACTATATATGTAGCACAAGTTAGAATATGACTAGCACCTCACTGTCAACAATATTTGTAATCTAAAAAAAGCTTTGTCTTTTCTATTCATTGATATATAATGATAATAGCATACTGAGTCAGTTTTACATATATAGCTCAACACAACATTTAGCTTTACTAGCAGTCTTTAGCAAAAGGGTATGAGTCCATATACTGATGAAGCCCTGTTCTATCAAAGTACCAATCACCCACAGCTTCTGCAATTGTCTGCACAATTAAAATTATAAAAACTAAATATGTTACGTATTAACTCATAAATTTTAATTCAAAAACCAAAATAGTGCATGTATTCAAATATTATACAGATAAAACAAAACGATTACCTTATTAAGTATTCTTGGAGAAGAAGTACTGAACCAATAGCCCAGCGTTACAATTTGCGCATGAGTATGGCAAGAAGTGATAAAATAACCCCTAGTATTACAAGG
This sequence comes from Solanum stenotomum, assembly GCF_019186545.1. NCBI lineage: Eukaryota > Viridiplantae > Streptophyta > Magnoliopsida > Solanales > Solanaceae > Solanum > Solanum stenotomum. The sequence continues at coordinate 47,515,274 of NC_064291.1, forward strand.
GGTGAGTCCATCAAATGCCTTCAAGAACTCCACTCCAAAAGCTATAGTAGAAAGGGAAAAAAAGACAAATAAACAAATAATTAAAAACTATCTATATTAGTGTGATTTGTAAGGTAATGAATTAGTTGATCACAAAAAAAAATGCTAACCCTTAATAGTTGTACGTTGGCTCAATGTGCAGTTACTTATTCGAACCTTGCAATGCTCCCAGATATGTTGAGGATCGAGGTTTGAAGGAACCAAAGTGTTATTGATCTGAAAGAATATGTTTTTTTAGGATTAGTTTGAGAAAAAAATTACCAATAAATTTCATAGAACTTAGAGATACTAGTGTTTGTCTCCTTGACCTGCCAAGCGTCGTATGCTGAATTGATTATGAAAAGTGGGGTCTCAATGAATGAAATAACATTCTGAGGGAAGAAGCACTGCATCATTCAAGGAGGAAAACTAATGTTATAATTAGAGGGCAATATGAATGCAACAAATGGAAAAGGGTTTTGTTTCCAAAACTTATGTACCAGACTTGGTTCCATTGTAGATGTGCAAGATGGAGGTAAGTTCTTTATCGATCCCTGAAATGATAGGAAAAAGAAATAAGTATATATAGATTGTGTAAATAGAATTATCTTAGTACATATAACAAAAAAGAAGTTGGAATTCACATGTAAATCCACAACTTGTTGGTACTTCTTATGAATATTTGGAGTACCGGAGATTGTGTTGCTGCATATATAAATAAAATCATGAAACATTTCATTAGTTTCAAAATGGGAGGCAAACATAAGTTAATATATAAATAATTAATAAAATGGAAGAAGAGCTCACGCATTGATGAAGAAGCCGGCATTTGCAACACACTTAACTTTGACATCACTGGAAAAGAAGAACTTGAACTTGTCGCAATTCAAGATCGTAGCCAACCCTCCCGCAGAAGTTCCGCTCAAGATTGCCTAACATTAATTGCATGTGTTGTGTTATTAGTTTGTGTTACATGACTTGTAATTATAAAGATTCAATAAATCTTACATTCTTTGCATTTTGCATTCCTTGGGACCATAATTCATCCATAACAGCTTTAAATATTCTCGCTCCTCTAAAATAAAGCTTCTTCTCCTAACATTTTCAATCAGAAACAAAGTTATATTAGAGTAATATATATGAGACATATCAGATATATTATTACTTACTGGATCAACTTCGTCGATGTCACCAGTAAATGATGATCCATCACAATAACCTATCCAAACTTTGTTCCAATTGTAAAAGTCTACAATTCCAATATTTTTTTCAAGTTAGAAGAAGAGGGTAAAAAAAATCTGTATATGCATATAAAGAAAAAAAAAGTGAAATATGAGCAGTTTTACCTGGGTTTAGTTTGGTAGTGTTATGAAGTATCCCAAGAAAATTAGTTTGATTCATCATATACTTGGAAGAACCTTTTTCTGTAGTTTTACGTCCTTGACAATCGGAGATGCTTTCACACCACCCACCACCCTATACAGGTAAAATATCATATCATATTTATATTATATCACCACAACAATTAAAAGTAAAATATATAAAATGTACAATGGAAGACTATAAAAGATAATTACTTCAAGAAAGACAATCCAATTGGAAAGTCCGGAATCAAATCCCCGGTGAAGATAATAAGCTGGTGGGCTCCCGTCCAAGCACACTGTTAACTCCAATAGTTAATCAAACGAACAAATACTACTAATTGATACAATTAATTAAACAAACAAGGAGTTAGTACTTCATCAGTAATTACCTGCGCCTTGTGCAGTTGCATTTTGGAGTAGTGTCATATTGACGTATAAATCATCTCCGACGCCAAAAACAGTTGCACACATTGCTGCTACCAAAACCAACGCAAATAATGTTCTCATCCTACAACAAACATAAACAAGAAATTATTTATAACATGTTATCAGCAAGAAATTACGTATTCATTTTTCTTCAAGCTAAAATCAAAACAAGAAAAAGAGAAACGAATATTACATGTTATCAGCAAAATAAAACGATTCTTCTTTTTAAAAGGGCTGAAATTAAGAGAAAGCAAATAATGCTATGCTTATGAGGATAATTAAAGTAAGGGTGAATGAGAATGTTTGACTTCACCTCTATTTATAAGCAAATATCCGAATCCTTCACTAACCTAGCTATTCATGTCATATTTTTTGTTTTCGTCCGCCTAGTTAAGTTTTAAATTTTTTTGTAACACTTTTTATATATTTGGTGTGATTTTGCAGATTATAAATCGTGTATATATGATATCATATTTGATAATTGGTTAGAATGTAAGTTATTTAAATGTAAAGCTAATACGATATTTGATTGGTAATTTAAAAATCTATATAACTAATACATATATAAGATAATCCATATATTATTTCATGAAATATAGATGGTGAAATAAATAATAAATTAATAAATATACTCTCTATAACTGATCCATACATAATTTCCTTATAACTAATCTGTGTAGTTCTAATATATTCATAGCTACACTTAACAAATACCTACAAATTGTATTCTATATGGAAAAAATAGAATTTTGTCAACTTCTCTCTTCGTAATAGCCATTCTTAATTAATAAATGGTTCCTTTCAATTTTCATTATCATATAATTAAATTATTGCTATATCACATGTGGACCATTCTTTTAATGTAAATTCTAAATATTCTGTTACAATCATTTATTATGAAAATTGACAAACACAGCTAAATTACATGTGCACACTTTAAATGCAACTTTTTTTGGGAGATTTTCTATGCAAATTATCGCTATTGCATCTGTGCCCTGAAATTGAAACTACCTTAAACTGGGTTTGGTAGGAAGGAAAACATATTTTTCAAATATTTCATATTTGATTGGCTAAAATATTTTTCAAATAAATTGAGTTTTCTCAAATTTAAAGAAAATGATTTGCCTCCAAAAAGTACGAAAAATATTTTTCAAAACTCTTTTTCGATCTAACACCTCAATTTTTCACCCTAGCTCAAGTCTCGATATTGATTTCCGATACTAATCTGGAATCCAATTCCTAATTCTTGATTTCGGATCCGACTTCAGACCTCGATCCGAGACCTAACTTTCTGGTCTCGAATCAGGATGGAGTCAACTCACAATTTGATTATTGGGTTCCGGGTCAGAATTCGCGGTTGAATCACAAATCAAATATCGGAATCGGGTTTCGAGTCAAGTGTTAGGATGGGATATCGAAGTCTAATTCGGATGGAAAGTCAAGGTCAGATCTCAGATTAGGTGTTGAGTTTGGATCCTCAACCGATTGTTGGGGTCAGGGTCAAAATCAATCCCTCCTGGCTAATCTATGTATTATTAATTTGTACATAACTATGTTGTGAACCGAGTTGTATATATAAGGGTCTATGGACTAGAATTGGTGAAGACTAATTTAGTTGGAATTATTGGGCCGAGTAAATATTGGAGTGTCTAATTTGGGATCCCAACCCAATTAGCATTCGATTAAAAGGGCAAATGAGTTGGAATGAAGGGTTTATGCATATTGAAGAAAAACGTTGTTCCTTTCTTTTTCTTCTAGAGTCTAAGTTTCTCATCCAAATTCTTACCACTATCTTAGTTACTTGTTATTTCAGTATTTCCATTGTAATTCAGTTGTTTAAGTATTGCAATTATGATTCTAAAATTGTAATCACATTCCAATTCTTTTATTTATATAGTAAAGAAATTTGAATTTGTTACAAGTACACTCTTTTACACTATTATACACTATACAAATTTATACAAAAAATAAATTTCTTCTCCTGCAAATTTTAACCCACAAAAATGGGCCAATATCAGTATTTGTAATTTTGACGAAAAGAGAGAGGGGATGATTTAGGAGAGAACGAGGGTAAAGTAAAAGAATATATATAAAATATACAATTTTAACGGATAGGATCAAAAGTAACATATATATATCTATATGAAAGTAAAAAGGAAATTGCTTTAATATCAATTAAAAAGTAATTGAGTGATGCCATAAGAAGTAGCCTTAAGCAATAGTGCTCAGCCATAAAGAAAAAAATAGCATTTTGTCAACCTCTCTCTTTTAAATAGACTTTCTAAAATTGTATGGACATTAATAAATGATTTTCCTTTCATTATCACATAATTAAATCGTTACTATATCACATGTGAACTATTTCCTTTTTGGCATACAAAAGTTTTGATAACCATTTTAGATTTTTAGCTTAGAAAAAAGTGTTTTTTAGGCTTTGGATTCTTAGGTTTGTTTGGTAGCTAATCCGACGTGCATACATGGAGACTAGAGTAAAACGCAGTCTCCTACTTTTAAATACACCCTTAAAGACAATAATATAATAATCAAATATAAATACAAATTCAATATGATTGGATAGATACTAAATCATGAACATCTAAGAGTAATTTTTAAATGATCCTATTTTCTCTTAAGTGATTTTCTAAACATTTTAATTTGTTCCAAAATAAGTACTCTTTTTTTTTTCTAAAAACAAGAAGAAACATTAGCCTCATGCTCTCATCTAAAAAAGGCTTTAAAAACTATTGTCACGTCTCTTATTTTTAAATATAAATATTTAGTAGAAAGTGAAGTACTTTGTAACTTAAAGTTTGTTTGACATTGTTACTGGAAGATTAAATACACTTATTTTGAAAAAAAAAAAATTATTTTAAAAAATATAATGTTTGACAAATCAATAAAATTGTTTTTAAATGAAAGCAGAAGCAATTTTTCACAGTTTGAGAGAAGCTAAAAATTTATGCTTCTTAACAAAAGTAGAACATTATTTGTTTTCAAGACAAAAGTATTTCTTTCATATTTACATATTTACCAGTATATCACTTATTTCATTTAAGTATTTTATTTTTATATAATAATTTTATTATTATTTTTACGTTTACTATTATTATTATTATTATTATTTTATATTTTATATTTTTAATTATATTTTTGAATCATCATGTGATATTATATCAATATTTTTTATTTTCTTATTTATTTATTTATGTATAATATTGACTGAAAATTGATTGTGTACATTTTAATTCAATAAAAATAAAATTTTGATTACTTCTTTCATAATAGATATTTAAAATAGTTTCTCTTTGTAAAATAATTTTAATTTTAAAAGTACAATGATACTTGTCCTTTTTTTGTAGTTTGACTCTTAAAACACAATTTACTTATCAAAAATACTTTTCAAACAAATTAGTCAAACACATTTTTTTTTTCAAAATAAAAGCACTTTTCTAAAAAGCTATTTTAAAAAAATACTTCAAAAAATAATCAATTTTATCAATAATATCAAACAAACTCTTAGCCATATAACCGTCATTAAAATTTTAAAAAAAGTAATACCCAGTTGTCAAAATAAAGTGATTTTTCATATTTATCACTCTCATTAATGTCTCACTTGTAACGGATGCAGAAAGAAAGATCAAATTCATATGAACGTATATTAGATATCTATCTTCTATTTATAACCTTTAACGGAGAAGTCAATTTACACCAATTCTGCTATCAAGACAACAAATGGGTACGTAAAAAAAAATTATCCTCCTTTTATTTATTAGTTGTTTGTTTGCTTATTGTTGTGTGCCACTTTACTTCCTAAGTTAATATATGTATTCGTATATTTGCGAAATTTTGTTCTTTAAATTTGAAAATGATAGGTCACAATATAATTACATTTTAATTGTAATAAAATAATTATTATGAGCGCTTGAAAAGATGTTGCATTTTTCACGTATTAGGTGATATAGAAAAAAATGCTATGTCAAAGATTCCTACCTATATTTAAGATTACCAAGGTAAAATAATAAGCTAGCATTTGATTATTGATTTTGAAAATTTTATCTTCAAATATTTATTAAATAGTGAAAATTGATTAGATTTTAAAAAATTGCTCTTCAAATACTTTCAAGTTTCCGAAAATCGAATCAAATTAGTTTTTGAGTTTTTGGGACTTCTACTCACAATATATATATCACTCCGTATTAATATTTGAGAGAAGTTTTTGAATGTTTAATGTTTTGTTGTTTAGGTGTCTTGATTGTTCAATTAATTAATCAATTAAAGTTGTATCCACACGAGTCTATTTTCCATTTTAACTCTATTTCTACAAATTCTTTTAAATAGTACTTATTAACGTTATTAAATAATTGGTTATCTTTACAGGAAATATAAATAAAATGATGACGTTGGAGCAGATTTGCATGTTTTTCTTTATTTTTTTTAATGGCTTCAGTGAATTGCAAAATATACCCTCCATCAATAGAAGAAAGTTGTGTTTGGAATTGCATGCAATATTTAGAATCGGAAGAAAGTCAATATGATGTTGCTTGGCAGGTTTTAGAGAGCAGATGTAGAGATGGAGTACCTGAATTTAAATGTGCATACCAAGATAGAATATGATCAGACTCATTGCTCACAGGGGCGGACCCACGTGTTGTCCAGGGGTTCACCCGAACCCCCTCGATAAAAAATTACACTGTATATATAAGGTGAATTTTCTGGATTTATATGGATATATATATTTTGAACCCCCTCAATGACAAGGTGAAGGAGATAGCCCAGTGGTTGCTCCCTTCAATATTAAGCTTGGCGTCTAGGGATCGAATCCCTGGGTTAGCGTTATTTTTATTTTTTTTAGTTCCAGTTCCGATTTTCATGCTTTTTTAGTTTTTTTTTTTTAATAAAAAGTGCTAAAATGTGGTGTTAAACCCAAAATATTCAAGGGTCCCATACTCCCATTCCTAAATGCTAATAACTTTTTCACTTTCCACATCTTTAAATCACTTTCTTGTTCTCCTCCAACACTCAAAACTCAAATATTAAAATTATATCCCATAATATTCTATTGTTGATTTGACATATTTTAAAAGGCTAACTTTTTGTTTCACTGTAATCATTTATGTTAGTTTCAAATTTCTCGTAACAAAAATAACTTTTTGTACCTATAAACTATATACTACTACTTCCTTGAAATTTTTTTTTGTTGACTTATTTACACGTTTATACTTTTATTTTTCGAACCCCCTGAATGAAAATCCTGTGTCCGCCACTGATTGCTCATAATACGCTAGTTTTACATATTTATTTTGATAATAATATTATTTAAGATAGATATTCTCAAAATCTATATTAGGTATTATCTGTTTAGAAATTGATTAAAAATTGAATTAAATAATATAAGGCTTGAGGCAACATCAGGGCCGACTCAACAACATTGAGGGTCTAAAGCGAAATTTAAGAGAGTGACCTTAATATTTTATTTTTTCATTATATATACTTTTATTTAAAATCTACCTTTCCAGCTATTTTAAATGTGAAGTCATTAAGTACTATTTTACAATCAATTTGTTTTAATAATTTCTTTTCAAATGATAATATAGCTAATTAATGCATTCAATCTCTCTTGAAACATTGTTGATCTTGAAGAAGATTTAATCAATTTTAATTTCGAGAAAACTTCTTTCGGTTGAGGCAACGGTTACAGGAATTGTTAACATTATTCTACAAGCAATATGTGCATTTGAAAAAACAATCAAATCTTTTTATTTGATTGAGTATTTTCATTAGATCATTATCTTCTACTTGAATTATTTCTCTTAACACTTTTAATTCAAAAAATAAATCTAAATCATCAATATCAAAATAACTATTATATGTTAAAAAATGTTTAAGGTTAAGACAATATTTTTTAAAATTCTCATCTTCTAGTGATCTCAATATTTTACCACTAAATAAGAATCAAAAATACTTTCATATGCTTCAATTGGTTCAAATTTTTTTTGAAGTGAAAAAATAGTTTGATCTACTTTACATATATAAAGTAATCAACTCTAAAAGATTCTTCAAGGGACTTTGTAATTTTGTTATCCATATTTTCATCAAATTGTTTCTTACGAAATTCAGGTTTATATTCATCTCATATGCAATTTCCTTAGTAGAAATGATAGCACTCAAAGTACATATAATTTTCTTTAAAAAATAACATGTATAAGTAATTATTTATTAAAAAGTGGATCCTCCAAAAATATGGGGCCTCAAGCGATAACTTTAGTGGCCTAGGGATTAAGACGGTCTGAACAACACTATTTAGACCAAATTTTTTTGGTGGACCAAGGGTGTTGGTTAAAGGTCCAGGCTGGCCATATATTGTGGATATGCAAAAAATAAAAATTTATACATGTACGAGATGAGATTTAACCGAATTGCCTTGCCCGCATGCTTTGGTTAGTATTCATGGAAATAGTGATAAAGGTGAAGATTATGTGAATGTATACTACAAGGTTAAAACCTTAAAGAATGTGTACTCATATTTTATTAACCCAATTAACCCTGAAGATCGATCATTGGCCAAATATAATGAATGGTGGTGAGGTTCTTCCTCCTAAAATAGTTTTAAAAAAATGAGAGGGAGAATGCCTAAATTAAGACGTAAGGAAGCTGAAAAATTAGAAAAACAGAAACAAGTTGAAGCGTAAAGGCAAGCTAAAAGAAGGTCAGAAAAAAAGGATGAAGAATCGACTCCAAAGAAATTATCGAAAAAGGGCTCTATTCATATAAAGTATTCTATATGCAAAAAAGACGGGCACAATGCAAGAGGTCACTACAAGTATGTCAACATTGTTGTGCTTTAAGCAAGACAACCTTTTGAAACTCAAAACTTAGTGTTTGATTATGTCTCGTGGGGATACTCAGACTAATTTAACCACTACATGTGGGATAATTCTCAATTGGAGGTCGATTTAGCAAATCAATCTAGCATAACTCAGGTTGAACACATTGCTGCTACCAAAACCAACGCAAATAATGTTCTCATCCTACAACAAACATAAACAAGAAATTATTTATAACATGTTATCAGTAAGAAAAATCTAAAGAAACGAATATATATTAATTGGAGTACATGTTATCAGCAAACTGAAATTAAGAGAAAGCAAATAATCCTATGCTTATGAGGATAATTGAAGTAAGGGTGAATGAGAATGTCTAACTTCACTTCTATTTATATGCAAATATCCTTCACTACCTATTCATGTCATATATTCTGTTTACGTCCACCTAGTCAAGTTTATATATTTGGTGTAATTATGCTGGTAATAAATCGTGTATATATAATATTATGTTGGGTAGTTGGTTAGAATGTAAGTTATTCAAATGTAAAACTGATACACAAGGTATTTTATTTGCAATTTAAAAATCTATATAATTAATTAATACATGTACAAGTTACGGGTAATTCAAACATTGAGGATAGAAGAGTTTTTTTTTTATAAATAATACATTAATAAGTAAACTCTCTAACTAATCCATACATAATTTCCTCGTAACTAATCTTTGTAATTCTAACATGCATGACCACACTTAACAAATATCTAGAAACTGTATTCTATATGGAAAAAATTAGAATTTTGTCAACTCCTCTCTTCGTAATAGACATTCTTAAATTATTGTCTGGTCTTAATTCATAAATGGTTCCTTTCATTATCATATAATTAAATTATTGCCATATCACATGTGAACTATTCTTTTAATATAAATTCTAAATATTCGGTTACAATCATTTATTATAAAAATTTACAAATACTGCTACATTGCATGTGCACACTTTAAATGCAATTTTTTATGGAGAATTTCTATGCAAATTAGTTGTGTGAGGATATTTTTTATTGCAATTATATTCTGATTTATGGGACCCACTTTTAATTTTTATTTTCTTTGCCTTTTCTTTCTCTTTCATGGTCTTCTTTTTTAAAAAAAAAAATTTTGTCAGTATTTTTTTTAAACCAATTCAATTACTCCTTCAATTTTATAATATAAATAAAAATATTTTTTTTATGGTTAAATAATTACCTAAGATATTAATAGTCAAATTTAAATACGAATATAATTTGTATCATAGAATTAAACATAAAAATTATTTACTTTTTTAAAATAATCTATTTTTAACTCAATTTTCACTTTTGAAATTGTATTAAAGTACATTCAAACATGAACATCATTTCGAATAATTTTTACAAAAATCATTTTGAATATATATAAATTTAATTATATTTGTACTTAGCGATTAGAATTTTCTAACAAAAATATTTCAGTAAATTTTCTTTTTGCCAATTTCTAATATTGAGAGATATAATTTTGATAAAATTTTCAATTTCAAAGGAAAAAAAAAAGAAAAATGTTCGAAGTTGAAGAAGAATGAAGTCCGGATTTTTATTTTTATTTTTGGATATGATGAGCTTAAAGAATAGTGGACCCCATAATTACTTTATTTATATTATTTAGTATAATTTTATTGGATCATGTCAATTTTAAATCATATTTTCTCTTTCTTTCTAATGTTTGGAATTTAAAGTCAAAGAATGAGCCCACTATATCCAAGTGTCAAGAAATTAGGGGAGTCTCACACAACTTTTGTTTGTTGTGCCTCTACCATACTAAAAGTTTTCGTTAAAAGTCATAAGTAGATAGTATCGTACTTTTGACTATTGACTTATTTTAAAATCTTTTTGGCCTAAAAATGGATGCTTAAAAATATTTTGTGACCTTTCCAAATACCTCCAAAACTTTAAGAAAAAATAAAATACTTGAAAGAAAATATTATCTAAAAACAAAGCACTAATACCATTCTAAAAGTGATTTTACCGTGAATTTGAAGAAGTTGCCTATGTAAAATAAGAATTATTAATCAAAAATATTTATATTTGTATTCCAATTAACTTATAGAATTAATTTTGGATGTATGTAAAAAATTGTCACACATATCCCATGAAAATTTACAAATGAATTTGTTTTGTTGATTTTAATTAATTTGTAGTTTCACTGATGATGTTTAATGTTTTACGCCACTGCGCAAAGCACATGAAGATTTACTAGTTAACATAAAGCAATATGCATTTAAATTTGCAAGATGAATATAAGTTCAATCTGGGGTGTGTTTGGAAAGAATGAAAACATTTTCTAGGAAAATATTTTAAATAGAAAATGTTTTCTTTCCTACTAAACACACCCCTAAAGACAATAATATAATAATCAAATACAAATCCAAGTTCAAATCCAAATCCAATATGAGCATCTAAGAGTAATTTTTAAAAGGTCCTCCTATTTTCTCTTTAAGTGATTTTCTAATCTTTTTAATTTGTTCCAAACTAAGTACTTATTTTTCTTTCTAAAAACAAGAAGAAATATTAGCCTCATGCCCTCATCTAAAATATGCTTTAAAAACTATGTAATAATTTAATGTCTATTTGACATGGTTGTTGGAAGGCCAAATACATTTATTTTGAGAAAAAACATTTTAAAAAAAGATAAAATAAGACATTTGGCAACAATAAAATGTAAGTAGATAATTAAAGGGTGTGAAATACCTTAAAAATTAACTTAATATGGAATGGAGGGAGTACTATTTACTCTATATTATTATTATTATTATTTTTGAGAAAAAGTGATTATCAAAGTGAGTTTTTTTTAATATTTGAGAGGAGTTTTTGAATGTTTAATGTTTTGTTGGTTAGGTGTCCTCATTGTCGAATTAATTAATCAATTAAAGTTGTATTCACAAGCAAGGCGGAGCCAGGATTTCATATCAGTGGATTCTAAATTTTTTTTAAAAATAACTATCTTAACCTAAAGTAACAATCATCATATTAACGAACAAATACGAGTATTTAATTCACTAAAAACGAATGAGGAAAAAAATAAAAAGGGAAAGACAAGAGTACACACCAGAAGCCACACTTAACAAATATCTATATAATTAATTAATACATGTACAAGTTACGGGTAATCCAAACATTGAGGATAGAAAGTTTTTTTTAATAAATAATACATTAATAAGTAAACTCTCTAACTAATCCATACATAATTTCCTCGTAACTAATCTTTGTAATTCTAACATGCATGACCACACTTAACAAATATCTAGAAACTGTATTCTATATGGAAAAAATTAGAATTTTGTCAACTCCTCTCTTCGTAATAGACATTCTTAAATTATTGTCTGGTCTTAATCCATAAATGGTTCCTTTCATTATCATATAATTAAATTATTGCTATATCACATGTGAACTATTCTTTTAATATAAATTCTAAATATTCTGTTACAATCATTTATTATGAAGATTTACAAATACTGCTACATTGCATGTGCACACTTTAAATGCAATTTTTTATGGAGAATTTCTATGCAAATTATCGCTATTGCATCTGCCTGATTCTCGATTCGAGACCCAACTTTCGGGTCTGAATCAGGCCGGGGTCGAATCATGATCTGAATATTAGTTCTGTGTCAGAATTTATTTGTTGAATCATGAGTAGAATGTCAGAATCAGGTTCCGAGTCCAAGTGTTGGGATGTGATGTCATAGTTGAATTTGGATCGAAAGTCAAGGTCAGATCCCAGATTAGATTTCGATTGTCGGTGTTGGATCCCGAATCAATCCCTCCTAATTAACTAATTTATATATTACTAATTCATAAATAACTATAATTTTTCACACTACTATACAAATTTATACAAAATTTAATTTCTTCTCCTGCAAATTTTAACCCACAGAGATGGGCCAAAATCAGTATTTGTAATTGTCAAAAAGAGAGAGGAGATGATTTAGGAGATAATGAGGGTAAAATAAAAGAATATATATATAAAGTACTTATATAATTTTAACGGATAGGATCAGAAGTTACATAAATATGAAAAAATAAAAGGAAAATTGCTTTAATATCAATTAAAAAGTAAATGCGTCATGCCATAAGAAGTGGCCTTACGCAACAGTGCTCAGCCATAAAGAAAAAATAGCATTTTGTCTTTTAAATATGCTTTCTAAAATTGTCTGGATATTAATACGTAATTTAACGGTTACTATATCACATGTGAACTATGTTGCGACAAGGAAATGCGCAGTACGTACGTAGCACATGCTGGTACCGTACTTTTGACTATTGACTTATTTTAAAATCTTTTTGGCCTAAAAATGGATGCTTAAAAATATTTTGTAACCTTTCCAAATACCTCCAAAACTTTTTTAAAAAAAATACTTGAAAGACAAAATTATCTAAAAACAAAGCACTAATACCATTCTAAAAGTGATTTTACCGTGAATTTGAAGAAGTTGCCTATGTAAAATAAGAATTATTAATCAAAAATATTTATATTTGTATTCCAATTAACTTATAGAATTAATTTTGGATGTATGTAAAAAATTGTCACACATATCCCATGAAAATTTACAAATGAATTTGTTTTGTTGATTTTAATTAATTTGTAGTTTCACTGATGATGTTTAATGTTTTACGCCACTGCGCAAAGCACATGAAGATTTACTAGTTAACATTAAGCAATATGCATTTAAATTTGCAAGATGAATATAAGTTCAATCTGGGGTGTGTTTGGAAAGAATGAAAACATTTTCTAGGAAAATATTTTAAATAGAAAATGTTTTCTTTCCTACTAAACACACCCCTAAAGACAATAATATAATAATCAAATACAAAGCCAAGTTCAAATCCAAATCCAATATGAGCATCTAAGAGTGATTTTTAAAAGGTCCTCCTATTTTCTCTTTAAGTGATTTTCTAATCTTTTTAATTTGTTCCAAACTAAGTACTTATTTTTCTATCTAAAAACAAGAAGAAATATTTGCCTCATGCCCTCATCTAAAAAATGCTTCTATGTAATAATTTAATCTCTATTTGACATGGTTGTTGGAAGGCCAAGTACATTTATTTTGAGAAAAAACATTTTTAAAAAAAGATAAAATAAGGCATTTGGCAACAATAAAATGTAAGTAGATAATTATTTTTTTCAAGATCAAAATATCCCTTCCATATTTACGTATTTACCAATAAATAGCATATAATAAGTTTGTTATTATTTTTGTATAATAATTTTTTTATTATTTTTATGTTTACTATTATTATTTTATATTTCATATTTTTAATTATATTTAATCATTATGTTAATATTTTATCAATATTTTTATATTTATCTATGGATAATATTGATTGGAAATTAAATATGTACATTTTAATTCAATAAAAATAAAATTTTGATTAATTTTTATATAATAGATATTTAAATTAGTTTCTCTCTATAAAATAATTTTAATATTAAAAGTACATTGATACTTATCATTTTTTGTAAATTGACTGTTAAAAGCATTTTTAAAAAAAAAAAAAATAGTCAAACACAATCTATTTATCAAAAATACTTTTCACATAAATTGGCCATATACAAATTGTTTTTTTTTTCACTTTTCTATTTTTTAAAAAAGTAATTAAAAAAATAAGCAGTTTTTAGCGGTAATATTAAACCAACTTAGTCATATAACCATCATTTAAATTTTAGAAAAGAGTAATACTGATTACTGGGTTGTCAAAATAAAGTTATTTTTCATATTTATGACTCTTCATTAATGTCTCATTTGTAACGAATGCATGAAGAAATAACAAATTCATATGAACATAATTACATATCTATCTTCTATTTATATCCTTTAACCTGATCTTCGTAGAAGTCAATTTACACCAATTCAGCTATCAAGATAAAAAAAAAAATGGGTACGTAAAAAAAATTATCCTCCTTTTATTTATTTATAGTATTTATTAGTTGTTTGTTTGCGTAATTATTGTTGTGTGCCACTTTACTTCTTAAGTTAATATATGTATTTGTATATTTGCGAAATCTCATTCTTTAAATTTGAAAATTGTAGGTCGTAATTACATTTTAATTGTATCGAAATTATTATTATGAGCGCTTAAAAAGATGTCAGACTTTCCACGTATTAGGTGATATAGAAAATATTGTTATGTCAAAGATTCCAACTTATATTTAAGATTACCAAAAGCAAAAAAATAAGCTAGTGTTTGACTATAGATTTTTAAAAATTTTGTCTTCAAATATTTATTTGGTCATTAAAATTGATTAGATTTTAAAGAAGTGATCTTTAAATACTTTCAAGTTCCCGAAAATTGGATCAAATTACTTTTTGAGTTTTTGAAATAAATGTTTCAAACAACTTTAAAAATTAAAAAAAAATCAAGTTTTAACTTATTCAATAGGAGCTTAAGGAAACGAGGGCAATGATGGCATTTGAGCACGAGAAAAAAAATATTGAGATTGCACTTTAAGAACCAAATTTGAAATTTAAAAAAAAAAAAAAATTTTGAAATAGTCTTCGTGCTTGATTGAAAAAATCTTATATATATTACTCCCTCCATTTCATATTAAGTTAATTTTTGAGGCATTTTCCATTTTTCAAATTAACGTAATTGTTCAGTTTTCAAGACTACTTTTAGAGTGTTCTTTCAATTTTACCCTTCAATAGTTAGTATTGAAATTAGTGATTAATTAATATTTAATTATTTTAATCATAAATTTGACAATAATTAATAAGGGCAAAAATGAAAAACTAGGTTTAATTTATGTCTTAATCTATTTTTCTTAAAGGGTGTGAAACACCTCAAAAATTAACTTAATATGGAATGGAGGGAGTACTATTTACTCTGTATTTTTTTATTATTTTTTTGAGAAAAAGTGATTATCAATGTGAGTTTTTTTTAATATTTGAGAGGAGTTTTTGAATGTTTAATGTTTTGTTGGTTAGGTGTCCTCATTGTCGAATTAATTAATCAATTGAAGTTGTATCCACATGCAAGGCAAGGCGGAGCCAGGATTTCATATCAGTGGATTCTAAATTTTTTTTAAAAATAACAATCTTAACCTAAAGTAACAATCATCATATTAACGAACAAATACAAGTATTTAATTCAATAAAAACGAATAAGGAAACAAATAAGGAAAAAAATGAAAAAGGAAAGACAAGAGTACACACCAGAAGCCAGATGTTGGATAGCAGCAATAAGTTCAACAATAAAAGTTAGAACCCTAACTTTTGGAGGAAAAAAAATTGAGTTTAACTTTTTGAATGTGAGTAGAAATCTATAGTGAGATATTGTAGTTTCGTACAATACAAATACTATTTTCCTTCTTTCTTTTTTTTCATTTAACAATTTTTTGTTCTTTTTAAAAAAATTATACTAAGCCCACCTATGTTTTTAATTAATTCTAGCCAATTTTTTGTTTTTTTAAAAAAATTAATTACGACACATATACTATTTCCTTACCGATATTCTATTTATTTATTTTTTACTTAAACACACATTTAGAAATTAATCCAAAAATACAATGTGCCTACCGAGATTTATGTCGTACATAATACAAAGGAATAATAAATATGTTATATTTATATTCAAATTTCATACCAACCTAATACAAATTTCATCCACAACTTCATTCTTATCACTCAAATTTATAGACACTCGTCATTACTTATTCATACCAATATCATTCCAAACAGTCTACCCAATTCATACCATAAAACAAATTTCATACATTTATTTTTTACACACATTTCATATATTTATAACGATAACATCATCACTATTTCATACACAGTCATGAAATAATATAATCAAATATAAATACAAAATCGCCACATCCATGATGTTTACAATATACAAATTACATTCAAATATAAATACAAAATCGCCACATCCATGATGTTTATAGTATACAAATTACAAAAAACCAATTTACAAAAAACTCATAACATCATTTATTCAATTTTCACAGAAATTATTTTGTAATATGAAACAAACGAAGGTTCATACAAAAAAATTACAATTTAAATCTATTATACACAACCAAAATCCAAAAATTTCATTTTCAATTTGTTTGTAAATTATTTGTTTAAAATATTGTTTAATTATAACATTAACTTAGTTGAATTTTCCAAAAGATAACTAAGTTCTATTTGTGTTGGATTACATTGTTAATGAATTTCATTTATCAACTCTTAATTCATTTTTGATAACTTAATTCAAGTGTTTTTGACCAAATTTTCACTTGCTCTTGATTATTTGAATTGTTTCAAATTCCTAACTATATCAAATGCATTTTATCTATATAAATTATTTTCCCAAAGTTAGTTAAACATTTTTAGTTAAATAACATTTCAAGTGTCAATACCTTCTTGAAGTGGAAATCAAAATCGCTTACCCAAATCTCTAAATTTTTAATTCTGTTAAAATCTTTTGAAAAATATGTTTTCTTAATTTCTTTCAAAAATTAAGTGACAACTCAATTTTAAATATCTTTTCTTAAGTGTGAAAATATTTTCGACATTTCTTGTAAAGTTAATTAAAAACATACTGACAAAAAACGATAAATATTGACGGCAAAAGTTTGTTAAATAATATCAATCGAAGAACCTGTTGTTCTTATTAGGTGATATTTGTTTTATGCGTCAAGAAAAAGACTGTTAAAATATTGATTTCGACTTTTAGGAAAAAAAACAACTTTTGAAGGAATTGTTACTAATTTTATAAAAGAAATTAAGAAAACTTAATTTAAAAAAATAACAGATTTAAGTCTTAAAATTTTAGAGGAAAAAGGTAAAAGGTTCCATATCCACTTTGAAAAGGTATCCGCACTCAAAATAACCGCTAATATGCGGTTATCCAACGATTTAAAAAACTAACTTTTGAGAAAAACTTAAAAGAAAAGATATTAAAAGTCATTTAAAAAATAACTTAGCTTAAACACTTGGAAGTATATTGAAAAAAGTAAAAATTGTCAAAAACGACCAAGTAAGAAAAGTATTCAAATAAAATCATTTAAAGAGTAAATTAACATAAAAACGTTATCTTTATTAAACTTAATTAAATTAATCTAAATATTCTAAGTTAAAAATTAATACAAATAAACAATAAATATTTACAAGCAAATACTTAATAGAGTAAAAGAGTGAAAAAGAATTTGGGCCTCTATGGCCTAAATTACTGCTGTCCAGAAACATCCGGCCAGTTTTACTTCTATTTTCAGCATCTTCTGAAAAAGCTGCTGATAGTTTGGGCCTCTTTTCAGTGTATATCAGTGTATATAAGTTCATATATCAGCTCCATTTTCTGTATATTTTCATCCTTTTGACCCCTGTTTCAGCTTCCCTTTCAACGTATACCATCTTCCAATTGAAGAGGTTGATTCGATGAAGAAAATGGGAAGGGATTTGGGTCTGTATTGTTGAGTTGGAATGTTGTTTTGGGTATTGGGCTGTAAAGGGAAGGGATTTGGGTCAAGTTTGGGCTGAAATTGAGTCTGAAAAATGGGGAATGCTTGGATAGATTTAGTACTTAAGATTTAGCCAAATGGATTGCAAATTTAGCAAGTTAGGTTTAAAACATAGCCAAATTGAGTTAATTAGTGAATTCAACTAAAATTTAAACAGACGAATTAGTATCAATTAATTAACGAGCTTCTTAATCTTAGTAAAATAAAATAATTAATTTAACTATGAACTAATTAATTCAAAAACATAATCTATTAATTAAATTAACTAATTAATAAAATATTTAGATAAAAACAAAATTCATTGAGACAATTTTAAATATTTATAAAAGGAAGTAATTTTATATATATAATTATAAAGAAACATATATATTATTTTAAAATGATAAAATAATTTAAAATTAACTTGAAAATATTTTGAATTTATAGAAGCTAATTATTTCAAATTGTTTGAAATTAAAGAAGCTCAATAATTAACTCATATTTTGGAGGGCCAAAATTGAGTGTCAACAACATTCACCACTTGAAATTGAGTCAAAATTAAGACTTGGTCGATGTTTTAAAAATGACGTCCAACCGCAAATTTTATAATCACTGGTTTGACCCGGGTTAGTTTTACGAAATCAACGAATTCGATTGAATAAAACTAAGGGACAACCGATCAAGCTCACCGATTTCAATAAATTAAAATACCAACATAAAACTTTTAAGAAAAAAAACACCAAATTGGGTTGATTTTTCATACATAAAAATGTAGCTAATCGAACTTAAATCCAAATACTTATTGTAACATTGGACAATTCTACCGCTCAACCATAAATACTCTTTGATAAAATATTTTAATCATTTTTATTCTACGACAGTTTTACACTTTAAAAACCAACGGACTCCCTCAATTTTCGTAAAAAATAATAATTTAAAAACTAGGGGACCATGTTGGTTTTCATTTTTAAATATTTTTATCTATATATCTACCACGCATTTTTATTTAAAAAAATAATTCGAAGATCGTTTGTCAGTTCCTTTTTTAAATTCCGCCATTTTTCTTAAATAAATTTTAAAATGAAAAACAAAAACTGACAAACTGAATCTGTTTCCCATCGGTTCTTTGGACCAACTCGGTCCATCGATTTTCCTCTCTTTATATTTGCAATATTAATTTTATAGTAATTTTTAGCAGGCAATTAAAAATAAATGTTTTATGAAACTATTTTTAAAAATGTTTAAAAGTTCAATGAGCCACATATTATTTTTGTTTGAGAAAATACATAAATATCCCCTTAAACTTGGCAGCGTAACTTACTTTAGCACTTAAACTATACGAGCGTTTAAATACCCTCTTTAACATCTTTCAAGTGATTTTTTTCCCACCATGAGACTATAACATCACTTTCACCCGCCACATCATAGCCATGTAAGCGCCACATCATAACCATGCAAACACCATATTAATTTTTATTTCTTTTTTTACTTATTCACTATTTTTTCTTAAAACACTTTTTAAAATTAATTATATCAATTGATTAGTTTATAAATGCGTAGGCCCCCTCCCCTCACCCGCCACATCATAGCCACGTAAGCGCCACATCATAACCATGCAAACACCATATTAATTTTTATTTCTTTTTTTACTTATTCACTATTTTTTCTTAAAACACTTTTTAAAATTAATTATATCAATTGATTAGTTTATAAATGCGTAGGCCCCCTCCCCTCACCCGCCACATCATAGCCACGTAAGCGCCACATCATAACCATGCAAACACCATATTAATTTTTATTTCTTTTTTTANCAATACTTTCTTTTCTTCTTCTTCACTATTCAACAATTTTTTAAGTCACTCTAAAGAAGAAAATTCACTATAGTATTTATATTATCTTCTTCGAACCCTCCCAATGAATTTACCCTCTTGGAGAATGGATTTTTTTGAAAGCCATTTTTTTCTTGACAACTCAAATAAGAAATGAAGATTGCATAAGAAATTGATCCAAAAAAATATACAAATTTTATGAGAAATATTTGAATGGATCTAGAAATCATAATGGGTCACTCAAAATTTAAGAAAGTTTATATTTGTCAAATCGACACCAATAATATAGAGTGAAATCAACATCAATAAAATGACATTGGTATTGAATTTTACAGATTAATAAAAGACTAGTGAAATGAAAATAGTGGATAGAGGTGGGGATGAAGATGGAGGAGGAGATGTTTGGAGAAAGATGTGTATTGAGGAAGACAACAAAATGAAAAGAAAAAACATTAAGGAAATTAAAAAGAGGACCCACTAATTTCATTTACCTCTTAATAAGAAAATTTACATATTTTAAAGATTTAATATATATAAAAAAAAACTATCAAAATAATTTGTTATTGTTAAATTAGGTCTTTAGGCCTAACTCACACCCCAAAAGCTAGCTCAAAGGGAGGAGGATTGCCCGAGCCTTATAAGGAGTCCACCCATCTCATCTGGTGCGTGGGCAATTTTTAATTTTGGGGGTCCCAACATCGGGTGAGACGGGCCCTGCTCCGATACCATGTTAAATTAGGTCTTTAGGCCTAACTCACACCCCAAAAGCTAGCTCAAAGGGAGGAGGATTGCCCAAGCCTTATAAGGAGTCCACCCATCTCATTAACCACCGATGTGGGACTTTTGTCATTCTTTAACAGTTATATATTGGCCAATAAAAAAAGGTCATGTGTAGGGCTTTAAAAATTCAACTTTTTTTTTTCTCTTTTTTTCACGCACTTTCAGGAGAGTGCACTCACTCTCTCTGCCATCATCCCTTAGGGGGTGTTTTAATGAAAGATGTTAATGGGGTATTTAAACGCATATATCCCATCAAGATGATATAAAGGGATCAACCTACTTAATGCTACTATATATATTACTCCTAGTAAATATGTTTATGTTTTATAGAAAATTGTACCACTTCTATAATGTGATTATATATCTTTTCCATCAAAAGAGATTTCTTTAAGAGGAACTCAGAGTATGGCATTGATCATCCTCTTCATATCACCATTCAAGAAATCACTTCACACTACATATGATATTTGCTTTTTAAGCATTCATTTATTTAAATTGAAAAATGAATAAATCCACCACTACATGTGATATGTTTTAGATGAAATTCCAAAAAAAATATGAATGATGATTTATTAATAATAGAATTGAGAGAAACAATCGTAACAGTCAACAAACAGCTCACATCATGAAGAGATGAAAATTATATTCTTAGAATTCTATATCAGTTGTCACCTACAATCGATGAATAAAACATATATGTAGACTCTGTAACAGACTAATGACCGACCTATATCAACTTGGAAAGTAAATGACTAAACTGCCCTCTAACTAACTCCTCTGACTGATAACAGACTAATAGAAAATATCCAATAGTCCCCCTCAAGCTGGAGGGTGATAGACATCAAACACTCTAAGCTTGGATAACAAAGAATGATGCTGAGCACTAGTAAGACCTTTCGTCAGTAAATCAGCAAGCTGCATATTGGTGGACACATAGGTGGGATGAATTAAACCAGATTTGATCCTTTCTCTAACAAAATAACAGTCAATCTCTATATGTTTAGTTCTCTCGTGAAAGATGGGATTATTAGCAATTTGCAAAGCAGCCTTGTTGTCACAAAACAGCCTCACTGGTGATGACAAAACAACACCAAGATCACTGAGCAGACCTGTCAGCCAAATAATCTCTACAGTGACAGCAGCCATGCTCCTGTACTCGGCTTCTGCAGAGCTCCTGCTAACCGTGTGCTGTTTCTTGGACTTCCAAGATACTAAGGAACATCCAAGCATAATCACATACCCTGTAACCGACCTCCTAATGTTTGGGCAAGCACCCCAATCAGCATCACAATATGCAGTCATACTAGTGATGTCGCCAGGGGAAAGAAGAATCCCTAAACCAGGAGCACCCTTCAGATATCTCACTATCCTCAAAGCACTGTCCATATGAGAATATTTAGGCCTTTGCATAAATTGACTGAGTACCTGAACTGCAAAACAAATATCAGGTCTAGTGATTGTCACATACAACAACTTCCCAATGAGTTTTTGAAAGCTTAAAATATCTTCTAGCTCAGGATCATCAGAAACTCCTACTGTTGCATCATACTCCACTGTACTGAGTTTTCTGTTCATTTCCAAAGGAGTTATAGCAGGTTTACACCACTTAATCCCACATCTGAAATGAGTTCTAGAACATATTTTCTCTGATTCAAAAGTATCCGTTTCTGTGATCTAAGTATCTCAATGCCTAAGAAATATCTTAGTTGGCCGAGATCCTTCACCTTGAATGCCTTGTGCAAGGTGTCCTTGGCAAGTTGAATTAATGTGAGACTACTACCTATGATGAGCAAATCATCCACATACACCAAGATCACAACAATGTCTGAACCTGACACTTGTGTGAATAAGAAATGGTCATAGGAACTTTGGCAATAACCTCCTTTCACCAGGGCATCAGTGAGTTTAATATTCCATTGTCGTGATGCTTATTTAAGGCCATATAGGGACTTTTTGAGCTTACACACCAATGGTTCCCCTTGTCGATGAAAGCCTTGAGGTAACTGCATGTACACATCCTCATAAAGATCTCCCTAAAGGAATGCATTATTGACATCCATGTGAAACAAATCCCAATTCTTAGCAGCTGCAATTCCAATGACAGTCCTCATAGTGACCATCTTGGCCACTGGTGAGAATGTGTCGTGAATCCAGCCCTTCGAGTTGACTGTAACCTTTGGCTACCAACCTAGCCTTGTACCTTTCAATGTCACCATTTGCCTTGTATTTGATCTTAAAAACCCATTTTGAGCCAATAGCATGAACACCAACAAGCAGGGAAACTAAATCCCATGTGTGATTGTCTTCTAATGCTTGAATCTCCAGTTGCATTACATTCACCCAATTTGGATCACATGCTGCCTCCTTGAAGCTTTTGGGCTCAACATGAGTTGAAAAAACATGTATGGAAGCCTTGTAGGCAGCGGACAACCTATCATAAGAAAGTACCTTGTCTATAGAATACAATGAAGAAGATCTAGATTTCTTTCCTGTGACATAATCTTTCAACTAAATAGGAGGATTGACACTTCTTGCAGTTCTCCTGAGTTTTTCAATGTCAGCTGGTGGCTCAGGATAAGGATCAACATTCATGCTAGGGAACTGAACATCATCACCTGCAGATGGCATGTTAGGGAGTGAAGTCGGAGGCAAATACGCCAGTATCTCTAATGAGGGAGGAGTAACCATCTCAGGCAAGTGCACTCCAAATATATCCTCGTCTTCTGGAGTAACCATCTCAGGCATGTGCATTCCAAATACATCCTCATCTTCTCCCCGTGAGCTCTTAAAAGGAAAATTGTCTTCTCTGAACAACACATCTCTACTCACTAAGCAAGTACCTGATTCTAAATTAAATAACTTGTAACCTTTTTGTGTTTTTGAATAACCAATCAGAACAGTTCGCTCTGGCCTCAAACTTAGTCCCTTTAGGCAAAGTAGAAGCAAAACACAAACAGCCAAAGACCCTCAAATGATCATACGCAGGTGGTTTATGGTATAACATCTCATAAGGTGTCTTACCTTGTAGCACTGGAGTAGGTAACTTATTTATCAAGTACACAACAGTTCTCAAACAATCACCCCAAAATCTATTTGGAACGGAGCTTTGAAGCTTTAGGGATCTAGCCACTTCTAAAATGTGTCTATGCTTTCTCTCAACCACCCCATTCTGTTGGGGTGTATATGCACATGAGCTTTGATGGACAATTCCTAATGAAGAAAATAACTCTGAACATTGGGAATTAAAAAATTCTTTACCATTATCTGATCTTAACACTTTAACTGTAACACCAAACTAATTGTGCACCTTCAATAAGAAATCTTTCAATATAACAATGACTTCAGATTTATGTTGCAC
Source organism: Solanum stenotomum (assembly GCF_019186545.1). Classification (NCBI taxonomy): domain Eukaryota; kingdom Viridiplantae; phylum Streptophyta; class Magnoliopsida; order Solanales; family Solanaceae; genus Solanum; species Solanum stenotomum. Next base: position 47,539,363 of record NC_064291.1, read on the forward strand.
CAAACAAAGCCAAGTGTATCTACTATGATCATCAACTATAGTAACAAAATAATGTTTCTTATCATAAGTGGGAACTTTATAAGGACCCCAAACATCTATATGAATCATCTGAAATATGGCAGTAGAGTGACTGTCACTAACAGGAAATTTGAATCTAGTCTGCTTAGCCAATGGGCATATTTCACAAGGCTTATGTGCATTAGTATTTGTCATAACTACTGGTATGAGATCGAAGACACTCTTAGATGGGTGTCCCAATCTCTTGTGCCAGATACTATCTTCTTCTGCTTCCTGATCTGTTGATCCTGCTAGACAAGCTGCTATTGGTTCATCCTTCAAAAAATAGAGTCCGTTGTCCTCTTTACCAATCCCCAAGACCCTGCCAGTGTAAAGATCCTGGAAAACACAAAATTCTAGATAAAAGGAAACTGAACAACCAAGATCTCTAGTCAATTTGGAAACTGATAAGAGATTAAACTTGAAATCTGGAACAAAAAGTACATTCTTCAATTTATGACTTCTCAATATTTTAGTACTTCTAGTGTGTGTCACTTCACATCTTCCACCATTAGGGACTTGAACACCACCATTTTCTCCTGAACTAGTTGTTTTAAACACTTCATCTAGACATTCTCTATCGAATGTAATGTGATGTGACGCCCCTGAATCAATTATCCATGTATGTGAAAAAGCATTGGACAATAGTACAAAAATACCTGCCATATGAGCCTGAAAGTCACCTGAAGTACTGGCTTTGTTTCCTCTTCCATTGAGCTCCCGATAATGATCCTCAGAGATGTATCTTCCTTGTCCCTTCATATCATTTCTCCCTTGTCCCTTCACATCATTTGTCCCTTCTACCTCAGCTACATTACTAGTCGCATAAGGTTTAGTAGGCACACCTGCAGATCCCAAATTTTTCTTGCTTTGGAAGTCAAGTGGATACCCAACTAATCTGTAACAGTTTGTCCTTAGATGTCCTTTGTAACCACAATGATCACAAACAGATCCAGGTGGTGCTAATGGCCTTCTAGATTTGTAATTTTGATTCTGATTGTAGTTGAATACTGATTCATCTGGTATTGATGTGAAGTGGGAGGTGTAGTATTGGATCTTTGGTTCTGGTGTCTTCCTACCATCATAGTCATGGAATCTCTACTCCCATCTACTACTCCTAAACCTCTTTGACTTTCCTCTTGGATTACTAGAGCATAGCCTTGATTAACAGTTAGGACAGGGGTTTTTAACAGTATATCACTTCTCACATGACTAAAACTCTCATTCAAGCCCATTAGAAACTGTAACAGGCGTTGATTTCTCAACAATTCGATCGAAGGTCTAGATGCCTCACAACTACAGCCAGCAGTGGGTACTAATGCATCTATCTTATCCCAGTAATCCTTCATTCTAGAAAAATAGACAGTAACTGAATTTGTACCTTGAGTTAATGATGCAATGTCCTTCCATAGTTGATAGATTCTGGTGAGATTGGATTTGTCAAAACGCTCTTTGAATTCATCCCAAACCTTCTTTGAATCTGAAGCATAGACAATACTCGAAATCAGATCTGGTGATACAGTTGCTCCAATCCATGATAACACTATTGCATTACATCTATCCCACAAGCTAGCGAGGCTCCCACTGTACTGATTTTTCGTACAGGTTTCATCTACGAAACCAAGCTTGTTCTTACCAAGCAGAACAAGGCGCAACGATTTACTCCACAGAGTGTACTTCTCTGGACCGGTAAGCTTGATTCCTATCAATGTCAGTCTCGGCGTATCTGATGTTTGTAGAAAAAGAGGATGGTGAAAATCTATTGAAGGTTCACATGTCTCTGCCACTGGTCTAATCTGGTTGCTCTGATCTGGTGCCATCAATGATCTATCTCAAAGCTCAGCTCACGAAACTGCTATGTTCTACGGACGAAAATCAAACAGTTTGCGATCTCTGCTCTGATACCATAATAGAATTGAGAGAAACAATCGTAACATTCAACAAACAGCTCATATCATGAAGAGATGAAAACTATATTCTTAGAATTCTATATCAGTTGTCACCTACAATCGATGCATAAAGAATATATGTAGACTCTGTAACAGACTAATGGCCGACCTACATCAACTTGGAAAGTAAATGACTAAACTGCCCTCTAACTAACTCCTCTGACTGATAACAGACTAATAGAAAATATCCAATAATTCATTTAGGTAAAAGCTTCGATTAACTTTATATAAACAATGAAAAATTCCTAGAAGGCTCTAACCTTCTAATATCTCGTAGAAGCTCTCTTGAAACTTTGTTGTAACCTCTTTCTAAGTCAATTAACACTATGTGTAAATTCTTTTTTTCTTTACTGCTCCATCAATTTCCTTACAAGATGAATGACTTTTTTAGTTGAGCGTCAACATGAATACAAACTAGTTCACGGAAATTTTCACGGCCCTCCTCACCATCATCTCCTCCACCCTCTTTCAAACTTTCATAGTGTGACTTAGTAACTTGATAGATACCTATATAGATGTTTCAATTTTGAATGTCACCCTTATTCGCAAGTATTGTACTCCACTCTTAGGGTGTGTTTGGTATGAAGGAAAACATTTTCCGGAAAATGTTTTCCAATTTTCTCATGTTTGGTTGGGTTTAATGTTTTGGAAAATGTTTTCCAAATCAACTCATTTTCCTTAAATTTAAGGAAAATGACTTCCCTTCAAAACTTAAGAAAAACATTTTCCAAACCTCTCTTCCAACTTCAAATTACAATTACTTTTTTATTGAAAAAATCAATTTATTTTGTCCCTACCCTCAAACCAGCCCCTAACCACCCCCAAAAATAATAATTTTAAATCTTATTTTTAAATTCAATTTTTTTCACCTCCTACCCAGCCCCCCACCCACCACACCCCACCCCCGCCCCCCAAAAAAAAAATTTAAGTTTGTTTTTAAAAATTATTTTCAATTTCAAAATTTCATTTTTTCACCCTACCCTTG
>NC_064291.1:47542556-47544721 GCF_019186545.1 Solanum stenotomum
CCCCCCCCCTCACCCCAAAAAATAATTTTTAAGTTTGTTTTTCAAAAATATTTTCAATTTCAACCCTACCCACCCCCTACCAGCCCCCACCCCCCAAAAAAAATTTAAGTTTATTTTTAAAAAATATTTTCAATTTCAAAAATTATTTTCTACACTAGTTAAAATAAAAGATATTTCTCAAAAATATTTTTCATTCATAAGTCAAACACTAAAAATCTTTTCCGGAAAATATTTTCTACTCACCAACCAAACATGAGAAAATAAGTCAAAAATCAACTTGTTTTCCAGGAAAACATTTTCTAGGAAAACATTTTCCATGGAAAACATTTTCCTTCATACCAATGCAACAACCCATTTTATCATTTTGAGTATTAGAGCTTTTATTGTATAAAATACTCTTCCGATATATTTTAAATGAGTGTTTTGGACTATTCGTAACTACAATTATGAAATTAGTGGGGTAGTTTTTATAATTAGGTTAGTTGGTGGTTATAGAAGATAGCATTAAAACAAATAGTGGACCACTTCTACCACCCCATAATTAGGCTTAATAATAATTAGGGATTTCCATCGTGAGTTAGAAACTCAACAAAACTTCAACTACAACGATACAAATTGCAGAGAGGCCGACGAGTACTTCAGGTAAATCCAATATCCAATATGTATTTGGTGAACATGAACAAAGGTTTTATGATTATTATTAGATTATCGTTATTAGACTAGAATTTGTAGAGAACGAGTTCTCAGTTGTAGTATTAGGTTGACTTCTGGTGATTAATGGCGATAGGTGGTTGAATTGTGATTAATTTCTGAGTGGTGGTGTAAGGAAATTATGTAGTGCAAGAGTAATAATATGGATTTGTATTTTTATTAAACTGTAAGGGAAATTATGGGTAATGATTATTGTTGCTTTGGGTTGAATAATTGGGTGAAAGCTTCGGTGGAGACAAACTTGTCTCCCTGTTCATTATTTAATTAAATTATTGTTAAGTACTAAAACCATAGATGGCAAATTATTATCTATTGGGTTTAGCGAGTGGATTGCAGGCGAAAACTTTATAAACTTGAATGGTCACTGTCATGTTTTGATAATTTTGAAAAGGCTTCCGTGTGTTTGCTGCCACTGGTATCGTGACCAGTGGCTTCAGTTTTACCATATTATAAACTAAAATTTGATAGATTGAGGTAGAGGTAATTAAATATATGGTGTAGTATATTATATGAATTACATTAAAGTTATGCTAATGGGAGGAATTAAGACTTGCCCTTAGGTTTGAACTTTAGGAAGTTGATTATAGAATTAGATGAGTTTTTGGGTATAGGAGGGACATAGAGTAATATGAGTGTTTATAGGCTTGTTAACTTACAAATTATGCATATATACTTGATAGATTGGAAAGGTTCGGAGACATTGAGGAAAGGAAAGGCATTGGAGAAGTAGCTTGCCTGACGTCAGTTCTTCGGTGGAGGTAGGTTATGGTTTGTTCTATTTGATAGATAAACTCTTAATAGCGATTGATATGCATTGAATGATATTGTGAAGTTCTCTATGTACTTGACGGTGTGATTATGTGGCTTGGTTGTGTGGTTTGTGATTGGTCTAAAATCCTGAGACCGTGAGATTTATAATCTGAAGACCTCTCTATTGAAGTTATACCTTGAATAAAGAGGGCTTGATGTAATATTATTAATGAACATGAAAAGTAGTGATAATAAATGATAAATTAATAATATTATTAGATCGGGGTGTCACGTTCCGACACAGTATTTTTGGATCGGAGTGTCACGTTCCGACACGGTATTATTGGATCGGAGTGTCACGTTCCGACACGGTATAATTGAATCGGAGTGTCACGTTCCGACACGGTAACCTTAAAGGAAAAAGATATTGAATTAACTTAATGTACTCAATCTCAATGAACGCATTTCCCAAACGAGTGTGATGTAGAGGCATGAGTCCTCGTGTGTGTGCTTGATATTGTGATTGATTACGTACTTGTTTCAACTGTTACTTGTTCATGTTGTGGCTTCTTATCACCTGTTAAGTGTTATAGTTAACTTTATACTATTATTCATTGTATATTAGTTTCTATTTTGGGTTGGCCGATGATACCTACTCAGTACGTGTTCCTTGTACTGACCCCTACTTGTGTTTTCTTCGTTTT
>NC_064291.1:47547276-47566022 GCF_019186545.1 Solanum stenotomum
AAAACGATGACAATTAAAAGTGAACAGAGAGAATATCATTGACTATCATCATGATTCTTTATAACTTAAACCCACTTAAATAAAATTCTAAAGTTATAGATAGCTCAAGTCTATTTCCTATACTTCTAGATTTTAGACTTAAAATATTACAATGTTATAAGTTGCACTAAATAATGTATTATGACTTGGTTATAGATAGCTTATGTATTTTAAAATCAAACACTTACATCTTCATGATATATATAAAAGTATAAATATTTGATTTTAGAATATATATATGGGATCTCTTCGTAACTTGAGTTTAGTACAAGAATATTTATTCTATGTTCCTTTAAGAGCTAAGATAAATATGAAAAAGAACTATTCTGTGGAAGGTAAGCTTAGAACAGAGAGTGTACAAGTGGCGATTACCCATGTCCCATAAATTATGTGCCAACATAGGATTGTCTAGATAGACATTAGCTAGTGGATCCACATAAACTAGAAGTTCATGGTCCTTACTGTAGCAAGTAGGAAAACTCTTTTCGGTGTGGGAGACACCGAATTTCATGATGAAAGCTCTCATGATCTTATATGTCATGATATGGACATCTCTCGTCTTATGGTGCATGCACAACAAATTGAGGAGGAAAAACTTAAGGAAAAATCTAGGGAGGTAAAAGGGCTAGGACCGGTGATGGAAATTTCTCTAGTGCAAGGTCCGATGGACAAGGTTGTCCTAGATTTAGACAAAGGTTTTCCGGTTAAGGTTCCTCCAATGCTCCTCCTAAGTTCAACAAAGATAAGGTGTCTTAACCCTAAACTTCAAGGAGGTAATGATAGTGGATCTTCGTTGCCCATGTCTACTTGTACTAAGTGTGGAAGGAAGCACGATGGTAAGTGTCTAGCCGGCACATATGGTTGTGGTAAAAGTGGTCACAAAATGAGGGATTGCCCGATGCTTAAGGTGAAAAGAAGAGAGGGCACGCAAGCTACTCCTAGTGGTTCGGGTCTCAACGTTCCTAAGCAAAACCGTTTCTATGCACTCCTAACCCGAGGTGAACAAAAGAGTTCTCCGGATGTGGTTACCGGTATGTTGAAAGTTTTTCAACTTGATGTATATGCTTTACTTGATCCCGGTGCTACCTTGTCTTTTGTGACGTCATATGTGGTAATGAGGTTTGATCTGTTCCCCGATGTGTTGTTAGAACCATTTTCTACCTCTACTCCTGTTGGTGATTTTGTGGTGGCTAAGAGGGTCTATAGAAAGTGTCCCGTTTCCTTGTACCATCAAGTTACTCTTGTTGACTTGGTAGAGGATGTAATTAACCCAAAATTATATAGATTTAGAGAATCCAACCCATCACTATATATTAACCCACAAAAATATAACCATGCAAGTATAACTTTTTCCTTTGAGTAATGGAATAACGTTGCTTTGATTCAGATGAGTCCTGAGAACGATAATTTCTATTAAAAAAAGCAATGAACAACTCAAATGCTGAGAAGAACACACGAGTACAGAGAAGAAAATATCTGCATATCAGAAATGAGTTGTACCGAAGGTGATCTTAAAATTACATCTAAAATCAACTATGTATTCTTACTTATATACAAGATTATATCTAGCCTCTAGCTGTACATATTCTATTTAACTAACTAACTAGTACAATAACCATTTAACAGAATCTGTTACATAACTAACTTCCAGCTAACTAAGTCACTGCACCAGTTTCATCACTTCCCCTCAAGCTGGCAGGTGTAAATACATTCAGAATGCCCATCTTGGATACTAAGTATTCATGTTGTGATCTAAACAATCATTTTGTCATAATGTCTACTTGTTGCTCCTGTGTTGCTAAGTACAATGGTCTGATCAGTCCCTTTTGAACCTTCTCTCTTATAAAATGGCAGTCTATTTTAATATGTTTGGTCCATTCATGGTATACTGGATTTGCTTCTATTTGTAAAGCAACTTTACTAGCACAAAATACATCTATTGGCATTTCCAGTTCTTTTCCAAGTTCCTTGAATAATGTTGCATGCCAAACCAACTTTGAATCAGTAGAAGCCATGCTCCTATATTCTGATTCTGCTGAACTCCTAGAAATGGTTGCTTGCTTCTTAGATCTCCATGATATCATGGACTCTCTATGCTTAATTAGAAACCCTGTTACAAATCTTATTGTGTTTGGGCATGTTGCCCAGTCTGCATCACAATATGATGTCAGTTTGTTTTCTTCCTTGCTGCTCATCAATATTCCCATAGCTGGCTGTCTCTTTACATATCTAACAACCTTAATAGTTGCTTCCATATGTGACTTCTTTGGATTGCGCAAGAATTGACTCAATGTTTGAACAACAAAGCTAATATCTGGCCTTGTCATTGTTAAGTATAGCAGTCTTCCAATTAATCTTTGATATGAACCTATGTCTGTCAATTTGGGATCATTTGCAACTCTCTCTGCCTCATCCACTTCTGTTGTAGTTAGTTTCATATTAGGATCTAATGGTGTCCATGATGGTTTGGCACCAGTTAGTCCCAACTCTTTTATCATCTCTAGAGCATACTTTCTCTGGTTCATCAAGATTCATTTGGATGATCTACTAAACTCAATCCATAGGAAAAATCTCAAAGTGCCTAGATCTTTAATCTTGAACTTAGCATGTAGTTCCTCCTTAGTTTGTTTAATCATCCTTAAATCATTACCAACTACTAGCATATCATCTACATATACCAACACAACTATAATATGCCCATTGTGTCTTTTGGTAAATAAGGAATGATCCAAAGTGCTTTGTATGAAACCATAATCTACCAATGCATCAGTAAGTTTAACATTTCACTGTCTACTGGCTTGTTTGAGACTATATAGAGATTTGACTAGAGAGGTCCTGAAATACACAGAAGTTAGGGAAAAAAAATGACTGAGCATTGCAACTCCTTAGTAATACTAGATACAAATAGTAGATTGTATCTAAAATCTGAAATATGTAGGACATTACTCAATGGTTTACCATCCATGATCTCACAGCTGCCGATGTGAGAAACATCTACTGTACCTCAATTAGGTAGATACACTTTTTTATATGTAATATTAATGGGCTCAGTATGCAACATCCCTTTATGTGCAATCATATGATTACTAGCACCAGTATCAACTATCCATTCTTCCTTAAAGGCATTCAATTTAAGGGTATAGACATTACTTGCACTAGAAACATATACCATATGAGAAGTAACAAACTTACCTCTCATGTTGGCTGAATTAGACAGTTTGTTTCCTAAACTTTCACCAACAATGTCCCTGTCTAGAATTCTTTGAAATTGATTGTAATAATATGGATTATCCATGTGTTGCATCATCTGACTGTATTGATTATGCGAGTAATTAGCAGTTGTCCTTCATTTGTCCTAATCCTCAGAATATCTCCCAGGTATGCCACCCTTACAATTAGAATCAGACGCTATTACACCTTTTCATTTGTATGATGCATCTCTAGAATTATGAACACAAGCAGATATAGAATGTCCTGGATCAGAATTTGTTCTTCTATCTTCAAACTTTACATTATAAGCTTGATTCCTAGGATTAGAATCCCCTCCTCTAGGATCTCCTCCTCTCGGATTTGCAGCAGTAGAATTCCCAAATTTCTTCATAAACTTAAAATCTGGTGGATAGCCAATCAATTTGTAACAATTATCCCTAGTGTGGCCCATCATGTTGCAGTAATCATGCTGAACATTCCAGTTCTTTTTTAACTTGTAAGGGTGAGAATTACGTCCAGATATCATTGTATCAATATCCATGTTCATCATTGGACCAACAACATGAGCCATATTCCTTTGACTTTCTCTTTCAATCATCATGGAATAAGCTTGATTAACAGAGGGAAGAGGAATTAACATCAAAGTTTGACCTTGAGCCTGCTCATAAGATTCATTAAGTCCTATTAAAAACAGCAAGAGCTTTTGCCTAGTCATAAACTCCCCAAAATCTCTGGATTTTTCACAAGCACATCCAAGAAATGGAGCTAGACGATCAAATTCTACCCAGAATAAACGCAGACGATTAAAATACTCAGAGACACTACTTGTTCCTTGAACCATCGTTGCGATCCCCCTGTGCAATTGAAAGATCCTCGATCTATTTGCCTTATCGAATCGCTCTTTGAGATCTTTCCAAACAACACCAGCATTAGAAGAATACACAATACCACTCAATAACTCTTTCGAAACAGAGTTCATGATCCATGAAAGGACAATCGCATTGCAGCGTTCATCAGTGAGATTTGGCCAAAACCTTCTTTTCTTCATCTTCCATCGATCAGACCCAATTTGTTTCTTCCAAGTATGGCAATCCGCATCGATCGAATCTAAACATAATAATTTTCCGATCTAGTCAATTGAATAGAGATCAAAATCACTCCAGAAGTATCCGATGAGCTGAGATACAGAGGATGATTATGACCTAATTTCTCCGGTAATTCATTATCTACTATAATCTCCATAACTCTTCCTTACAAGCTCTTGAAAAACCACTATCAATGGCTGACAAGCTCTGATACCATATTAAACAAAGCAACGAACAACTCAAATGCTGAGAAGAACACACGAGTACAGAGAAAAAAATATTTGCATATCAGAAATGAGTTGTACTGAATGTGATCTCAAAATTACATCTAAAATCAACTATGTATTCTTACTTATATACAAGATTATATCTACCCTCTAGCTGTACATATTGTATTTAACTAACTAACTAGTACAATAATCATTTAACATAATCTGATACATAACTAACTTCCAGCTAACTAAGTCACTGCACTAGTTTCATCAATTTCTCTTCCTATAAATTGAGATATTATTCATATTTGAAAGATGACACACGGGAAATTAGTCTTGAGTACGTAGACAATCTTTATCTTAAGTAATATTATTATCAAAATGAGATTATAAAGAAAAGGTTATTATATCAAAACAAATAAACAAATTATATCGTGTTATGAGCCATGAGTCTCATCATATTCTATCTTGAATGAACATTTAAATCGAGGTACTCCATCTCTACATCTGCTCATTAAAACATGCCAATCAACATCATATTGACTTTCTTCCGATTCTAAATAATACATGCACTCCCAAACACAAGTTTCTTCTATTGATGGAGGATATGTTTTGCAATTCACCAATGCCATTGAGAAAATAAAGAACGACATGCAAATCTGCTCCAACGTCAATATCATTTTATTTATATTTCCTGTAAAGACAACCAATTATTAATAACGTTAATAAATTTCTTAAAGTATGATTTGAAAAGAATTCATAGAAATAGAGTAAATGGAATGTGGATAAAACTTTAATTGATTAATTAATTGAATAATAAGGGCACCTAACCAACAAAACATTAATTATTCAAAAACTCCTTTCAAATATTAAGAAACCTCACATTGATAATCACTTTTTCTTATATAAAAAAAAAAATACGGAGTAATATATATAAGATTTTTTCAATCAAGCACGAACGCTATTTCAATATTTATTTTTTATTTTTTAATTTCAAATTTGGTTCTTAAAGTGGAATCTCAATATTTTTTTCTCGTGCCCTCATTTCCTTAAGGTCCTATTTGACCATAAATTTTGAATAGGTTGATTTTTTAAAAAAAAATTAAAGTTGTTTTTAAACATTTATTTCACTTGATTTGATTTTTTTAAGTTTTGTGAGTTGAAGTCTCAAAAACTAATTTTATCCGATTTTTGGTAATTTGAAAGTATTTAATTTAAAGATCAATTTTTTAAAATCTAATCAATTTTCAAGACCAAACAAATATTTGAAAATAAAATTTTAACAATAGCTTATTCTTTTGTCTTCGTAATCTTAGATAAAAGTTGGAATTTTTGACATCACCTGATACGTGAAAATGCAACATCTTTTCAACCACTCATAATAATGATTTCATTACAATTAAAATGTAATTGCAACCTACAATTTTCAAATTTAAAGAATGAAATTTCGCAAATATACAAATACATATATTAACTTAAGAAGTAAAGTAGCACACATCAATAAGCAAACAAACAACTAATAAATACTATAAGTAAATAAAAGGAGGATAATTTGTTTTTACGTACTCATTTTTTTATCTTGATAGCAGAATTGGTGTAAATTGACTTTTACGAATATCAGGTTAAAGGTTATAAATAGATAGATATGTAATTATGTTCTTATGAATTTGATCTTTCTTCATGCATTCGTTACAAGTGAGACATTAGTGTAGAGTCATAAATATGAAACATATCTTTATTTTGACAACCCAGTATTACTCTTCTTTTAAATTTTAATGACAGTTATATGACTAAGAGTCTGTTTGACATTAATGCTAAAAATATTTATTTTTTGAACTACTTTTTGAAATAGTTTTTCAGAAAAGTACTTTCGAAAAAGAATTTGTGTTTGACTAATTTATGTGAAAAGTGTTTTTGATAAGTAGGTTGTGTTTGACTAATCTTTTAAAAACATGCTTTTAAGAGTCAAATCTATCTATATATAATAGGAGAAGAAAAAGTGTCACAAAAAAAAATTTGTGAATTATTAAAATTAATTTAAAATATAAAAATCTAAATCTAAAAATAAAAATTGCAATCACTAAAAAAACTGTCAGAATTTTTGAAAACAGATTTAATTTTTTAAAAAATACAATTTATAAATTGGTAAAAAACTGATTTTTTTAATATACCACTGATTCAATATTTAAAAAAAACATATTTATAAACTTTTTTTAAAATTAAGACGACAATTCCATATGTCCTCAATATATAACTTTTAAATTTATTTTTTTAAAACCATTTAATGTAGGAAATATTCAATATTAAAAAAAAAAAACAAATTGCCATATTTCTTTATTAATATTTTAAAACACAATAAGAATTTAAATGCAGTTTCAAAACTTCCTTTTACATTCCAACTTATATACAAACTCTAAAAATTAATCAACAAAATATTAATAAGATATTTTTTAAAATCTGAAAATAAAAATAAAAATAAAAATTTTGATTGTCAATTTAATTTTGCCAGTTTCTTTTGAAAACTAAATAAAATTGTAAACATAATAGAACATGCATTTACATTTAAGCAGTAGCAAACCCTATTCATTTGATTTGAACCAATTTTAAAACGTTTTTTTTTTATAGATACATTATTTAATTTGTTTTCAAATCATGAAAAGAATAAAAAACATTTTTGCGATTTTCTTTTTATGCCTATTTTTAAAAATAGTAACAAAAATTTTCACACACAGTTTTCAAGTATAAAATAAAATAAAAATAAATTGAGAAGGATGTTATAAATATAAATAAATTATAAAAATTAATGTAGTTAATTTTAAATTTGAATTGAAACCGTTTGTGATTCTTATTTAATTGGCGTAGCAAAACAAATCAAAAGTAAAGCACACGATGCATACATGTCTAATTTTGAATTCAAATTTAAACTTGCAGTAGTTATCAGATTATAAATTATTTTGAATTGATTTCTTAATTTTTTTAAAAAAATCTATATTCCTAACGCCTAAACAAAGAAGCGGAAACAAAATTAGTTAGGGAAAAAATTTTTGCCTAAAATAACTGTCATATTGCGAAAAAACAAAAATTATTGATTTTATCCCTTACAAACTGCCACTTTATTCAGGTTAAATTTGATTTGTGTGCCCACATTCAACAACAATATCATCAAAATTTCTCTTTAAGTATTTTCAAAAGATTCAAATTTTTTATCTCTGCTTAAAATTGTCATCGAATTTGCTTTCTGATTCATATGTTTTTGTTTATGTTGCCATATGCAACAACGACATGATTCTCAAAAATCAGTACAAATTTTGTCCCACAATATATGTAGAAGTTTCATATGGTGAGTATCCTATTTATTATTGTTATTATTATTGTAGTTATTTATTTCTATTGATTCCTCAATTAAAATTCTGGATGAAGATGTTTTAGTAGATCTTTTTTTTTTGTAAAAATTATATAAATCACATAGTATAATAAATAAATTACTTCATGTTCCTACTCTTTCATAAATTACGAAATTCCCTTCTTTTTTTTGTTGCAGATACTTTAATATGTTGTCGGATACTTTTATTAAGAAGTTGTAATTATCAGGTCAGTGCGTTAAAAAAGGGATTTTAACAATTTTAAGCGTTAAGTAAGGGATTTAAAAATTAACTGCCACAATTCACGCATACGTTTATTGCATCTGCAAATCGTTCAATCTTAAAACACTACTGAACTAAAATTTCGAATTTCAAATTTTGAAATTTTTATTTCTTGTTTTACTAAAAGCTCTGGAAATTCCAACGCTTTTTTTGGTGAAGCATTGTAATGAATATTTTCATCTTGTTAAGGCATTTAGGTATATGGGAAAGTGATGTTAGGTACGAGCGATACAAAATTGATGGCATAGTGGTTAGGGAAAATATTTCGTTCGTTAATCTCAAATCAGCAATTGCAGCAGAATTGAACGTTGATGAATCAAAAAAAAATATGGAGATCAGATACGTTGTAGAAGGTAATTCATGTCCATTGTGTATTCGGAATGATATGGGGTGAAATTGTACGTAGAAGTGAAGAAACACGAGATAGAATTTGGTATGTATCCACTATGCATTGATACATCGAATAGAAGTGATGAAGATATACATAATTTTGATGCAACAACAGGTGCAATTGTGTGTGTTGAAGGTGGAAAAAGGGACACAAAGGCTCTAAGCACTGTTGAATCGAAAGTTTGTGATTCTTATTATATATCAGAAATGGAGGTGGAAAATTATATATTAGATACAAATGCTTCTAATGTGGAAGTGAAGCAATTGTACAAGGATAAGACAACCCTAATGGTTGTTATGGAAAAATATAAAATTAAGCATAGCTTCAATTTTAGAGTTAAGAGATCTGATAGCAAAAGGTATGTGATACTTTCTTGATTTTTTAAGATTTATTTGATATCATGTTGATCATGATACACAAATAACGTGTGTGGTGCAATTGTAGTTGTTAGGTATCATAAGGGTTTTAAGTTACTTATGCTTGATACTTTAATAATTAAGAAGGATTATTGAAATAATGTTAATAATTGAATTTTGAATCTGTTATCTGATTTGTATATCAAATATATAAAATGAGTCGTCATTGAACTGTGTGCAGATTACAATTTAACTAAAAGTCTTTGTAATAATGTATGTTGTATTGTTATTTTATTTATAATATTATGAATTGATACATTAAACCTGATGAAATAACAATTGTATATCGTATAATTGCAGCTACGTATTAGTATGTCATTCAGATGCTTGTTGTTGGGAATTGAAGGCGTCTATTAGGAAAAATACGGATATTTTCAAAGTGAGATACTTCAATAGTGAACATACCTATCCATTGAGGGATAGGGTATTAAGTAAGGTACAAGCTACTATTGGGTTTCTTAGTAATGTGACAGCTCCAAAGTTAGTGAATCATAAAAGAAAACATACTCCAAGCGATATAATTAAGGATGTTAGGGCACTATATGGAGTTCAAATTTCTTACCAACAAGCATGGCGTGCAAAAGAACTTGCATTGGAGATGATTAGGGGTAAACCTGCAGACGGATATAAACAGATGCCAAAATACATATATATGCTGAACACTGTGTATCCAAATTCATATATACGTATGCACAAGTCGGAAAAAAATGAGTTTATGTATCTCTTCATATCATTAAGGCCAATGATGAGAGGGTTTGAGTTCTGTAGGCCTGTTGTTGTTATTGATGCTTCACATCTTAGCGGATCTTATCGACGGACATTTGTATCGGCAAGTACACTCGATGGGGAAGGTATGACATGTTGTTTATTAATTTGATTTTTCAAGATAGTAATATAATATCCTGGAACAATCATGTATAAAGAATCGTAATGTTATGTGTTTCAATCTGAAGGTTGTATATTGTTGTTAGCTTATGAAATTGTAGACATGGAAAATGATTGTTCATGGACATGGTTCTTCCAACACTTTAAAAATGTATTTGGTGATAGAGAACAAATGTGTGTTGTATCATATCGAAATGAAAGCATATTGAAGAGTGTAAGTATTGTTTATCCAAATGTTCCTCATTTTGCATGCATATGGCACCTTTGGAAAAATGTGTGTACATACTACAAGAGAAGCAGAACCATACTAAGTGATATTTTCTATTCGATGGAAAAGGCTTATCGGAAAGATGATTTTGAAAAATTAATGGCTAAAGTGGACAAAATAGATGACAGAGTTAAGAAGTATTTTCAAGATGCTGGGTATGAAAGGTGGGCCAGATCTCATGCAACTGTGAACAGGGGGAGGATGATGACTTCGAACATAGCGGAATGTATCAATGGTTGCCTTGTTGATGCACGACAATTACCTATTATAGATTTTCTGGAAGAAGTTAGAATTCTATTTGATACTTGGAAAATTGCAAAAATTGAGAAGTAGCATCTTATACAAAGGAAACATTAGGGTGAAGATTTGAAGAAATATTGATTATAAACGTGTCCAAATGTGTGAAAATGAAGGTACATATTTGTATTAACAATTATTATGTTTCTAGCTTTACTTCTCGTTATATTGTTAAGTATACCAATTAAAAATTCGTTTGATGTATCTGTAATATTTAAACATTTGCAGGTAGTTGCATCTTCTGAATATATCCTTGCAATGTATAAAAGTGCGATAAGATACATTGTATGTCTTGAGAGAAAAACTTGTTCATGTGGTAGATTTCAACATGACGAGATATCTTGTGTGCACGCAATGACTGTTTATAAGAAGAAGAATATTAAAGATGTACACTCCTACTGCCCTGATTACTATAAACATGAGGCATTAACAAACACATATGCACTTCCAATAGAATCAATGCCAGACAAAAGTGATTGGATAGCTCCAGAATCTGTTTTGGAAGAAGTAGTCTTGCCACCAAGATACAAAAAAATGCCTAGAAGGCCAAGAAAAGAGAGGAAGAAAAATCCAGATGAAAAAATTATCACAAACATAAACTGTTGTGGACAATGTGGACAGGAAGGTCACAATAGAAGAACATGTACTTTCTTCCCAAAAGATTCCTAATGATTGCTTTTTAGAAGTACTTTATGATTCATGTCTAATAATTCTCAAATTTGATACTTTAGGAAGTACTTTTAGGTTACTATTTTATGATGCAATAAATGAATAATGTTATGTTTAGCTATCTGGCAACATTATGTGATTGTCAATTTATTATAAAAATTAGATTGGTATACTATGTGCTTTTTATAATTTTTGCATAGATTAATAGAGCCAAATAGCTGTGATGTGTGCCAAAGTTAATAGAGACAACATTTTAAAAAGGTATCATTTGAATCAATTATATATCATATAAATAAAATTTCGATATTTATGGACGAAATTTGAGTTTTCATGCACAAAATAATTTTCTAGAAATTAAGTATAAGCTTTTAAAAAGTTAGAGTGATTTTAGTATAAAGTTTGTGTATATGATACTTGATTTATTTGAAACTTTGTCATGAAATGATAAAATCGTATCAATTTGAAATGTTTTAGGCACCTATGTATCATATACCTAATATTTATGTAAGTAATAAATATTTAGTATCATCTTATAAAATATAAATTGTACAGTGTTGTGTGAACAATAAAATTATGTCATTTTAAGATACATAATTTTGTATCATATACTTAATATGGGTGATGAAATTTTGTATCGGATTCACTGTAGTAAAATCTGCATTGACATGTATAATACTTATAATATAGAAAAATTAATAAGGTATTAAAATGCAGTGAAAACTAATTTAGAAGCGACATACAAAAGTGTGGAAAAAAAAACTCTTCAAAAATAGAATAATTAATTACTTAGAAATATTATGTAGACCTGGAGAGGAATATTACAAAACATTTAATGTATCTTCAAAACAGTAAAACTTCACATCTTTATGGCAAGTCAGTCAATAAACAACTACTCTACATTAATCAATTCATCATCTGCCAATAGAATGGAAGCAACCTTTAGCCTTATAGGATCATCATTCTCGCTAATGTATCCGGCATTGGCCTTGTCGATGGGACCTTGATTTTGTCGCTCAGAAATTCAGCAAAAGCAGCTACATATGTTCCGCAGTCGCTGCAAACAAAAAGAAGATACATTATAAATTGAATGAAATGTGTAAATAAAGCTGGGTGGATTAAATACTGATAGGCTATTGCTCTTTTGTTGCATAATGCCTCGAGCAAATTCCACCTCAAACGGATGTTGTGGACCCATCAACTCACTAGTTTGTTGTCTTTGTATGCATCCAATGTTGCCCAATCAATTCTGTCGGTTTTATCAAAGAATTCACTATCGTGAAGGTAGTTAGGCAGGATGATAGACAATTGTTTTATCTCATCATATTGACTTTTGTTCCTTGTTCCCAAATTTGAGTCATAAACTCGGATTAACCGATTCCTTAAAACAACCACAACCAACACCCAATGAAATTCTTCGCCACAGTTGATCGGAATATATACCTCATCTACCAGATGCCATGGTAAAGCAACAAGGACAGAAAAACCATTGATGACGTATTTGATGGACATTTCATATACAGATACAACATCAATTCGGGCAATGTGTTGTTGTGTACTGAGAGTATCATCCACAGGACTGCAATAGTACCTTTTGTACGCATCTTTTGTACGCATTTTTGATATAGGTATTGAACAAGCAGTTGCATGTAGTGTATTTGTATTGATCCATGCTTCTTAGTTTTGACTTCTTGCGTAGATAGTAAAAAATTACATCTATGTGCTGCAAAATTAAAGAAAAAAAGAACACAATACATAAAACAACAATATATGATAAAAAGTATATGATACATGTAACAATTATATAACACAATTAGTAATTTGTTTTTTTTTTAAGTTACGCATGTTAATTGTGTATCATATACATAATTGTATTGTATATTGTACCTGATCAGTCCAACATTTTTTTGGCTGTGACATAGTATAAAATCAGTTCTTGTCCAAAGGAAATGCGACAACAAAATTCATATAATCAAAGCCAAATAGAGCATTTTTTCCTCTATATTTATCCTCTGTAGGTTTCCGATGAGAATGATTATAGCAACATAAGAATAAGCTAATACAAAATAATAGTATAGAAATAATATAAAACGAAAACTTACTTATTTGAATATGCTTTGCTAAAAAGATACATTAATAAAAATACTTACTTGTTGGCATGTGTTTTGAGGAGTCCCTTATGTATCCACTGGGAGTACTCTTGCATTAAAAGTGACGAAACTTGATAGGTGATGCCACATCCTTCAAATGGAGTATATGGGCAACTGTCATCATCTATTTTCCCCTTGCCTTTATCATTGGATCCAAAAATATTCACATAAGGAGAATGCAAAATCTTTGAAGGGATTCTGTTACGTGAAGCTGGAATCTTTGTATCAAGATTGTGTGCAGATTCCTTGACTGAAAGTTGGGTGGGTAGCTGGCTGTCAGATAGAAAATCATCACTGTTGATTAGTTGTGGAGGAATAATTACACTCAGTGATGCGACATTAATTGGCTCGTTTGAAAGTTTGTAGACAATTGCATATATGATTGTTTCACTGCCAGATGGAATAGATGCCGCTTTGGAAGAATCCTACATGATATCAGTAAATTATAAGAAAATAGTACAATTTTTATACGCAACTGTTGACATTTGCATTAAACAATTTAGAATCAGACAAATGTATCAACAATTACTGGATTGAAGCATGTCTTTCGGAGTCTTGTTTAATTGAATCAACAACATCTTTATCACAACTCAATACTTTTGCGTGCAATTGTGTGACTTTATGTATTGCATCCTCCTAATAAACAGAATATTACACAACATTTTGATTTAATTTCAAAATAATTGATTATAACAATTCAAAAGCTCTTTACTTACCACTTCCTTAGTATGAACAAACTCTTCTATCGGAACATCACTATAGTGTATTGTGGGTATAACATTTGTTGAATCTTTCATAGTCTGATCCTTAATGGATGTCTCATCAATCTGTGTTTGTAAACAGATATATTAAGATGCAATTATAAAGTATTTGTTATTAGTGATTCAAAAAAATATATAGTATCAACTGAGATTTAAGTGTTTACTGTACAACCAATGATACACAAAAAGACATTGATTATTTCATTATATGAATTAAAATTACTAAAGTATCAGTCATTTGTAAATGATACATTGTTAATAATTTTAATAAAATTAACTAATGATTGAAGGTCATTAAGTTATATAATTAAATTCAAGTATCATATGCATACCTTTGCAACATTTTCTTCGTTAACATGTCGTTGTTCAACCTCCACATTATTTGCATCAACATCATGATCAACAGTTGCAAAATCCTTAATGGATGTCTCTTCAATCTATGTTTGTAAAATAAAATATAAGGAAGGAATTATCAATTTATTATAATACTTAGATTGGTATACTATGTGCTTTTTATAATTTTTACATAGATTATTAGTGTCAAAAGTTGTGATGTGTGCCAAAGTTAATAGAGACAACATTTAAAAAAGGTATCATTTGAATCATTATATATCATATACATAATATATTCTTCTAAATTTTGTATCTACTAATAATAGAGTATCAAAAGTTGTATTTTTTACCAATATTATATATCAAATAATTAAATTTAAGTATCATATGTATACATTTGCAACATTTCTTGAAGTCGTTGTTCAACCTCCACAGCAGATGAATCACCTTCGTGATCAACAGTTGCAAAATCCATTTGTATAGGTGAAATGGGTTGTTAGAATAATTGATCAGAAGCAGATTCTAGATCAACATTACCTTTGTCTACTGAATCATCCACTATATGTGGCATAGAAATGCCATCAGTGTCCTTCATGATGAAAAAAATGAGTATAACACAAAACTAAAAAGATAATCTAAAAAATAAAAATACTACCTTATCATTTTTGTTATCTTTCGCGGCAACTGCTTTCATCAACTAAGAATATTTTGTATAATTAACGCCTCAAGAGCTCCAATTTTTTGGTCAACCTGGATTCAAATTCAGCATAGTAAGTGAGATTATAAATAACAAGGAAAATGTTTAAATGCCATAGTTATGCTTACTTACATAAGACTTAATGTGACCCTCCAAATCCTCGAGTCTTGCATTGTCCGATGATGTTCTTCGGGGAACTATATTAAGATGAGCACCAGATACATTATCAAACTTTAGAGGTTGTGAAATCGGAGTTTGAAATAGCTGATTCTTTTGCACGTCTGGTGTTGTCTTTGGCACATTATTCTTTGTTGGATGTGCAACCTTTCTTCTCTTGGGGGGTGGGGTGGATCCTGTGGTAGAAACACGTGTGCATTTCCTTAACAGTTGCATCGAGGTTTGTTGAAAACTCTTCAAAACCAGAAACATCGTCTGGTTGCACCTTTTCCTGATTAACAATTGATATGGCTGGCCGATTTGAAGGTACATGACTATTATTTGGTAAATCAAGTGATTCGAGTTCCTCTTGAGCTGGCTGCACGTTAGAACAATTTGCACCCACAACTTTTCAATCGCATACTCTTGGTATACCATTTCCTTCTCTAACAGCTATCTCGTTATGCATTGTCAACACACATTCATATACCCAGATATTAAGTGCATATGAAAATCCATTCAATCGATACATTTTTTTGTCAGGTTTGTACTCTTTCCTAAATGATTTCATTAACTTCGTGAAGAGAAGTTATCTCCACGGAAACTGTTTATAGCTGCCATCTTCTACCATAAAGAAATCTTCTATCAGATTGGTGCATCACCGATTTGGGAGAAAATAAACGTATGAATGAAATACAATATAGCCATCTGAAAAGCATCATCACTGTTGTCCCAAATACCCAACTCAAAATGATCTACCAGTCGTCCTTTGTTTACGTTATAATTTGAACCAGGAAAGTATCGCTGAACCAGCCTACTAATTTTTGAAATCCGATATGTAAAATCTTTAACATTTTTGGTACACTTCAGACCAGTAATAATTGCAAATTCTCTAATAGAAAATTGCAATACATTTCCTTTAGCATGACGAATATGGATTTCTTTGTCTAAATTACCATGCTCAACCTCTAGAAGATATAAACATTTGGTAATTTGTCCTTGGTAGTGGCACTTGGGGATATTAAGGTACTGGCCAAATATAGTATCCTTAAGCATGTTCATACCTTCATCCTTTATTGACAATTCTAAGTTTTCTTTAAAATTAAAATTGTAAGCAGGACCAAACTTTAGAGGTTGCTTTGGAATATGTTTAATTACATATTTCATATTCTGCAATTATAGAAAGATAAATGATGTTGATCAATAATTAAATTGATAAATGATGCATACATAACTAAAAGGGAAATATCATAATTGATTCAAAATATTATGTTTCAGATCATTTTATACTTAGTATATTAAAATTGCATGACTAATACAGAAAATCATATTACTTCTGTATATACATTGGCTTCTATTTAAACATGATACAAAATGTTAACTAACAGATATGCTAAATTCTATTTTCGCATCATTCATGTGCATATCTAGGAATATGATACATTGTACAACAAATAACCTCTATATCATATAGCGAATTGAACGCCTATCTCAGATACAATTCTCAGTACACAAAATTTGCCTTAAACTAGTGTTTCATCTACAAATGTAAAACAAATACTTATTTTTGTATCATCTATGTATATGAATCACCAATAACAAATACTTTATTTCAGTATATACCAAGATATCGGTGTTTCTGGGTAGAAACTCAACATTTCAGTATATACCAAGATACTTTATTTTTCAACAATGTGTTTCATCAACAAATGTAAAATTTATACTCAATATCAGCATCAGATAAATCATCAGTGTTTCTGGTAAAAAAACTCTAGATTTCAATATATACAATAAAATTATATTTTTCAACCATATCTTTCATCTACAAATTTAAAAGTTAAACTCAAACCCAAACAATCAGTGTTTCTAGGTTAAAACTACAGAATACAATATACACTATATACGTTTATTTTTCAACAATATCTAAAATTAAAAGCAAAAGAAAGACATACCATGGATAGTGTTGGTCGGGAAATGGAGGGGCAACCTTTCTACCCCTTTTCTTTTTAGTATTTGCATCCTTTGCTTTAGATGATGACCCCACTTCCGTTTTCAATTTTCTCTTGGTAAAAGTTCGATTCGCCATTAATGTCGTTGCATGCAAGCTTTTAGACCTCTATTCAGTCAAGTTGGGGTGTTCAGATTCAAAAATTTGTTCATTGCTAGGTGTTATTAATTGGGAAATCCCAATATTAAAAGACGGATGATCCATCGTGACAAGTAATCCAAAATCGATTGAAACAAAAAATTGATTTTGAAAGAAAAATGAAGAAGAAGATAATACCTATTTTGAACTTTGGGACTGTTGAGTCGTTTGAAAATTCAATTGCTTTGAAAGCGGTAACTGATTTGGTAGTGGAAAAGATTATAGGCGAGATTTTGGGGGTGAGGAAGATGGGTTTGGTTTCTTTCATAATTAAGTATCCGAAAAAGAGGAATTGGGGAAAAGTAGGAATTTTTGGATTTTTATGAAAAAGAAGGGATTAATTGATAATTGGTAAACATATGTAGTGTACTTTAGTAATTTTGCCTTTTTTTTATTATTATAATGGGCTAAAGAATAAGAAAATCAAGTGCACACATCAATGGTATTTCAAAATCTTATCTATTGTAGCAACAAACTGATATGATATTTAAATTTAAATTTGAACGAAATTTGAATTGACATGAAGATCCATTCCTTCCGCGATATATACATCAATGCAACCAAAATAACAAAATGCATAAAAAAAAATTTAGTTTTTTAATGGTTAGTAACCAATTTAATAATTGCTAATTGCTAATGTTGAAAATAAAAATAAGGAAAAAATGCATAAAAAGTTGAAGGATAAGAATTATTTGAAGTTGAATTGATCCAGATTCACATACAAAATTTAAAATTATGTATTCTTAAAATGGAGATAAGATGCTTATGAATATTTTTTTGTTGTTGAAAAAATACCAAATTATTTCTCATTTGAGAAGACAGATGAAATTTTGTTGAGGATTTAAGACATAAAACATATTTCAATCCTAATAGATTCAACTAGACAAATATTTAATTGGACTAATATAAGTGATTGCGATTAGTAACCAATTAAATAATTGCTAATTGCTAATTGCTAATGTTGAAAATAAAAATAAGGAAAAATGCATAAAAAATTGAAGGATAAGACTTATTTGAAGTTGAATTGATCCAGATTCACCTACAAAATTTAAAATTATGTATTCTTAAAATGGAGATAAGATGAATATTTTTTTTGTTGTTGAAAAAAATACCAAATTATTTCTCATTTGAGAAGACAGATGAAATTTTGTTGAGGATTTAAGAGATAAACATATTTCAATCCTAATAGATTCAACTATACAAATATTTAAATGGACAAATATAAGTGATTGCGATTATTATGTGCTTAACTTTACTCTTAGAACATTCAATTTTGATTTATTACATGATGCTTTATTTGAGTCGGATGTTAAAAGTTTATACATAAATTGAATTGAAGTAACAATTTTTGAATTTGGTATGCATGTTATTGTTGCTTCTTGGATCAAAG
>NC_064291.1:47568023-47576475 GCF_019186545.1 Solanum stenotomum
GCCTTATAGTTTCAAGGCATGCTCCCTAATTTGAGTCACAATAGGCAAGCAATTCAGTTGTATCTTCAGCTGGCATTAACAATCCAAGACATGGGGCTTCTTTTAAGTATCTAACCACCCTTAGTGCTGCCTCCATATGAGATTCTTTAGGACAGTGCATGAACTAACTTAACACCTGAACTGGAAATGCTAGGTTAGGTCTAGTCATTGTGAGGTAAAGTAATCTCCCCACCAGTCTCTGATATCTACTTGGATCCTGCATCATAGGCTCATTTGTTTGTAATATGGACTCATCATACTTGACAGAGGTTAGCTTCTGATTTTGCTCAAGAGGTGTTCCTGGAGGCTTTGCTCCCCCTAAACCACATTCAGCTATTAGTTCTAGTGCATATTTCCTCTGAGACATATGAATTCTTTTACTGGATCTAGCAAACTCAATTCCTAGAAAGAACTTGAGTTCACCTAGATCTTTCATCTTAAACTGCTTCTGAAGATCCCTTCTTGTGTCATTTATAAGACTTTGATTGCTACCAGTTATCAGTAAATCATCTATATAGACCAACATAATAAGTATGTCACTTGCAACCTGCCTGATAAATAGTGAATAATCATAGGGGCTTGGCAGAAACCCAACTGAACTAAGGACTCAGTCAACTTTAGGTTTCATTGTCTAGGGGCTTATTTGAGGCCATATAGTGAGTTGTTTAGTTTGCAGACTTTAGTACCATTCTCCCATTGTCTAGCAAACCCAGCAGGAATGGACATGTACACCTCTTCAAGAATATCCCCATTAAGAAAAACATTGCGGACATCCATTTGGTGAATGAACCAACCTTTGGAAGCAGCCAGAGCCACTATAGACCTGGCAGTAACCATCTTTGCAACTAGACTGAAGGTCTCGCCATAATTTAAGCCCTCTTGTTGACTAAAGCCTTTAGCAATTAACTTGGCTTTCAACCTCTCAACCTCTCATGTGGACTTATATTTAACCTTATAGAC
Source organism: Solanum stenotomum (assembly GCF_019186545.1). Classification (NCBI taxonomy): domain Eukaryota; kingdom Viridiplantae; phylum Streptophyta; class Magnoliopsida; order Solanales; family Solanaceae; genus Solanum; species Solanum stenotomum. The sequence goes on from NC_064291.1 coordinate 47,569,023, forward strand.
CCATTTACAACCAATGAGCTTCTTACCAGGAGGTAAGTCCACTAAGCTCCAAGTGTGATTAGATTCCAGGGAAGAAGTCTCAAGTGCCATAGCTTGAACCCATTGAGGATCAAGTGTTGCATTCTTATAGGAAGATGATTCAATGACAGCTGAATAGGAAGACAGACTGGCAGCATACAAAGGAGACATATGATCATAGGTCAGTTGATTAGACAAAGGGAAGGAACAAAAATTGTTTTTTCTGGTAGTGACAAGGTCATGAAGCAATAGGGGAGGCTTATTGGTTCTAGATGATTTTCTTGGAGGAGCAACAGGGTCAATAGGAGGAGACTCAATTGAGCTAGCAGGAGAACAATAAGAACTAGGTAGTGAAATAGAAGGTGAGGGACTAGAAGAGACAAGAGGTAGACATGCAGGTATAGGAACAGGTAGTGGGTGATTATCAGGAGGAATTATACTCAAGACTAGAAAATAAGGATTAGATGAGACTTGAATATCTTTGAAAGGAAACACTTCCTCTTTGCAGATAACATGTATATTGACAAATAAAGATTTGGAGTGCAAATTATACAAAACATAACCCTTTTGAGTTAAAGAATACCCCATCATGACAGCAGGTATAACTCTAGGAGAGAATTTGTCAAGAACCTTGGGACAAGTAGCAAAGCATAAACATTGACATGAGAGAGGGAAAGGGGTTGTGAATACATTTCAAAGGGAGTTTTAAACTTCAACAACTTAGAGGGAAGTCTATTTAGGAGATATATAGTTGTGTTAACACAGTCCCCCCTGAATTTTAAAGGAATAGAAGCCTGGAACCTAAGGGCTCTTACCATATCAAGGATTGTTTTGTGCTTCCGTTCAATAACTCCATTCTGTTGTGGAGTGTAGACACGTGTACTCTGATGAAAAATACAAAGAGTAGACATGAGTGACTGAAAAACTCACTCCCATTATCAGTTCTTAGAGTTTTAATGTTGGTAGAAATAGATTTTTAACTTGAGTAAAAAAATTCATCAGCATCACTATTGTATCAGACTTAGAAGTCATAATAAACACCCATGTATATCTTGAAAAATCATCAACAATGATTACAAAGTACCTCATTCCATTGTGAGTAGGAATCCTCTAAGGACCCAAGATATCACAATGAACTAATTCAAATACAGACTTAGACAAATGAGTGCTTATAGGAAAAGAAAGTTTAGATTGTTTAGCTATGGATAGACAGTACAAGGATTAAAAGTTGCAACATCTGTAAGACTAATACTAGAAGACCTCTTTATTACATCTAGAAGAGCATGACCTAATCTCTTATGCCACAAGGAGATAAACTCAAAAGAACCAGCTGAATTAGCACTACTTGTTGGTGATTGAATAGGAGATAAATTGCTTAGACCTTCTTTAAGAACATAGAAACCTTGATCTTCTCTACCAATCCCCTTGACCTGTCCATTGGAGAGATCCTGAAAGATACAAAATTCAGGAAAGAATACAACTATGCAATTACGGTCTTTGGTAAGTTATGAGACAGAAAGAAGGTTGCATTTAAAATCAGGTATAAACATGACATTCTCAACAGTATAATGACTATTAACTTTAGTGGTACCAACATGAGACACTGAAACTACATCTCTATTGGGTAGATTAACTTGTCTCCTTTCAGATTTTGGTACTACTTTGACCCTATCTAAGAGTCCAAGCTGAGAGATCATGTGGTTTGTAATGACCCTCCAGGTCATTTTTTTAAATTAAAGAATTCTTTCCCTCGTTTAGAGCATTCCTGTAGCGACCCCAAGTCATTTATGACTTGCTGGCACTGACTGTTCGGTCGCCTGGTCGTTCGTTTGGGTTTTAGGCCCATTTCCATGTTTTGGAGATTTTTATAACTTGAAAAGTTGACTTTGGTCAACCTTCTTGGAAGACGTGCTCAGATGAAAATTCTGACAGTTAGGTTAGCTTCGAAATATTGATTTTGGTCTAGAACGACCCTTTGTTCACTTCCCGAGGCTTTAGATGGCAGTTGTGGAATCTGGCTCAAAACGATACTGGGTGTGGGACCCACTTTTCATCGAAACGATCTCCAAATGGAAATTCCGCCTTCACCGTTGAGTCCGAAATATTGTTTCCAATCAAATTCCATATATGGTTTGTATTTTTCCGACTCCGAACGAGTCCGAAACATCGAAATTTAAGTTTGAAGGGTTGTAGAATTTTAACGCGGCGGTAATGTGGCAGAGCCACGCGACGCCACGTGGCGGCGGAGGGAAATCTGGAAATTTCCAGATTTTAGGACGATTTTCGTCCATTTTTTTTCCCCTCATCTTCAACATAAGATTTCTCCTTCATTTTGAGTCCAAATTAGGTGCTTCAAAAGGCTAACTTCAAGAGAATTTCGTGGGGAATCTAGTGGTAATCTCAGAAATGCAAGGGGAGGCTTCGTTTGAGGTAAGGAATCGATTTTAGCCACTGCTAGGGTGATTTCCGGATTGAATTGTTGTTGAATTTTGAAATGTGAGATCTTGATCATCTTAGGTCAGTTTTGAGTCATTCTTGAGGCTAACTTGTAGAGTTTTTCGCAAGGATCGTCGTGGTATAATCTGTTTGGATTGAAAGGGTCTCGTTTTTCCAGAAATTGGTGATCAAGGGGCTGCCCATTTTAATTGTTGTGGCTGATTTGCTATGTTTGAGGCATCTGTTTGTGCTAAATTTTGGGGTATTAGTTTAGTAAGATATTTGGAACGTTTTCACGGATTCGTTTTCGAGATTCCAATTGTGGGCCCCACAATCCCGTTTTAGACCCGATTTTGGGTCCGTCTCCGAAAAATATAATTTTAGTGTCAATATATTCTTAATGACGAGGTGATTAACCTTTTGTTAGTGGGGAAGCATTTGGAGAATGTTCGAAGGGGAAAAGATCCGGTACCGTGAGTTGGAGCACGCGTGGTCGGCTTTCAGGTAGGTTATGACTTTCTCTCATGAGATTGAGCATGTTTAGGCAATTGTTTATTGATTTGATTGAGTATGGAGGGGTTCGGGTGTCGAGCATGCTAAACTTCTATAATTCCTGCCTTAGACCTTATTTCGGGAAAGTGTTGAATTGTGACAGCATGTCTCTTGATATTATTGAACATCCATACTTTGTGGTGTATATGATAATATTGATTTGAAGTATGTTTGGCCTTAGTCTAGGCTTAGACTAGTGTTGCCATAGACTTGCGAGGTTTCGGCTACAGTACCCGGTTAGAGTTCGTGGTCCAGCTTACTTATGTCCAGGCTTAGCTACAGCACCCGGTTAGAGTCCGTGGTCCAGCTTACCTGTGATCTGGTTTTGGCTACAGTACCCGGTTAGAGTCCATGGTCCAGCCCAGTCGTGCCCGACCTTTGGCTACAGCACCCGGTTCGAGTCCGTGGTCCAGCCCATATAGGTTGACTCATTAGCTATAGTACCTGGTTCGAGTCCGTGGTCCAGCTTGCACGTGGTGTATTCCCAATTCCTCACTAAAGCTTCAGTTTAGTCTTGATTACTCTCATCTGTAGGTTGAGGTTTTGGAGGTTGGAGAGATTCCGATTAAAGTCCGGGATGTAATGAGATCCTGGAATATGATTGGGAATGGTTCAGTTAAAAGTCTAGAAATTGGTAATATTGTGATAGATCTTCTAGCTCCATTATTTTACTTTAACTGCCGGTGCATCTGTCGGGCTTATGGGGGTCCGTGCAGGTGATTTCTTTTATTGTGCACGAGCGTAACCGTCGGGTTTATGGGAGCCCGGCGGAGTTAGTTAGATTACTTGTCTTTGTTGCCTGTACGCTCGTGTACATACCCCCATTTACTACTCTTTGCACTTGATGTGACCCTTTATTTGCATTTCAGTTCACTTTTGCTTATCTTGCTCAGTCGGCCTATGATGCCTACTGGGTACCTGTTGTTTTGGTACTCATGCTACGCTCTGCATCTATTTTGTGATGCAGGTCCGAGCACTAGTAGCCAGCGTTGATCGAGCTTGGAGTAGACTTATCCGGAGACGGGGGTGAGCACACGGCGTTCTGTACTATTTCNCCTATGATGCCTACTGGGTACCTGTTGTTTTGGTACTCATGCTACGCTCTGTATCTATTTTGTGATGCAGGTCCGAGCACTAGTAGCCAGCGTTGATCGAGCTTGGAGTAGACTTATCCGGAGACGGGGGTGAGCACACGACGTTTTGTACTATTTCAGTCTCCATCTGTATATATAGACTTGTCTTTTTACTTTTGAGACAGTCCAGTCTCTGTTGTCCAGTTTTGGGACTTGTACTCATTTTGTAGTAGCTCTGTACTAGTGACTTCCAGGTTCTGGGAGGGATCTTTATTTGTATATATGTTTTTGGTTTGCTTCCGCCTGTTTATATTGTTATTTGTCTACTTTTGTTTAATTTCTATCCTCAGAACCATTACTTGTTGTTTCGGGTTACGGGTTGGCTTACCTGCTGGTGGGTTATAGTAGGTGTCATCATGACTTGATAAATCGGGTCGTGACAAATTGGTATCAGACCCCAGGTTCGTCGGTCTCACTTGTACAAAGCTAACGTCTAGTAGAGTCCTGCAGATCGGTACGGAGACGTCCGTTACTTATCTTCGGGAGGCTACAGGATGTCTTTAGGAACGTGTCGCTTTTGTATCACTGTCGTGCATTGTGTGTCTTATCGGTTTCTGAAATCTTACTTGTACCACTCTTTTATAGGGATGGCTCGCACGCATGGTAGGCCCCAGCTAGGGGTAGAGGTCGACCTCTAGGTCGTGCCAGAGCTACAGCACCAGCCCAGGACCGAGAGCAAACTCCGGAGCCGGTGATAGAGCCACCGCCCGAGCCTATGGCAGCTCTAGATATACAGGCGATGCTCGTACAGATACTAGCTGCTATTGGGGGTACGCAGCAGGCCCCAACTCCAGCCGTTCCAATACCGCAGGGCCAGCCTACACCAGCGATACCGGTTGTTCAGCAGCTAGCGGCACCGGTTGTTCAGCCTGACGATTTGGAGGGCGTCATGCCACTACGGGAGCAGAAGATGCTCGGGGTGTTCCTTCGACTATCACCGCCGAGGTTTTCTGGATCAGTGGGGGAGGATGCCCACGAGTTTCTAGTTACTTGCCGCGAGCGGCTACAGACTTTGGGTTTAGTGGAGTCGAGAGGAGCAGACTTCACCGCTTACCAGTTAGACGGTCCCGCCAGGCAGTGGTGGCGTACATACTTAGAGACCAGGCCAGCTGGGTCTCCACCGATCACATGGACTGAGTTTTCAGAGGCCTTCTTGGCCCGATTTATTCCCAGGAGCATCAGAGATCAGCTCAGAGATCAGTTTGCTCGGTTAGAGCAGGGCTCCATGACAGTATCAGAGTATGAGGCCCGATTCCACGAGCTCTCCAGGCATGCCGCCATGATATTACCTACTGAGGAGGAGAGGGTTCGTTGTTTTGTTCGGGGTTTGAGACTACAGTTGCGGATTGAGACTCAGTCTTTAGTCTCAGCGGGCCGCTCATTTCTAGATGTAGTGGACCATGCCCGCACTATCGAGCAGCTCCGTCGCGAGGCCCAAGGGGGCAGCGGCAAGAGACCTAGACAGGNGGGCCGCTCATTTCTGGATGTAGTGGACCATGCCCGCACTATCGAGCAGCTCTGTTGCGAGGCCCAAGGGGGCAGCGGCAAGAGAGCTAGACATGAGGATAGCCATGATAGGCGCCGTTTCAGACCCCGAGAGTCTTATGATAGATCTCAGCAGAAGTTTCAGTCGGGTCAGTCTAGTAGTCCCTTCCAGGCTTCTCTCCAGGCATCGGAGGGTGATCAGCACCGCCATATTGGTTTTAGTGCCGGTCCTAGTCGGGGCCGAAATAGTTCACAGATGGGTTCTTCTGGCAAGGGTAGCCGACCTCCAGCTCTCAGTCGACAGTCCCAGGTATGAGTGTGGGGAGTTAGATCATTGGGCCCGCGAGTGTCCCCATCGCAGGTTAGCCTTACCCGTTCCACAGGCAGCTAGGCATGCGCCAACGCCAGCACCTCTAGCTAGAGGCAGAGGCCAGGGACAGGACCGTAGGGGTGGTCACCAGGGTATACGGGGTGGTCCCCGAGGAGGCAGGTCAGGGGGCAGAGCCGATGCACAGGGTAGGGGAGTCCAGACCCACTTTTATGCAGCTCCAGCTAAAGCAGATATTGAGACCTCGGACGATGTGATCACAGGTACAGTGTTATTATGCCATCAGCCCACATCCGCCTTATTTGATCCAGGTTCTACTTATTCCTATATATCTGTTTATTGTGCTCCTCGATTGAGTATGATCCTAGAGCTATTGGTTGAGCCGTTGCGTGTTTCAACCCCGGTAGGTGATTCTTTAGTAGTGGATCAGGTATTTAGATCCTATGTGGTGTCTATTCAGAGGTGAGACACTAGGGTTGATCTTATTTTGCTTGATATGGTGGATTTTGATTTGATTTTGGGTATGGATTAGTTATCTCCCCACCATGTGGTCTTGGATTGCTACGCTAAGACCGTTACTTTAGCCATACCTGGTATTCCACCAGTGGTGTGGCAGGGCTCTTGTAGTCGCACTCCAGTTGGGGTGATATCTTTTGTTCGGGCCCAGAGGTTGACGTCTAGCGGGTGTTTGGCTTATTTAGCTTATGTTAGAGATGTTAGTAAGGAGGGTCCTACCGTTGATTCAGTACCTATTGTTCGAGTGTTTACAGATGTGTTTCCTGCCGATCTGCCTGGTCTCCCTCCTGATTGTGACATTGACTTTTCTATTGAAGTAGAGCCGGGCACTAAGCCCATTTCTATACCACCGTACCGTATGGCCCCCGTAGAGCTCAAGGAGCTCAATGTTCAGATTCAGGATCTCTTAGATAAGGGATTCATTCGGCCTAGTGTATTGCCTTGGGGTGCCCCAGTCCTCTTCGTGAAGAAGAAGGATGGTACTATGCGATTGTGCATCGACTACAGGCTGTTAAACAAGGTGACAGTGAAGAACCGTTACCCCATGCCTAGGATTGATGATCTATTTGACCAACTTCAGGGTGCCGTGGTATTTTCTAAGATTGATTTAAGATCCGGCTACCACCAGTTGAGGATTAGGGCAGCTGACGTCCCTAAAACTGCATTTAGGACTCGTTATGACCATTATGAGTTCTTGGTGTTGTCGTTTGGGTTGACTAATGCCACTGTTGCCTTCATGGACTTGATGACACGTGTGTTCAGGCCATACCTTGATTTATTTGTCATTATCTTCATTGATGACATACTGGTATACTCGCGGAGCCGGAGTGAGCATGAGCAACATTTGAGGATAGTGCTCCAGACTTTGAGAGATCAGCGGCTTTATGCCAAGTTCTCAAAGTGCGAGTTTTGGCTTGAGTCTGTAGCCTTCTTGGGGCACGTGGTGTCCAAGGAGGGTATTAGGGTTGATCCGGCGAAGATTGAG
>NC_064291.1:47579690-47584559 GCF_019186545.1 Solanum stenotomum
TTGATCGAGCTTGGAGTAGACTTATCCGGAGACGGGGGTGAGCACACGGCATTTTGTACTATTTCAGTCTCCATCTGTATATATAGACTTGTCTTTTTCCTTTTGAGACAGTCCAGTCTCTGTTGTCCAGTTTTGGGACTTGTACTCATTTTGTAGTAGCTCTGTACTAGTGACTTCCAGGTTCTGGGAGGGATCTTTATTTGTATATATGTTTTTGGTTTGCTTCCGCCTGTTTATATTGTTATTTGCCTACTTTTGTTTAATTTCTACCCTCAGACCCATTACTTGTTGTTCCGAATTATGGGTTGGCTTACCTGCTGATGGGTTATAGTAGGTGCCATCATGACTTGATAAATCGGGTCGTGACATGGTTAGATGCTCCAGTATCAATTATCCACTCCTTATGGGCATATTGTGACACTAAAGCAGAAAGGGAACTACCTGTAGCTGTAGCTTTAGTAGCATGTTCTCCTCCATTATCACTGCCTTTGGACAACATCTGCAAGATCTGAGTGTATTAATCTTGTGTGAAGAAAGCAGGAGGAGACGAGGAAATCATGTTGTTGGCTTCAGTATTATTGTGAGATGTGCTTGTATTCACACCTGCAGACTGAGCAACATCAACATTGTTAGCATAGGAACCACTGTTAGCACCCTTGCTCTTAGACCTCCAACCAATCGGATATCCTTTAACCTTAAAGCATTGATCCTTAGTGTGACCTCTGTATCCACACACTTCACATATAAGAAGAGGCTTTTGAGGTTTCTATGTCTTATCTTGATTGTTATAATGACCTCTTCCTGACTAATCATCTCCCCCTGGAGGCATACCAAAGTGAGCTCCACCATAGTTGATAGCAGGAGTAGGACCACTACTACCTTTCTGACTGAACATAGTTGTGTTTTCAATCACTCTAGAATTAGCATTATCATGAGGCAATATCCTCTGACTCTCATGATCAACAATGAGGGAGAAGGCTTTGTTCAAGGTAGGAGTTGGAGTCTGCATCAGAATCTGACCTCTAGCTGCAGAATAGGACTCATTAAGCCTCATAAAAGAAACTTCAGTGGCCTTTGATATTCAAAGTGCTCCTTAAACTTGATAGACTCAGCACACGAACACCCTGGGCATGACATAATGGAGTCAAACTCATTCCACAATCCTCTTAGAGTAGTATAGTAGTCTGTCACAGGCATTGTACCCTGAGTAAGACTATGAATCTCTCTGTGTACGTCATTGAAAAACATGTGCACCATTGATCTTATCAAACCTTTCATTCAAATCACACCATACTTTGTGAGCATTACCCCCGTATACTACGCTACTCAGTAAACCAGATCTGTAACACCCTGGAAAATTTTTTAGCTAAGACTTGAACCATCCTTCGTTGTGAGTAGGATTTTACCGAGGAGTTTAAAATTTCTTAAGTGTTAATGTCACTAGATGTATCACCTTGAGTTCGAAAAAGAACTAAATTGGAAATAGCAAAATCTGAAATTTTGCAAGTTATGCTTAAGTATGAGTTTTGGGTCGACTTCAAACAACAATAACTCCTAGCTCAGGATGAGTTAGGTGTGCTACCAGATACCGTAGGAAAGAACTTTGAATTATCTTTCCAACACAGCCGAGTTTGATCAGTTTCGATTTTGTATGAGTGATATATGGCACTTTGAAGTTAGGCTGCCCAGTTAAGGAAAGTTAGCCGGAAATAGTGAGAAGTACTTTGGTCTTTTCCTTACCAATCAAATTTAATTCATTTTTAGTAATATTTTAAGGGTCTAATCCTATTAGGTTCAGTTTTATAACCCTAGTTTACGCCTAGGGTTTTAGTTGAGAGAAAAGAAGAGAAAAAAAAAAGAGAAAAGAGAAGAAAAAATGAGAGGATCAAGCATTCGTCGAGATTCTTACGTCTTGTTGCGGATTTTCGCCATGGTTTTAATCCCTAAGAGGTATGTTAGCTTCCATAGTGTTGGGTTTGTTCACCCACATGCCAAACATGTTATTTTCAGCGCAAATTTCATTCTTGAAGTTGAAAGATTTGAGTTCTTGATGAGTTCTTGATAGGTGTTCTTGAAGTTCATTCTAAATCTTGTTGTGTTGGATTTTGGATGATTTCTTGAGATCAAAGTGAGTGTTTTAAGGGATGTATTGAGTAGATTAGAGTGTACTTATGTTAAGTAATCAATTCTAAGTGATTGGGGAAGAAACCATTCGATTCTAGGCGAAATAGGGTGAGAAAATGAGAAAATAAACTTGCTGATTGTTCTAGGTTGGGGCCTGGCGCGATGCACCTCCCAGAGCACCCCAAACCCACCTCTGAAGTTTAGGGGCTGGCGTCCCGCGCCACCCATAGCGCCAGGGTCACCTTCCCCACCCAGTTTGTTGTCGGTTCCCCCGTTTGAGTTCGTTTAAAGTGCACCTTCACTCATTTTCAATTCTAACTACTCTAAGCTACTTATAAACACCTAAAATCATTCCTAACATGACCATAATTCATAAATCAAATTCAAGGTAGAGTTGAGAGTCAAGTTTGAGAGTTCTTTCATCATGAGTAACTTGTTTTGAAGAGTCTTCTACAATTATTAGTAACTTGTTTCAAGACTCGAGCAAATGAGTATGAGGATGAGGAGAATGTATTCATGAATCTACTTTGTCATCATGAGATCCTTCATATCATGAACCAAAACTCTTGAATTCATAATTCACATTCAAGAGAGAGTTAAGAGTAAAGTTCAAGAAAGCCTTTGAGTTCAATTGTAAATCCTTTGAGATCAACTATCGATTTGAACTAAGTTTTGAGGAAGTAATTTAGAGAATGAGAAGAGTTGTATCATGAGTTCTATAATGTTATGTAGACCTACGAGTCAAGTCGTTCATGTCATTAAATTCCGCATGAACTCTAGAAGTTGAGTATCTATGAGAGGAGAAATATATTCAGACCCTAAGTCTTAAGTATTGAGTTTCTAACCCATTTGAGATTACATTCCTAATCATGGGACTATTACCTATTACCCATGAAGTCCATGAGTTGAGTTGTTCACGCCCATAATTCCGCATGAACATTATAAGTCGAACAGTCTTGAGATAAGAAGCATCTTTGAGTCCTTGAGTTGAGTAGTTCATGCTCATAATTTCGCATGAACCCTCTAAGTTGAGCATTCTTGAAGTGTGTAGTATTATTGAAGTTCTTGAGTTCCAAGTGTTGAGTTTTATCTATGGTTATTGAAAACCTTGCATTGAGTCGTTCACATCCATAATTCGGTGTGAACCTATTTTAAGAAGTCTTTTACAAACATTTTAACTTTGTTTTAAGACTTAAGTTTTGAGTTAAGAAAAGAGTAAAGAGTTGAGTTCATTTCTTCAAAAGAGTATATCGGGACTATGTATTCCCAAAGAGTAAATGTTTTCACATTTAAACAAGAAAGGAAACTGAGATTTCAAATGAGCCTTTGAGCTAGTTTTTCAGTAAAGAGGAAACTATGATTTCCAAGAGAGCTTTTAAGCTAAGTTTTGAGTAATTATCTCAAACCAAAGAAAGAGTTTTGTTTTTACAAACATATGAGCTAAGTATGTTTTGGGAGTAGTATTGAGCACCGATATGGGGATACAAGTTCAGATAACTCAAGTCTCCATAAACCATGCAGTCATCATGGGTATTAATGGGCCATACTTTTTAGATGATCACATAAGTTAAGCTAGTGGATCCACTAAGTTAGCGTTCTATATGACAGCAAAGTATAGGACAGTTCTGGCAGCGTGGGCAAGACGTTGTATCACTACTCAGGCACATAGTGGTGGTTGTCGGTTAGAGAATCTCCCACAGAAACTATATTATTTTATTATATAAGTAAAGTTGAGTTTGTTATTGCATTTTCTTTAACGAACTAAGTTGTTTGACTATTTTATAAAGCTTTCCATATATTGCATGTGTATTGTTGCTTTATATTGAGTTGAGTATCCAGAGTTGAGTACCCATAGTCGAATATCATATCTTTGAGTTGAGTATCTAATCTCTGAGTAGAGTATCTTATCCTTGAAAACTTCTGAGTTGAGTAAGTTTGAGTAGTTTTAAGTATACCTGAGTATACCTGAAACGACCCGAAAAATGCCCGAAAATGTGCTTCGGAAACACCTATAATTGTAATTTCCATATATCTCAAAATCCGTGCATAATTTCGGAAATTCGACTTCATATTCTTATTCAGGGGGTCAAATTGAGTGGGAAATGGGTCTAACCCGAATTTTAGAGCAACCGTATCAAAATTCGAAAATCACAAAAAATGCGATTTAGAGGGTCAACTTTAAAGAGGCATATCTCTTAAAACACAAGGAACTGGAAGGGACACTACCTATTAAATTAAATCCCTTCGAGTTATCTTTCCAATGCAATTGGTTTCACCTCATTTCGAGTTAGGATGAAGGAGTTATGACCATTTTGGTAAAACCTGTCCGGGCAGAATTGCAAATTCCAGTGAGCTAAGTTACTTTAGCGGGCTGGAGACGTTTTTCTTTTATAAAAAAGAGGATTGTCCCATACTTAGTTATATTTCTTTCTAGCTTCAAAACACTCAAAAACACTCACTAATCCCTCTCCAAAATTCCACCAAGATCTTCAACCAAATTCAAACATCTCAAGTTCTAATTCCGGATTCAAGACTCAATCTCAAGCATCAATTCTCCATTCCAATCTTCATCAAGGATTCTCCAAAGTTGAGGTATGTGGGTTGATTGTGGAAACCTTCCTTTCCACAAGTCCAACTATTTATCCTCTATTTTACTTCAAGTTTATAGGTCCTTATGATCATTTATGAATTCTTGAATTATGGAATTACTACTACACATTCTATTATGGTCTATTTTTGCATATT
>NC_064291.1:47587852-47591623 GCF_019186545.1 Solanum stenotomum
GGTCCGGGTATCATCAAGTGAAGGTGAGGGAGTGTGACATTCCCAAGACAGCCTTCCGGACTAGGTATGGGCATTATGAATTTGTGGTCATGTCCTTTGGGTTGACCAATGCACCGGCTATCTTCATGGACCTAATGAATAGGGTCTTTAAACCCTACCTTGATTCCTTTGTTGTGGTCTTCATTGATGATATTTTAATCTATTCACATAGCGAGGAAAAACATATGGGTCACTTGAGGGTTGTGTTGCAAAGATTGAGAGAGGAGAAGTTGTATGCCAAGTATGAAAAATGTGAATTTTGGTTGAGAGAGGTTGTCTTCCTAGGTCATGCGGTGTCGGGGGATGGTATTAAGGTAGACCCTAAGAAGACCGATGTGATTAGAAATTGGCCTAGGCCATTGACCCCGTCGGATATTAGGAGCTTCTTGGGCTTAGCGGGTTACTACCGGAGATTTGTGAATGAGTTTTCTTCTATTGCTTCTTCCATGACTAAGTTAACACAAAAGAAGGCTAAGTTTGAGTGGACCGACGAGCGTGAAAGGAGTTTTCAAACCTTGAAAGATAAACTTGTGTCCGCTCCTATATTGTCACTACCGGATGGGCTTGAGGGATTCGTTGTGTATTGTGATGCTTCTAGAGTTGGCTTGGGTTGTGTCCTAATGCAAAATGGTAAGGTGATAGCCTATGTGTCTAGACAACTCAAAGTGCATGAAAAGAACTATCCTACGCATGATCTTGAATTAGCCGCGGTGGTGTTTGCTTTAAAGATTTGGCGTCATTACTTGTATGGGGTACATGTTGATGTGTTCACCGATCATAAGAGCCTCCAATATGTCTTCACCCAAAAAGACCTCAACTTGAGACAAAGAAGGTGGCTAGAATTTCTTAAAGATTATGATATGAGTGTGCATTATCATCCCAGTAAAGCTAAAGTGGTGGCGGATGCTTTGAGTAGGGTGTCTATGGGTAGCCTAGCTCATGTTGATAATGGTGATAGGGAAATGGCTAGGGAGGTGCATCGGTTGGCAAGGTTGGGGATTAGGTTGGAAGAGGTTGGTAATGGTGGTGTGGTCGTTGTTGATGGTGCTAGGTCTTCCTTGGTTGATGAGGTGATAGCAAAACAAGATCTTGACTCTTCCTTGTTAGAATTGAAGGCCTTGGTGAAAGAGGGCAAGGTGGAAGTTTTCTCCCAAGGGGGAGATGGTGCCCTTAGGTACCAAGGTAGGTTGTGTGTGCCTTGTGTTGATGGTTTGAGGGAGACAATTCTTGAGGAGGCTCATAATTCTTCCTACTCCATTCACCCCGGTTCCACCAAAATGTATAGAGATTTGAGGGATGTGTATTGGTGGGGAGGCATGAAGAAGGACATTGCCAAATTCGTCTCCAGTTTTCATAGTTGTCAACAAGTCAAGGCCGAACATCAAAGGCCGGGTGGTCTAACCCAAGACATAGAGATTCCTACTTGGAAGTGGGAAGAAATTAATATGGATTTTGTAGTTGGTTTACCCAATGTTGACACCCACTTTTAACCCTCCACAATATAAATTAATCATTTCGAGCTTCTCCAATTTCAAACGATTTAAAATAATTAGTTTTATAAAGTTTCCAAAAAATAATAATATAGTTTCCAAGATTTTTTGTAATAGTTTTGTCACTTTTCATAAATTTTAGATGATGTACATGTTTTACATAATTATGTATATAATTAGTATATTTTATGATTATTCGAAAATCGTCAAAAAAAATAAAATTATTATTATATTTTAAATATTAGGGATGGTTATAGTTTTGAGTTAATAAATTTTATGAAATTCAAAATACTTTCAAGTTATTTTTTTAAAAAATAATTTTATCACTTTTTAATAATAAGTATGTATATTTTTGCAATCACGCTATTTTATAAATATTTGAAAATTATCACAAAAGATTTTACATTTTAGTTAAATATTTTATTAATTCGCTGTAAGTTATAGTTGTAATTTCGAGTTAATTAGTTTTGTAATTGAATTAATTAGTTTATAATTAAGTTAATTATTTTTGTTTTCGATAAGATTAAGAAGCTCATTAATTAATTTATATTAATTCATCTTATTTAATTTTTAGCCGATTTCACTAACTAATTCAAATTGGCTATATTTCTTAATCCCAATTGGCTATAGTTGAAATTCAAATAGCCATTTTCTTTTTATAATTCTAGCCCATTTCTACCCCAACCTTAAACCTATTTAAGACCAAGTTTTGGGCCCCTTTTCTACTTTTATCCAGCAATCAACCGGCCCAACATTCCCATTTCTCAGCCCATTTTCTTTTCTCCACAATATTCCCAGCCCACCCATACATGCAACAATACAATAATACACTCCCAAATAGCAAATACATACATAACAATACAAAAACCTCAACCAGCTGCCTCAACCCACTCCAAAACAGTACCCAACCCCTGTTACTCTTCTTCTTCACGCAAGCACCGGCAAGCAACGTTCAAATCCCAACAAATTCGAAAGTCTCGTCCAACTACCCTGCAGCGCCCACACTCGCCCGTCCCCTCATCCTCTTTTGTAGAAAGCCCCATCCCTTCTACTGTTTCCGGGAAAAAGGGGATTCGAAATTCAAATTTTAATCCATTTCCCCTTTAATCGAATGGATTTTCTCCTATAAAAATCCATTTTTTGCTTTCGGTTTAAAAAAAAAGGAGAGATTTTTTCTGGAATTCGAATTCTTGAGAGAAATAGTAACTTGTACGCTTTTAAAAAAATTTCAAACTTAGTTTGCTGATTCTAAGTTCCGAAAGATCTCCACTCAGACCTTCTTGATTTGCTAGTCGTAGCTGGATTTTGTGGTGAAAGTCGCTATTCTCCAACTCGTTTGCTCCCAGTCGCTGCCCTTAAAAAGGTAAAACTTGTTTCTCTTCTTACTGTTCTGTTAACTTCAGGTGCACCTGGGTTATTGTGTTTGAAGTTATGTGTGGTATTATGAGTTTTTGTAATTGTTTCTGTCATGTTGTGATTATAGGATGAGTGTGTGTTGCCGCTTATTTCTTGTTTTCACATATGAGTTCGCAATTCTCTTTCCAAAATGTGTTATGTTTCTTTCATATTGCTAACTTTCCCTTGCTGTTTAAGAACCTGGAAGGGTTGATTATTTTTTAGGAATTGTTGTTTGATTGTTGTATTAGGATTTGGTATCATGGATTTATATCAATGTTAGCCCAATCTCGTGTTATGGATAGATTTAGTTGAGTTCTTGTTCCAACGGCTTAGAATGCATTCAGTTTCAATAATAAATAAGTTTCGGTTCGGTTTGTGTCGAAGATGATTTTCTGACTAGAACTATTACTATTCTTATTTTCTGGCCCGCATAACGGCATATTGTTGAAGTTTCAAACTGCTACACTTGTATTAGTTAAGTCGTAGTCACTAATTATATGCATTAATAACCAGTATTCGATGCCATGTTTTTTTCGCTCTTTCACTCTAGATATAAGAATCATGATACACATAGCTAGTTAAACTAATTTTGTGTCTTTGCTATTCTTTGTCCCAAAACTATTTCACTTGAATGCTGCTAAACCCGCTTACTGTTGTTCATATGCTATTATCACTTATAATTTATCCACTCTTATTGCTAATGAATAATTTCTGCCAGTGTGCATACTTTACTTGTCAAATGCTTGCCATGTGCATAAAGTTGTATTGTTTGATAATTCCATAAAGTAGGACTTACTTTAGTGGTCCATGTTTATTTTCCTTTTATATTTGTTGAAGTGATTTT
>NC_064291.1:47591847-47829667 GCF_019186545.1 Solanum stenotomum
TTTTTCGCTCTTTCACTCTAGATATAAGAATCATGATACACATAGCTATTTAAACTAATTTTGTGTCTTTGCTATTCTTTGTCCCAAAACTATTTCACTTGAATGCTGCTAAACCCGCTTACTGTTGTTCATATGCTATTATCACTTATAATTTATCCACTCTTGTTGCTAATGAATAATTTATGCCAGTGTGCATACTTTACTTGTCAAATGTTTGCCATGTGCATAAAGTTGTATTGTTTGATAATTCCATAAAGTAGGACTTACTTTAGTGGTCCATGTTTATTTTCCTTTTATATTTGTTGAAGTGATTTTTTTTTCCTTCTTCAATTAAAAGATAAAATAAAATTGGTGATCTATTTAATATTAATTACGTGAATTACTACTTAGTTTCTTTGCTTGCGATTTGAATATTATGCTAAGTTTTCTTTTTCTTTTTTGTTTTTTTTTTATCTTGTCCGACTCTAATTCCTCTTCTTTTACTTTTGTTTGATTTATGGTATGTTGGTGGAGTCCAAGTTGGACCCAATTCCTATTTCTTGCATTCTCCGCTTTCTCGAGTCAACCTTTATACAAAGTTTGGAAGCTGAAATAGGGCTCTTGGAAGCCAAAAACGCAGGTGGAAAAAGGCAAATATACAACGATATATAATAAATATACATCGATATACAGGTTCAAAAAATGAAAATACAGGGCCAAGGCGGAATACATATGTTTGGAAGCAAGAAATACATGAATAGGGCTGATATACATGCCGATATACACTGATATACATCAGTTGTATACCAAAAACGGGAATTGAATTAAAGCTTAAAATTACTGCGAAATTGGCCCAAGAAGGGGCCCAATTTCATTATCTCGTTTACTATTCTAAGTGTTTGATTGTGTGTTGATTAATCTTATTTAACTCTAACTTTAATTAACTTAATTAGATTCCCCAAAAGATGAGTTACTTCTTTGTGTTGGTTTGTTTTAATACATCTTTTCTATTTCATCTATTTTATTTATCAAGTAGCCGATCAAATTTTTTATCTTTAATACTTTTGTTCTTAAAAAAATAAATAAATGAATTAAATATGTTCTTAATGCTTTTAATTTAATCACATTTACTCATTTTAAAATTGTTTTCAAGTTAAAGAATTTTTCTCAAATAAACTTGGAAAATGTTAGTCAACTTTTTCAATCAAATAAAAAAAAAATAATGCATACTTAGTCGTTTTCTCAAAAAGGTTAGTCAATTAATAAAAAATGATTTTTATGCCTTAATTTATTAAATTGGTTTAAATTATTATTTCAAAGTGAATAAAATAAATTCTAATTAATCTTGTTTTATTAATATTCTAATCACTTGTATTTCGAGTCAATTGTTCCATTTTGAATCATTTTCTCTAAAAAATCAAAATAAATGTGTCATTTATTTAATTATTTTCTCAAAGTTAATCAAATATCGTAAGTCATTATTTTTATGTCAAATCATTATTTTCCTAAAAATAGTCAAATATATTTTAGTCAAGTCGCAGGTCAACCGCATGTTAGCGGACACTTCGAATGCTTAAACCCTTCTCGAAGTGTAAATTGAACCCCGAACCCTCTTTGGTATTTTCAAATGATTTTTCTGTTTAAATCTTTGAAAATTATAAGTTTTCTTAATTTCTTTAAAAAATTAAGTGGCGACTCTTTCTAAGTATTTCTCAAATTGTTTTATACTTAGAATATTTCAAAAAAGTGATTTTCCTAAAGATAAGAAAATTACGGCACAACACCCAAGACTAGAAAAGGTTTTGATTCTATTTGGGTGGTGGTTGATAGGATGACAAAATCGGCTCATTTTCTACCGGTAAAGACAACATATGGGGCGGAAGATTATGCAAGGTTATATATTCATGACTTGGTAAGGTTGCATAGGATTCCTCTATCCATCATATCGGACCGTGGTACTCAATTTACTTCACACTTTTGGAAGTCCTTTCAAAGGGGTCTAGGTACGAGAGTTAAGCTTACTACGGCCTTTCACCCGCAAACGGATGGACAAGCCGAAAGGACTATCCAAACACTTGAGGATATGCTTAGGGCTTGTGTATTGGAGCTTAAGGGTAGTTGGGATGATCATCTTCCATTGATTGAGTTTGCCTATAACAATAGCTATCATTCTAGCATCGGTATGGCTCCTTTTGAGGCTCTCTATGGGAGGCGTTGTAGATCACCGGTTGGGTGGTTTGAGGTTGGTGAGGTGGCCTTGTTAGGACCAGATCTAGTTATGGAGGCTCTTGAGAAGGTTAGGATGATTAGAGAAAGGTTGAAGACGGCCCAAAGTCGCCAAAAGTCCTATGCCGATGTGAGGAGAAGGGCTCTTGAATTCCAAGTTGGTGATTGGGTCTATTTGAAGGTGTCACCCATGAAGGGTGTGGTTCGTTTTGGTAAGAAGGGCAAGTTGAGCCCAAGATACGTGGGTCCTTATAAGGTGATGAGGAGAATTGGCAAGGTAGCTTATGAGTTGGAATTGCCTAGCGAAATGGATTTGGTTCATCCGGTATTTCATGTGTCTATGTTGAGGAAGTGTGTGGGTGATCCGAATGCCATTGTGCCTCTTGATGTTGTGGGTGTTGTTGAAGAT
The DNA here is from genome assembly GCF_019186545.1 of Solanum stenotomum. Classification (NCBI taxonomy): domain Eukaryota; kingdom Viridiplantae; phylum Streptophyta; class Magnoliopsida; order Solanales; family Solanaceae; genus Solanum; species Solanum stenotomum. The sequence goes on from NC_064291.1 coordinate 47,594,462, forward strand.
AATTTGACCTATGAAGAGGTTTCGGTTCAGATTTTAGATAGACAAGTGAAGAGGTTGAGAAACAAAGATGTGGCTTCCGTTAAAGTCCTTTGGAGAAATCAACAAGTTGAAAGTGCTACTTGGGAGGCCGAAGCGGACATGCAAAGACGATACCCTTATCTTTTCCACTCCACTCAAGCCTAAGGTATTGATCTAAGCCCTTTATAAAATCTCAGGTCTTAAGTTCAGCCCCCATGTCATTGCATACATTCATGTTTAAGTTGACAAGTTCATTGTGGTTTTACAACTATGTCGAGGTTTTTGAAATAAGGTGTAAGTGCATTGTTGCATCCTTATGTGGGCTGATATTGCCATGTTTGTGTCCCTCGTGTATGTTTCTTTAACATTCGGGGACGAATGTTCCGAAGGGGAAGATATTGAAACGACCCCAAAAATGCCCGAAAATGTGCTTCGGAAACACCTATAATTGTAATTTTCATATATCTCAAAATCCATGCATAATTTCAGAAATTCGACTTCATATTCTTATTCAGGGGGTCAAATTGAGTGGGAAATGGGTCTAACCCGAATTTTAGAGCAACCGTATCAAAATTCGAAAATCGCAAAAAATGCGATTTAGAGGGTCAACTTTAAAGAGGCATATCTCTTAGAAAACAAGGAACTTGAAGGTCCATTACCTATTAAATTAAAGCCCTTCGAGTTATCTTTCCAATTCAATTGGTTTCACCTCATTTCGAGTTAGGATGAAGGAGTTATGACCATTTTGGTAAAACCTGTCCGGGCAGAATTGCAAATTCCAGTGAACTAAGTTACTGTAGCGGGCTGGAGACGTTTTTCTTTTATAAAAAAGAGGATTGTCCCATACTTAGTTATATTTCTTTCTAGCTTCAAAACACTCAAAAACACTCACTAATCCCTCTCCAAAATTCCACCAAGATCTTCAACCAAATTCAAACATCTCAAGTTCTAATTCTGGATTCAAGACTCAATCTCAAGCATCAATTCTCCATTCCAATCTTCATCAAAGATTCTCCAAAGTTGAGGTATGTGGGTTGATTGTGGAAACCTTCCTTTCCACAAGTCCAACTATTTATCCTCTATTTTACTTCAAGTTTATGGGTCCTTATGATCATTTATGAACTCTTGAATTATGGAATTACTACTACACATTCTATTATGGTCTATTTTTGCATATTATCATGAAATGGAATTATTATGTGATGTTTATGGTTTTCATGCTTCCATGATCAAATTATGAAGGTTGATATATATATGTATGTTGTTGGTGGGCTGATTTATATGTATTTCGGAATTGGTTGGACTTAGTACTCTTGAAAGACATGATTTTATCTACATGAACAATAGCCCACCATGTGTTTGATAAAATGCCATTTATAGAATTCATAGGAAATGGAAGGTCCAATGTACATCCTATGAGTCGGATGATTATATAATTATTGAAATGATGATGAAAGGGATACATGTATATGATTTTCTCAATATAGTGTTGTGAGTCGACCAAGCCTAGTACGGGGGGTAGTAGGCCCGTATAACCGTATCGAGGGGTTGGTACCTTGGTTGCCTAGTACGGGGGGTAGTAGGCCCGTATAACCATATCGAGGGGTTTGTACCTTGGTCCCTAGCTCGGGGGGTGGTAGGCCCGGGTAACCACATTGAGGGGTTTGTACCTCTTTCGCCTCTCCAAGGGGGTGGTAGGCCTTGGAAATACTATATTGATGGTCACTCACCACACATGTACTACGTCCCACTAAATATGATTTTTATGTAAGCGTCATTATATATATCATTTCATTTATGTGCTATCTATCGGGTATGATTATGCATTTTTCCTATGATGTCCATCTATTGTAGCATTGCATTGCATCCCATATACTTAGTACATTCAAACGTACTAACGCATACTCTATGCCTACATGATGTCACCATGTAGGGACCGGAGCACCGCTTGACCCTCCTCCTCCGCGTGGCTAATACGATTTCCTATCAAGGTTATTGGTGAGTCCTCCATTCCAGGGACGTTGCTCATGATCTTTTGCTATGTATAAGACTTTTCCTTTTTAGTTATGTTTTGACTATGAGGGTGAGCCCGGTTGTTTGTCTTGGCCCCCGCTAAAGTACTCATGTTTAGAGGTGATGTTGGACAAGTTGTGTATTATGCTTAAGCTTGACTCATCTATGGTATTTATGTATCATTTCTTTTTTTTTCTTGCTCCCTTAGTCCCGATTTCCCCCTTGATTATGCTTATCGCTTATGGTCATTTTAATTGCTTCCGCGACCAAGGATGTGTAATGATATGCTATGAGGCTTGTTTGGGGTTCCTTCGGGTTCCCCATTCGCCGGTCACGTCTAGGCCCTAGGCTTGGGTCGTGACAATACCTCTGAATTGAATATCTTATCATTGAGTTGAGCTATGTTTCTTTGAGTTGAGTGAGTTGAGAAGAGGTAAGTATGTTTCCTTTTTATCAAGTTCAAGCTTATGTTTATGTTTTAGAATTCCCCTTACATGCTCGTACATTCCACGTACTGAGCCATTTGGCCTGAATCTTCTCAAGATGCAGACACATGTATTCAGGATCACCAATAGGAGCTTCATTGATACATCTGAGAATTCGAGTTAACTATTGTGAGCATCGTTGCTTCCGGAGGACTTCATTTACCTTTTAGTTATGTTAGTTGTTAGGATGTCATGGGTCTTGTCTCAACTTCCATCTTTATCAGTTAGAAGCTTCATAGATAGATAGTAGAGTTTTAGAAGTTTTCATTTATTTTGTTAAATGTTTTAAAGACTAAAGTTGCCTTTTTATGGCGAGTTGTATATATTTTATTATACATAGTTTTCTTTGGACTTAAAGTTTGTATTTAAGTTTTATGAACTTTTATTTCAATTTTTAAGCTTTGTATGCTTGAATTAGTTTTCCGCTTATAGTCAGCCATGATGAGGGTTCGCTTGGGAACCGGCAATGGTCTACGAGTGTCGGCCACGTCCAGGGTGTAAGCTCGGGTCGTGACAAGATCTAACAGCATTCATAATCCAAGATAAGACTACAACATTACATTTTTCCCAAATATCAAACAGTTCAGGTGCAAACTGAGATTTAGGAAATCTACCATCAACAAAACCTAAATTACTTTTACCTAGGAGTCCAATTCTCATGGATCTACTCCAGATTGCATAATTCTCAGTGCCAGTAAGCTGTAAGGAGATTAAGGAACTACCTGGAGTATCACTAGGTTGAAGATATAAAGGATGATTATGGTCAATAGTTGGAGTTATGTAGTTGATTGCAGGAGCTACATGAGTTGAATTTGAATTGAGATTTCCAGCTTCTAAGGACCTTGATCCATCTTCAGTTGTGACTGTCATTGATGAGCAATCTATTTTTTCTGAATCTAGATTGTTTGATGAGGAAGATGCTTATTCACGATTCTACTGGAGACACAGCTGAGAACCTAAGCACTACTCTATGCTGGACAACGAATACACTAGCCTCAGAATTACCAAGGCTCTGATACCATGATAAACTCCATTAATGGAGCTTTGAGTTATGTAGAAGAAAAAGTAATTGAACTAAAAAATATTTTCTATTGAATGAGCAGTTAGTTACAATCTAAGGAGTATTTATAGCATACACTTAACATGTGTATGTAGCTGCTATTAGGAAGATTCTAGAACTAACTACCTCTAACTAACTTTCACTAACTGTAACTAACACTGTTGACTAGGTTAACCATAACAACTTGTTTAACTATACACTCTAGTTAACAACATGGTCAAACACTCATTTATACTCTTTTTGTTTCAGTTGTTTGTTCTATTTTCCTTTTTAGGCCATTGAAAAAAGAATAACTCTTTAGTTTCAATAGTCCATGTAACATACTTGACAATTAATAACACTAAATTAAAAGACATTTTGATTTAGTTAGATGTTGAATTCATGAATCTTGAAGAATGAGAGTGTGTATGTGATGTGACTTTCCTGCACGTCTTTAGATCCAAAGAAATCTTTTTATTATCATCAACCACGTTTTCTTATCTACTCAAAATTATTATTAATGTTAAAAAGTAAATGGATAAACAAAAAGTTGTAATATATCCACATGCAATATCTTTAATCTCAACACATCTATGCATTTTCTCTCTTATAATATCTTGTTTTTTTTCGACGTGTGTATTCCGTATATCAACATGCAACTTATTAGTTTTATTAATTTTAAGTTCTATGTTTATATTTGAGTGTATATATGTATCTTAATTTCCCCCAAGATATATATTATACATGTGAGTAAATAATTTATAATTACCTATCACAAATTAAGAGTTGGGTGAAGGCTATTATTAAGCATTTAAACCAACTTCTTGAACACACAAAAGCCTAAAACCCAACTACTACTATATTACTTTTTATATATAAAAGACTATCGGAGATCATGAAAAGACACGATCATATACATATATTATTAATAAAGGAAATTTGTGTCATACAATTATAAACAAATGAATTGATTAATCAAATCATCCGTTGTACTTATATCTCAATCCACGAAAGTCATATAAAGAGTGATATTCTGGCATATGGTTATGACATGTTATTTACGAACACAAATTCTTTTCGTATTGGCTTTTTTATAACGACGAAAACATGTCGTTACATGTGGTTATCGGTATGTTGAAAGTTTTTCAACTTGATGTATATGTTTTACTTTATCCCCGTGCTACCTTGTCTTTTGTGATGCCATATGGGGTTATGAGGTTTGATGTGTTCCCCGATGTGTTGTTAGAACCTTTTTCTGTGTCTACTCTTGTTGGTGATTTTGTGGTGGCTAAGAGGGTCTATAGAAAGTGTCCCGTTTCCTTGTACCATAGAGTTACTCAGCTTGTTGACTTGGTAGAGGATGTAATTAACCCAAAATTATATAGATTTAGAGAATCCAACCCATCACTATTAACCCACAAAAATATAACCATGCAAGTATAACTTTTTCCTTTGAGTAAAGGAAGAACGTTGCTTTGATTCGGATGAGTCTTGAGTACGATAATTTCTCTTCCTATAAATTGAGATATTATTCATATTTGAAAGACGACACACGTGAAATTAGTCTTGAGTACGTACGGCAATTTTATCTTAAGTAATATTACTATCAAAATGAGATTATAAATTAAAGAAAAGGTTATTATCAAAACAAATAAACCAATTCTATCGTGTTATGAGTAATGAGTCTCATCATATTCTATCTTGAGTGCACATTTAAATCGAGGTACCCCATCTCTACATCTGCTCATTAAAACATGCCAATCAACATCATATTGACTTTCTTCCGATTCTAAATATCGCATGCACTCCCAAACACAAGTTTCTTCTATTGATGGAGGATATGTTTTGCAATTTACTAATGCCATTGAGAAAATAAAGAACAACATGCAAATCTGCTCCAACGTCAATAACATTTTATTTATATTTCCTGTAAAGACAACCAATTATTAATAACGTTAATAAATTTCTTAAACTACGATTTGAAAAGAATTCATAGACGTAGAGTTATATGGAATGTGGATAAAACTTTGATTGATTAATTAATTGAATAATAAGGGCACCTAACCAACAAAGCATTAAATATTCAAAAACTCCTTTCAAATATTAAAAAACCTCACATTGATAATCACTTTTTCTCAAAAATAAAAAATAAAAACACGGAGTAATATATATAAGATTTTTTCAATCAAGCACGAACACTATTTCAATTTTTATTTTTTATTTTTTAATTTCAAATTTGGTTCTTAAAGTGGAATCCCAATATTTTTTTCTCGTGCCCAAATGTCATCATTGCCCTTATTTCCTTAAGGTCCTATTTGACCATAAATTTTGAATAAGTTGATTTTTTTAAAAAAAAATTTCAAGTTGTTTTTAAACATTTATTTCACTTGATTTAATTTTTTTAAGTTTTGTGAGTAGAAGTCTCAAAAATTAATTTTATCCGATTTTTGGGAATTTGAAAGTATTTAATTTAAAGATCAATTTTTAAAAATCTAATCAATTTTCAAGACCAAACAAATATTTGAAAATAAAATTTTAACACTAGCTTATTCTTTTGTCTTCGTAATCTTAGATAAAAGTTGGAATTTTTGACATAACAGTTTTTTTTATTTCACCTGATGCCTGAAAAATGCAACATCTTTTCAAGCACTCATAATAATGATTTCATTACAATTAAAATGTAATTGCGACCTACAATTTTCAAATTTAAAGAATGAAATTTCGCAAATATACAAATACATATATTAACTTAAGAAGTAAAGTAGCACACAACAATAAGCAAACAAACAACTAATAAATACTAAATAAATAAAAAGAGGATTAATATTTTTTACGTACCCATTTTTGGTCTTGATAGCAGAATTTGTGTAAATTGACTTTTACGAAGATCAGGTTAAAGGTTATAAATAGATAGATATGTAATTATGTTCTTATGAATTTGATCTTTCTTCATGCATTCGTTACAAGTGAGACATTAATGAAAAGTCATAAATATGAAAAATATCTTTATTTTGACAATTCAGTATTAGTCTTCTTTTAAATTTTAATGACGGTTATATGACTAAGAGTCTGTTTGATATTAATGCTAAAAAATATTTATTTTTTGAACTACTTTTTGAAATAGTTTTTGAGAAAAGTACTTTTGATAAGTAGATTGTGTTTGACTAATCTTTTTAAAAACATGCTTTTAAGAGTCAAATTACAAAAATAAAATAAAATAAGTATCAATGTACTTTTAATATTAAAATTATTTTATAGAAAGAAACTATTTTAAATATCTTTTATAAGAAAATTAATCAAAATTTTATTTTTATTGAATTAAAATGTACATATTCAAATATAAATATTTTTCATTAATATTTCTTATTTTACATAGGCAACTTCTTCAAATTCACGGTAAAATCACTTTTAGAATGGTATTAGTGCCAATTATGATTAAGTTATTTAAGATTATTTTAACTTTTAAGTAGTGTGTTTAATTAGTTTTGGAGGTGTTTGAAAAGGTTATAAGGTTCTTTTTAAGTATCAATTTTTAGGTCAAAAAAGTTTTAAAATAAGTCAAAAAGTTAAAAATAGAGTACCATTTACTTATGACTATTAACTTTTGATTTATAAGTTACTTCTTATAAACCCATCTAAACAAGTCGGAGTGGACAATATATCATTGCATAGGAAGTCTTTGAAATTGGTTTAATTCATATTCTCAGGAATGACAACAGTGTCTTTAATTCATAATTGCACTGTACATATAACTTATATATAGTGTTTTGATAAGTTAGTGGCTAAAATCGTCTGTGAATTACTATAATGTAACCTTAAACTACATTCTTAATATATCTCTTTTGAGCAGAAAACATTCTTTTTTCCACCAAAAAAGAAAAAACACTCTTTAATTTTAGTATAAAAAAATTGACAACTTTCATCCTTTCTTTTAAAATTTGCCAACAAAAGTTTCTGACATAACATTTTAAATATTTTAGATGAAGTTTCAAAAAAATTATGAATGATGATTTATTGTGTGGAAAAATTCAGGTAGGTAAGAACTTCGTGATTAACTTAATATAAACAATGAAACATGTAATATATAATTTTACATGATATATATACAATAGTAATAATACCTATAATGCTCTAATCTCCGAGCATCTTATAGAACCTCTCTTGAATTTGTTGTAAGTCTTTTCTAAGTCAATTAACAGTTATGTGTAAAAAAAAAATTCTCTGTACTGCTCCATTAATCTCTTTACAAGATGAATGACTTTTTTAGTTGAGCGTCCAACATGAATATAAACTAGTTCACGGAAATTTCCACGTTCCTCCTCACCCTCATCTCCACCACCCTCTTCCAAACTTTCATAGTGTGACTTAGTAACTTGATATTCTTATAAGTAGTTTCAATTTTGAATGTCACCTTTGTTCTTGTACAACGGAAGTATTATACTCTATCTCGAATCTTTGGGTATTTTTTAATTTTGTCATCCTAATTGTGTCAAAACTCCATTTCCTTCCCTTCAAGTTTCACTTCATTACACATTTACACTGACCTCTTTTTATAATTTACGAAATTATACCTATCACTTGTGTATTGATGTCGTATTACTATTCTCTAAACCTATTTTTCAATATAGTTAAGATATGATTAGACAAGTTTGCCCTCTCTTGATATTAAAATTTTGCAATTATAAGAAATGGAGCAAAACAGGGTCCTCGTACTTTCGTTAATTAAAGAGTGATTTTGCCAAAATTCATAAAATACAGAGCAACAGAAAATATTTCGATAAACTATATATGTAGCACAAGTTAGAATATGACTAGCACCTCACTGTCAACAATATTTGTAATCTAAAAAAAGCTTTGTCTTTTCTATTCATTGATATATAATGATAATAGCATACTGAGTCAGTTTTACATATATAGCTCAACACAACATTTAGCTTTACTAGCAGTCTTTAGCAAAAGGGTATGAGTCCATATACTGATGAAGCCCTGTTCTATCAAAGTACCAATCACCCACAGCTTCTGCAATTGTCTGCACAATTAAAATTATAAAAACTAAATATGTTACGTATTAACTCATAAATTTTAATTCAAAAACCAAAATAGTGCATGTATTCAAATATTATACAGATAAAACAAAACGATTACCTTATTAAGTATTCTTGGAGAAGAAGTACTGAACCAATAGCCCAGCGTTACAATTTGCGCATGAGTATGGCAAGAAGTGATAAAATAACCCCTAGTATTACAAGGGGTGAGTCCATCAAATGCCTTCAAGAACTCCACTCCAAAAGCTATAGTAGAAAGGGAAAAAAAGACAAATAAACAAATAATTAAAAACTATCTATATTAGTGTGATTTGTAAGGTAATGAATTAGTTGATCACAAAAAAAAATGCTAACCCTTAATAGTTGTACGTTGGCTCAATGTGCAGTTACTTATTCGAACCTTGCAATGCTCCCAGATATGTTGAGGATCGAGGTTTGAAGGAACCAAAGTGTTATTGATCTGAAAGAATATGTTTTTTTAGGATTAGTTTGAGAAAAAAATTACCAATAAATTTCATAGAACTTAGAGATACTAGTGTTTGTCTCCTTGACCTGCCAAGCGTCGTATGCTGAATTGATTATGAAAAGTGGGGTCTCAATGAATGAAATAACATTCTGAGGGAAGAAGCACTGCATCATTCAAGGAGGAAAACTAATGTTATAATTAGAGGGCAATATGAATGCAACAAATGGAAAAGGGTTTTGTTTCCAAAACTTATGTACCAGACTTGGTTCCATTGTAGATGTGCAAGATGGAGGTAAGTTCTTTATCGATCCCTGAAATGATAGGAAAAAGAAATAAGTATATATAGATTGTGTAAATAGAATTATCTTAGTACATATAACAAAAAAGAAGTTGGAATTCACATGTAAATCCACAACTTGTTGGTACTTCTTATGAATATTTGGAGTACCGGAGATTGTGTTGCTGCATATATAAATAAAATCATGAAACATTTCATTAGTTTCAAAATGGGAGGCAAACATAAGTTAATATATAAATAATTAATAAAATGGAAGAAGAGCTCACGCATTGATGAAGAAGCCGGCATTTGCAACACACTTAACTTTGACATCACTGGAAAAGAAGAACTTGAACTTGTCGCAATTCAAGATCGTAGCCAACCCTCCCGCAGAAGTTCCGCTCAAGATTGCCTAACATTAATTGCATGTGTTGTGTTATTAGTTTGTGTTACATGACTTGTAATTATAAAGATTCAATAAATCTTACATTCTTTGCATTTTGCATTCCTTGGGACCATAATTCATCCATAACAGCTTTAAATATTCTCGCTCCTCTAAAATAAAGCTTCTTCTCCTAACATTTTCAATCAGAAACAAAGTTATATTAGAGTAATATATATGAGACATATCAGATATATTATTACTTACTGGATCAACTTCGTCGATGTCACCAGTAAATGATGATCCATCACAATAACCTATCCAAACTTTGTTCCAATTGTAAAAGTCTACAATTCCAATATTTTTTTCAAGTTAGAAGAAGAGGGTAAAAAAAATCTGTATATGCATATAAAGAAAAAAAAAGTGAAATATGAGCAGTTTTACCTGGGTTTAGTTTGGTAGTGTTATGAAGTATCCCAAGAAAATTAGTTTGATTCATCATATACTTGGAAGAACCTTTTTCTGTAGTTTTACGTCCTTGACAATCGGAGATGCTTTCACACCACCCACCACCCTATACAGGTAAAATATCATATCATATTTATATTATATCACCACAACAATTAAAAGTAAAATATATAAAATGTACAATGGAAGACTATAAAAGATAATTACTTCAAGAAAGACAATCCAATTGGAAAGTCCGGAATCAAATCCCCGGTGAAGATAATAAGCTGGTGGGCTCCCGTCCAAGCACACTGTTAACTCCAATAGTTAATCAAACGAACAAATACTACTAATTGATACAATTAATTAAACAAACAAGGAGTTAGTACTTCATCAGTAATTACCTGCGCCTTGTGCAGTTGCATTTTGGAGTAGTGTCATATTGACGTATAAATCATCTCCGACGCCAAAAACAGTTGCACACATTGCTGCTACCAAAACCAACGCAAATAATGTTCTCATCCTACAACAAACATAAACAAGAAATTATTTATAACATGTTATCAGCAAGAAATTACGTATTCATTTTTCTTCAAGCTAAAATCAAAACAAGAAAAAGAGAAACGAATATTACATGTTATCAGCAAAATAAAACGATTCTTCTTTTTAAAAGGGCTGAAATTAAGAGAAAGCAAATAATGCTATGCTTATGAGGATAATTAAAGTAAGGGTGAATGAGAATGTTTGACTTCACCTCTATTTATAAGCAAATATCCGAATCCTTCACTAACCTAGCTATTCATGTCATATTTTTTGTTTTCGTCCGCCTAGTTAAGTTTTAAATTTTTTTGTAACACTTTTTATATATTTGGTGTGATTTTGCAGATTATAAATCGTGTATATATGATATCATATTTGATAATTGGTTAGAATGTAAGTTATTTAAATGTAAAGCTAATACGATATTTGATTGGTAATTTAAAAATCTATATAACTAATACATATATAAGATAATCCATATATTATTTCATGAAATATAGATGGTGAAATAAATAATAAATTAATAAATATACTCTCTATAACTGATCCATACATAATTTCCTTATAACTAATCTGTGTAGTTCTAATATATTCATAGCTACACTTAACAAATACCTACAAATTGTATTCTATATGGAAAAAATAGAATTTTGTCAACTTCTCTCTTCGTAATAGCCATTCTTAATTAATAAATGGTTCCTTTCAATTTTCATTATCATATAATTAAATTATTGCTATATCACATGTGGACCATTCTTTTAATGTAAATTCTAAATATTCTGTTACAATCATTTATTATGAAAATTGACAAACACAGCTAAATTACATGTGCACACTTTAAATGCAACTTTTTTTGGGAGATTTTCTATGCAAATTATCGCTATTGCATCTGTGCCCTGAAATTGAAACTACCTTAAACTGGGTTTGGTAGGAAGGAAAACATATTTTTCAAATATTTCATATTTGATTGGCTAAAATATTTTTCAAATAAATTGAGTTTTCTCAAATTTAAAGAAAATGATTTGCCTCCAAAAAGTACGAAAAATATTTTTCAAAACTCTTTTTCGATCTAACACCTCAATTTTTCACCCTAGCTCAAGTCTCGATATTGATTTCCGATACTAATCTGGAATCCAATTCCTAATTCTTGATTTCGGATCCGACTTCAGACCTCGATCCGAGACCTAACTTTCTGGTCTCGAATCAGGATGGAGTCAACTCACAATTTGATTATTGGGTTCCGGGTCAGAATTCGCGGTTGAATCACAAATCAAATATCGGAATCGGGTTTCGAGTCAAGTGTTAGGATGGGATATCGAAGTCTAATTCGGATGGAAAGTCAAGGTCAGATCTCAGATTAGGTGTTGAGTTTGGATCCTCAACCGATTGTTGGGGTCAGGGTCAAAATCAATCCCTCCTGGCTAATCTATGTATTATTAATTTGTACATAACTATGTTGTGAACCGAGTTGTATATATAAGGGTCTATGGACTAGAATTGGTGAAGACTAATTTAGTTGGAATTATTGGGCCGAGTAAATATTGGAGTGTCTAATTTGGGATCCCAACCCAATTAGCATTCGATTAAAAGGGCAAATGAGTTGGAATGAAGGGTTTATGCATATTGAAGAAAAACGTTGTTCCTTTCTTTTTCTTCTAGAGTCTAAGTTTCTCATCCAAATTCTTACCACTATCTTAGTTACTTGTTATTTCAGTATTTCCATTGTAATTCAGTTGTTTAAGTATTGCAATTATGATTCTAAAATTGTAATCACATTCCAATTCTTTTATTTATATAGTAAAGAAATTTGAATTTGTTACAAGTACACTCTTTTACACTATTATACACTATACAAATTTATACAAAAAATAAATTTCTTCTCCTGCAAATTTTAACCCACAAAAATGGGCCAATATCAGTATTTGTAATTTTGACGAAAAGAGAGAGGGGATGATTTAGGAGAGAACGAGGGTAAAGTAAAAGAATATATATAAAATATACAATTTTAACGGATAGGATCAAAAGTAACATATATATATCTATATGAAAGTAAAAAGGAAATTGCTTTAATATCAATTAAAAAGTAATTGAGTGATGCCATAAGAAGTAGCCTTAAGCAATAGTGCTCAGCCATAAAGAAAAAAATAGCATTTTGTCAACCTCTCTCTTTTAAATAGACTTTCTAAAATTGTATGGACATTAATAAATGATTTTCCTTTCATTATCACATAATTAAATCGTTACTATATCACATGTGAACTATTTCCTTTTTGGCATACAAAAGTTTTGATAACCATTTTAGATTTTTAGCTTAGAAAAAAGTGTTTTTTAGGCTTTGGATTCTTAGGTTTGTTTGGTAGCTAATCCGACGTGCATACATGGAGACTAGAGTAAAACGCAGTCTCCTACTTTTAAATACACCCTTAAAGACAATAATATAATAATCAAATATAAATACAAATTCAATATGATTGGATAGATACTAAATCATGAACATCTAAGAGTAATTTTTAAATGATCCTATTTTCTCTTAAGTGATTTTCTAAACATTTTAATTTGTTCCAAAATAAGTACTCTTTTTTTTTTCTAAAAACAAGAAGAAACATTAGCCTCATGCTCTCATCTAAAAAAGGCTTTAAAAACTATTGTCACGTCTCTTATTTTTAAATATAAATATTTAGTAGAAAGTGAAGTACTTTGTAACTTAAAGTTTGTTTGACATTGTTACTGGAAGATTAAATACACTTATTTTGAAAAAAAAAAAATTATTTTAAAAAATATAATGTTTGACAAATCAATAAAATTGTTTTTAAATGAAAGCAGAAGCAATTTTTCACAGTTTGAGAGAAGCTAAAAATTTATGCTTCTTAACAAAAGTAGAACATTATTTGTTTTCAAGACAAAAGTATTTCTTTCATATTTACATATTTACCAGTATATCACTTATTTCATTTAAGTATTTTATTTTTATATAATAATTTTATTATTATTTTTACGTTTACTATTATTATTATTATTATTATTTTATATTTTATATTTTTAATTATATTTTTGAATCATCATGTGATATTATATCAATATTTTTTATTTTCTTATTTATTTATTTATGTATAATATTGACTGAAAATTGATTGTGTACATTTTAATTCAATAAAAATAAAATTTTGATTACTTCTTTCATAATAGATATTTAAAATAGTTTCTCTTTGTAAAATAATTTTAATTTTAAAAGTACAATGATACTTGTCCTTTTTTTGTAGTTTGACTCTTAAAACACAATTTACTTATCAAAAATACTTTTCAAACAAATTAGTCAAACACATTTTTTTTTTCAAAATAAAAGCACTTTTCTAAAAAGCTATTTTAAAAAAATACTTCAAAAAATAATCAATTTTATCAATAATATCAAACAAACTCTTAGCCATATAACCGTCATTAAAATTTTAAAAAAAGTAATACCCAGTTGTCAAAATAAAGTGATTTTTCATATTTATCACTCTCATTAATGTCTCACTTGTAACGGATGCAGAAAGAAAGATCAAATTCATATGAACGTATATTAGATATCTATCTTCTATTTATAACCTTTAACGGAGAAGTCAATTTACACCAATTCTGCTATCAAGACAACAAATGGGTACGTAAAAAAAAATTATCCTCCTTTTATTTATTAGTTGTTTGTTTGCTTATTGTTGTGTGCCACTTTACTTCCTAAGTTAATATATGTATTCGTATATTTGCGAAATTTTGTTCTTTAAATTTGAAAATGATAGGTCACAATATAATTACATTTTAATTGTAATAAAATAATTATTATGAGCGCTTGAAAAGATGTTGCATTTTTCACGTATTAGGTGATATAGAAAAAAATGCTATGTCAAAGATTCCTACCTATATTTAAGATTACCAAGGTAAAATAATAAGCTAGCATTTGATTATTGATTTTGAAAATTTTATCTTCAAATATTTATTAAATAGTGAAAATTGATTAGATTTTAAAAAATTGCTCTTCAAATACTTTCAAGTTTCCGAAAATCGAATCAAATTAGTTTTTGAGTTTTTGGGACTTCTACTCACAATATATATATCACTCCGTATTAATATTTGAGAGAAGTTTTTGAATGTTTAATGTTTTGTTGTTTAGGTGTCTTGATTGTTCAATTAATTAATCAATTAAAGTTGTATCCACACGAGTCTATTTTCCATTTTAACTCTATTTCTACAAATTCTTTTAAATAGTACTTATTAACGTTATTAAATAATTGGTTATCTTTACAGGAAATATAAATAAAATGATGACGTTGGAGCAGATTTGCATGTTTTTCTTTATTTTTTTTAATGGCTTCAGTGAATTGCAAAATATACCCTCCATCAATAGAAGAAAGTTGTGTTTGGAATTGCATGCAATATTTAGAATCGGAAGAAAGTCAATATGATGTTGCTTGGCAGGTTTTAGAGAGCAGATGTAGAGATGGAGTACCTGAATTTAAATGTGCATACCAAGATAGAATATGATCAGACTCATTGCTCACAGGGGCGGACCCACGTGTTGTCCAGGGGTTCACCCGAACCCCCTCGATAAAAAATTACACTGTATATATAAGGTGAATTTTCTGGATTTATATGGATATATATATTTTGAACCCCCTCAATGACAAGGTGAAGGAGATAGCCCAGTGGTTGCTCCCTTCAATATTAAGCTTGGCGTCTAGGGATCGAATCCCTGGGTTAGCGTTATTTTTATTTTTTTTAGTTCCAGTTCCGATTTTCATGCTTTTTTAGTTTTTTTTTTTTAATAAAAAGTGCTAAAATGTGGTGTTAAACCCAAAATATTCAAGGGTCCCATACTCCCATTCCTAAATGCTAATAACTTTTTCACTTTCCACATCTTTAAATCACTTTCTTGTTCTCCTCCAACACTCAAAACTCAAATATTAAAATTATATCCCATAATATTCTATTGTTGATTTGACATATTTTAAAAGGCTAACTTTTTGTTTCACTGTAATCATTTATGTTAGTTTCAAATTTCTCGTAACAAAAATAACTTTTTGTACCTATAAACTATATACTACTACTTCCTTGAAATTTTTTTTTGTTGACTTATTTACACGTTTATACTTTTATTTTTCGAACCCCCTGAATGAAAATCCTGTGTCCGCCACTGATTGCTCATAATACGCTAGTTTTACATATTTATTTTGATAATAATATTATTTAAGATAGATATTCTCAAAATCTATATTAGGTATTATCTGTTTAGAAATTGATTAAAAATTGAATTAAATAATATAAGGCTTGAGGCAACATCAGGGCCGACTCAACAACATTGAGGGTCTAAAGCGAAATTTAAGAGAGTGACCTTAATATTTTATTTTTTCATTATATATACTTTTATTTAAAATCTACCTTTCCAGCTATTTTAAATGTGAAGTCATTAAGTACTATTTTACAATCAATTTGTTTTAATAATTTCTTTTCAAATGATAATATAGCTAATTAATGCATTCAATCTCTCTTGAAACATTGTTGATCTTGAAGAAGATTTAATCAATTTTAATTTCGAGAAAACTTCTTTCGGTTGAGGCAACGGTTACAGGAATTGTTAACATTATTCTACAAGCAATATGTGCATTTGAAAAAACAATCAAATCTTTTTATTTGATTGAGTATTTTCATTAGATCATTATCTTCTACTTGAATTATTTCTCTTAACACTTTTAATTCAAAAAATAAATCTAAATCATCAATATCAAAATAACTATTATATGTTAAAAAATGTTTAAGGTTAAGACAATATTTTTTAAAATTCTCATCTTCTAGTGATCTCAATATTTTACCACTAAATAAGAATCAAAAATACTTTCATATGCTTCAATTGGTTCAAATTTTTTTTGAAGTGAAAAAATAGTTTGATCTACTTTACATATATAAAGTAATCAACTCTAAAAGATTCTTCAAGGGACTTTGTAATTTTGTTATCCATATTTTCATCAAATTGTTTCTTACGAAATTCAGGTTTATATTCATCTCATATGCAATTTCCTTAGTAGAAATGATAGCACTCAAAGTACATATAATTTTCTTTAAAAAATAACATGTATAAGTAATTATTTATTAAAAAGTGGATCCTCCAAAAATATGGGGCCTCAAGCGATAACTTTAGTGGCCTAGGGATTAAGACGGTCTGAACAACACTATTTAGACCAAATTTTTTTGGTGGACCAAGGGTGTTGGTTAAAGGTCCAGGCTGGCCATATATTGTGGATATGCAAAAAATAAAAATTTATACATGTACGAGATGAGATTTAACCGAATTGCCTTGCCCGCATGCTTTGGTTAGTATTCATGGAAATAGTGATAAAGGTGAAGATTATGTGAATGTATACTACAAGGTTAAAACCTTAAAGAATGTGTACTCATATTTTATTAACCCAATTAACCCTGAAGATCGATCATTGGCCAAATATAATGAATGGTGGTGAGGTTCTTCCTCCTAAAATAGTTTTAAAAAAATGAGAGGGAGAATGCCTAAATTAAGACGTAAGGAAGCTGAAAAATTAGAAAAACAGAAACAAGTTGAAGCGTAAAGGCAAGCTAAAAGAAGGTCAGAAAAAAAGGATGAAGAATCGACTCCAAAGAAATTATCGAAAAAGGGCTCTATTCATATAAAGTATTCTATATGCAAAAAAGACGGGCACAATGCAAGAGGTCACTACAAGTATGTCAACATTGTTGTGCTTTAAGCAAGACAACCTTTTGAAACTCAAAACTTAGTGTTTGATTATGTCTCGTGGGGATACTCAGACTAATTTAACCACTACATGTGGGATAATTCTCAATTGGAGGTCGATTTAGCAAATCAATCTAGCATAACTCAGGTTGAACACATTGCTGCTACCAAAACCAACGCAAATAATGTTCTCATCCTACAACAAACATAAACAAGAAATTATTTATAACATGTTATCAGTAAGAAAAATCTAAAGAAACGAATATATATTAATTGGAGTACATGTTATCAGCAAACTGAAATTAAGAGAAAGCAAATAATCCTATGCTTATGAGGATAATTGAAGTAAGGGTGAATGAGAATGTCTAACTTCACTTCTATTTATATGCAAATATCCTTCACTACCTATTCATGTCATATATTCTGTTTACGTCCACCTAGTCAAGTTTATATATTTGGTGTAATTATGCTGGTAATAAATCGTGTATATATAATATTATGTTGGGTAGTTGGTTAGAATGTAAGTTATTCAAATGTAAAACTGATACACAAGGTATTTTATTTGCAATTTAAAAATCTATATAATTAATTAATACATGTACAAGTTACGGGTAATCCAAACATTGAGGATAGAAAGTTTTTTTTAATAAATAATACATTAATAAGTAAACTCTCTAACTAATCCATACATAATTTCCTCGTAACTAATCTTTGTAATTCTAACATGCATGACCACACTTAACAAATATCTAGAAACTGTATTCTATATGGAAAAAATTAGAATTTTGTCAACTCCTCTCTTCGTAATAGACATTCTTAAATTATTGTCTGGTCTTAATCCATAAATGGTTCCTTTCATTATCATATAATTAAATTATTGCTATATCACATGTGAACTATTCTTTTAATATAAATTCTAAATATTCTGTTACAATCATTTATTATGAAGATTTACAAATACTGCTACATTGCATGTGCACACTTTAAATGCAATTTTTTATGGAGAATTTCTATGCAAATTATCGCTATTGCATCTGCCTGATTCTCGATTCCGGATTCGACTCCCGCCCTCGATTCGAGACCCAACTTTCGGGTCTGAATCAGGCCGGGGTCGAATCATGATCTGAATATTAGTTCCGTGTCAGAATTTATTTGTTGAATCAGGAGTAGAATGTCAGAATCAGGTTCCGAGTCCAAGTGTTGGGATGTGATGTCATAGTTGAATTTGGATCGAAAGTCAAGGTCGGATCCCAGATTAGATTTCGATTGTCGGTGTCGGATCCCGAATCGATCCCTCCTAATTAACTAATTTATATATTACTAATTCATAAATAACTATAATTTTTCACACTACTATACAAATTTATACAAAATTTAATTTCTTCTCCTGCAAATTTTAACCCACAGAGATGGGCCAAAATCAGTATTTGTAATTGTCAAAAAGAGAGAGGAGATGATTTAGGAGATAACGAGGGTAAAATAAAAGAATATATATATAAAGTACTTATATAATTTTAACGGATAGGATCAGAAGTTACATATATATGAAAAAATAAAAGGAAAATTGCTTTAATATCAATTAAAAAGTAAATGAGTGATGCCATAAGAAGTGGCCTTACGCAACAGTGCTCAGCCATAAAGAAAAAATAGCATTTTGTCTTTTAAATAGGCTTTCTAAAATTGTCTGGATATTAATACGTAATTTAACGGTTACTATATCACATGTGAACTATGTTGCGACAAGGAAATGTGCAGTACGTACGTAGCACATGTTGGGAACGACCCCTTCTGGCATATAAAAGTTTTGATAACCCTATTAGGTTTTTTAGCTTAGCAAATGTGTTTTTTCAGGCTTCGGACTCTTAATGGTTGTTTGGTAGCTAATCCAACATGCATACACGGAGACTGGACAAAATATTGTGAATTAAGGATTTGTTTGGATGAGCTTATAAAAAGTAATTTATAAGTTAAAAGTCGAAGTTTTTTACTATGGGAGAGGTACAACTTGTATTAGTTGTGTGAGGATATTTTTTATTGCAATTATATTCTGATTTATGAGACCCACTTTTAATTTTTATTTCTTTGCCTTTTGTTTCTCTTTCATGGTCTTCTTTTTTTTAAAATTTTTTTGTCAGTATTTTTTTTTAAACCAATTCAATTACTCCTTCAATTTTATAATATAAATAAAAATATTTTTTTTATGGTTAAATAATTACCTAAGATATTAATTGTCAAATTTAAATACGAATATAATTTGTATCATAGAATTAAACATAAAAATTATTTACTTTTTTAAAATAATCTATTTTTAACTCAATTTTCACTTTTGAAATTGTATTAAAGTACATTCAAACATGAACATCATTTCGAATATTTTTTACAAAAATTATTTTGAATATATATAAATTTAATCATATTTGTACTTAGCGATTAGAATTTTCTGACAAAAATATTTCAGTAAATTTTCTTTTTGCCAATTCCTAATATTGAGAGATATAATTTTGATAAAATTTTCAATTTAAAAGAAAAAAAAAGAAAAATGTTCGAAGTTGAAGAAGAATGAAGTCCGGATTTTTATTTTTATTTTTGGATATGATGAGCTTAAAGAATAGTGGACCCCATAATTACTTTATTTATATTATTTAGTATAATTTTATTGGATCATGTTAATTTTAAATCATATTTTCTCTTTCTTTCTAATGTTTGGAATTTAAAGTCAAAGAATGAGCCCACTATATCCAAGTGTCAAGAAATTAGGGGAGTCTCACACAACTTTTGTTTGTTGTGCCTCTACCATACTAAAAGTTTTCGTTAAAAGTCATAAGTAGATAGTATCGTACTTTTGACTATTGACTTATTTTAAAATCTTTTTGGCCTAAAAATGGATGCTTAAAAATATTTTGTGACCTTTCCAAATACCTCCAAAACTTTAAGAAAAAATAAAATACTTGAAAGAAAATATTATCTAAAAACAAAGCACTAATACCATTCTAAAAGTGATTTTACCGTGAATTTGAAGAAGTTGCCTATGTAAAATAAGAATTATTAATCAAAAATATTTATATTTGTATTCCAATTAACTTATAGAATTAATTTTGGATGTATGTAAAAAATTGTCACACATATCCCATGAAAATTTACAAATGAATTTGTTTTGTTGATTTTAATTAATTTGTAGTTTCACTGATGATGTTTAATGTTTTACGCCACTGCGCAAAGCACATGAAGATTTACTAGTTAACATAAAGCAATATGCATTTAAATTTGCAAGATGAATATAAGTTCAATCTGGGGTGTGTTTGGAAAGAATGAAAACATTTTCTAGGAAAATATTTTAAATAGAAAATGTTTTCTTTCCTACTAAACACACCCCTAAAGACAATAATATAATAATCAAATACAAAGCCAAGTTCAAATCCAAATCCAATATGAGCATCTAAGAGTGATTTTTAAAAGGTCCTCCTATTTTCTCTTTAAGTGATTTTCTAATCTTTTTAATTTGTTCCAAACTAAGTACTTATTTTTCTATCTAAAAACAAGAAGAAATATTTGCCTCATGCCCTCATCTAAAAAATGCTTCTATGTAATAATTTAATCTCTATTTGACATGGTTGTTGGAAGGCCAAGTACATTTATTTTGAGAAAAAACATTTTTAAAAAAAGATAAAATAAGGCATTTGGCAACAATAAAATGTAAGTAGATAATTATTTTTTTCAAGATCAAAATATCCCTTCCATATTTACGTATTTACCAATAAATAGCATATAATAAGTTTGTTATTATTTTTGTATAATAATTTTTTTATTATTTTTATGTTTACTATTATTATTTTATATTTCATATTTTTAATTATATTTAATCATTATGTTAATATTTTATCAATATTTTTATATTTATCTATGGATAATATTGATTGGAAATTAAATATGTACATTTTAATTCAATAAAAATAAAATTTTGATTAATTTTTATATAATAGATATTTAAATTAGTTTCTCTCTATAAAATAATTTTAATATTAAAAGTACATTGATACTTATCATTTTTTGTAAATTGACTCTTAAAAGCATTTTTTTTAAAAAAAAAAATAGTCAAACACAATCTATTTATCAAAAATACTTTTCACATAAATTGGCCATATACAAATTGTTTTTTTTTTTCACTTTTCTATTTTTTAAAAAAGTAATTAAAAAGATAAGCAGTTTTTAGCGGTAATATTAAACCAACTTAGTCATATAACCATCATTTAAATTTTAAAAAAGAGTAATACTGATTACTGGGTTGTCAAAATAAAGTTATTTTTCATATTTAGTGTCTCATTTGTAACGAATGCATGAAGAAAGAACAAATTCATATGAAAATTCATATGAACATAATTACATATCTATCTTCTATTTATATCCTTTAACCTGATCTTCGTAGAAGTCAATTTACACCAATTCAGCTATCAAGATAAAAAAAAAATGGGGACGTAAAAAAAAATTATCCTCCTTTTATTTATTTATAGTATTTATTAGTTGTTTGTTTGCTTAATTATTGTTGTGTGCCACTTTACTTCTTAAGTTAATATATGTATTTGTATATTTGCGAAATCTCATTCTTTAAATTTGAAAATTGTAGGTCGCAATTACATTTTAATTGTATCGAAATTATTATTATGAGCGCTTAAAAAGATGTCAGACTTCCCACGTATTAGGTGATATAGAAAATATTGTTATGTCAAAGATTCCAACTTATATTTAAGATTACCAAAAGCAAAAAAATAAGCTAGTGTTTGACTATAGATTTTAAAATTTTTGTCTTCAAATATTTATTTGGTCATTAAAATTGATTAGATTTTAAAGAAGTGATCTTTAAATACTTTCAAGTTCCCGAAAATTGGATCAAATTACTTTTTGAGTTTTTGAAATAAATGTTTCAAACAACTTTAAAAATTAAAAAAATTCAAGTTTTAACTTATTCAATAGGAGC
Source organism: Solanum stenotomum (assembly GCF_019186545.1). Lineage (NCBI taxonomy): Eukaryota > Viridiplantae > Streptophyta > Magnoliopsida > Solanales > Solanaceae > Solanum > Solanum stenotomum. The sequence continues at coordinate 47,616,879 of NC_064291.1, forward strand.
TTAAGGAAACGAGGGCAATGATGGCATTTGAGCACGAGAAAAAAAATATTGAGATTGCACTTTAAGAACCAAATTTGAAATTTAAAAAAAAAAACAAATTTGAAATAGTCTTCGTGCTTGATTGAAAAAATCTTATATATATTACTCCCTCCATTTCATATTAAGTTAATTTTTGAGGCATTTTCCATTTTTCAAATTAACGTAATTGTTCAGTTTTCAAGACTACTTTTAGAGTGTTCTTTCAATTTTACCCTTCAATAGTTAGTATTGAAATTAGTGATTAATTAATATTTAGTTATTTTAATCATAAATTTGACAATAATTAATAAGGGTAAAAATGAAAAACTAGGTTCAATTTATGTCTTAATCTATTTTTCTTAAAGGGTGTGAAACACCTCAAAAATTAACTTAATATGGAATGGAGGGAGTACTATTTACTCTGTATATTTTTATTATTTTTTTGAGAAAAAGTGATTATCAATGTGAGTTTTTTTTAATATTTGAGAGGAGTTTTTGAATGTTTAATGTTTTGTTGGTTAGGTGTCCTCATTGTCGAATTAATTAATCAATTGAAGTTGTATCCACATGCAAGGCAAGGCGGAGCCAGGATTTCATATCAGTGAATTCTAAATTTAAAAAGAAAATAACGATCTTAACCTAAAGTAACAATCATCATATTAACGAACAAATACAAGTATTTAATTCACTAAAAACGAATAAGGAAACAAATAAGGAAAAAAATGAAAAGGGAAAGACAAGAGTACACACCAGAAGCCAGATGTTGGATAGCAGCAATAAGTTCAACAATAAAAGTTAGAACCCTAACTTTTGGAGGAAAAAAAATTGAGTTTAACTTTTTGAATGTGAGTAGAAATCTATAGTGAGATATTGTAGTTTCGTACAATACAAATACTATTTTCCTTCTTTCTTTTTTTTCATTTAACAATTTTTTGTTCTTTTAAAAAAAATTATACTAAGCCCACCTATGTTTTTAATTAATTCTAGCCAATTTTTTGTTTTTTTAAAAAATTAATTACGACACATATACTATTTCCTTACCGATATTCTATTTATTTATTTTTTACTTAAACACACATTTAGAAATTAATCCAAAAATACAATGTGTCTACCGAGATTTATGTCGTACACAATACAAAGGAATAATAAATATGTTGTATTTATATTCAAATTTCATACCAACCTAATACAAATTTCATCCACAACTTCATTCTTACCACTCAAATTTATAGACACTCGTCATTACTTATTCATACCAATATCATTCCAAACAGTCTACCCAATTCATACCATAAAACAAATTTCATACATTTATTTTTTACACACATTTCATATATTTATAACGATAACATCATCACTATTTCATACACAGTCATGAAATAATATAATCAAATATAAATACAAAATCGCCACATCCATGATGTTTACAATATACAAATTACATTCAAATATAAATACAAAATCGCCACATCCATGATGTTTATAGTATACAAATTACAAAAAACCAATTTACAAAAAACTCATAACATCATTTATTCAATTTTCACAGAAATTATTTTGTAATATGAAACAAACGAAGGTTCATACAAAAAAATTACAATTTAAATCTATTATACACAACCAAAATCCAAAAATTTCATTTTCAATTTGTTTGTAAATTATTTGTTTAAAATATTGTTTAATTACAACATTAACTTAGTTGAATTTTCCAAAAGATAACTAAGTTCTATTTGTGTTGGATTACATTGTTAATGAATTTCATTTATCAACTCTTAATTCATTTTTGATAACTTAATTAAAGTGTTTTTGACCAAATTTTCACTTGCTCTTGATTATTTGAATTGTTTCAAATTCCTAACTATATCAAATGCATTTTATCTATATAAACTATTTTCCCAAAGTTAGTTAAACATTTTTAGTTAAATAACATTTCAAGTGTCAATACCTTGTTGAAGTGGAAATCAAAATTGCTTACACAAATCTCTAAATTTTTAATTCTGTTAAAATCTTTTGAAAAATATGTTTTCTTAATTTCTTTCAAAAATTAAGTGACAACTCAATTTTAAATATCTTTTCTTAAGTGTGAAAATATTTTCGACATTTCAAAGTGATTTTCAAAAGAAATAAAATCACGACACATAATAACAATATGTATATCTCACTCAAGGCTTAGAATTTTGCTCACATTTTTGTGTGAAAATCAATAAGAAATATGTGTATCTCACTCAAGGCTTAAAATTTTGCTCACATTTTTGTGCGAAAATCAATAAGAAATATGTGTATCTCACTCAAGACTTAAATATTTGCTTTCATTTTTTGTGTATAAAATCGATATTAAATATGTATATCTTACTCAAAACATAGAATTTTGATCGTGAATTTGTATAAAAATATTACATAAAATTGGTATGTTATATGTATATAATTGTATAACCTTTGTATAAAGTACATTTTAGATTTCTGGAAAAAAATCACGCATGGAATAAACAAGGAAAATTCACGTCATATACACATTTAAGAGTAAATTTTACGGGTTTTAAACATACTTTTAAACAATTTTTACTTATAACAGTTTATTTACGGGTTATGACATATCAATTAAATTTAATTTAATTTAAAAATCAATTTCAATTTATTTAATAAATGATTAATTTGTTTATATTTTTATATTATTAATTAATAATATTTAATTAATTTGATTTCAGTTCCTTTTTTAAAACTGAAATCATCAGTTACACATATTAAGGGATTTACATAGATTAGACTTCCTTGTTTACTGTTACACTCCAAACCTCCCATACCTCAATCCCACCACCCTCAACCCACGCCTATTCAAATCTACACGCCATCACCCTCACTACCCCACTTTCACCTTGTTTCTCCCATTTTTCTCACCAGTCAACTACACCATCACAATCGCCCGTCCAATTAAGTTTTTCAATAAAATCATGTCTAAGAAACCCATTGAAACGCCTTGAAAGAGTCTCAGATTGGTTGAAGGAACTTCTACTGATGAAGTTCATGCTCCACTTGATATCAAGCATATGATGCATGTTCCTCAACAAGAAGATAGTTCCAAGTATGTATTTCTATCCTTTACTGTTTTCATTAGAAATGGTAACTTAATTTATTTTTTAAAATGTTTTTTCTTTCAATTTTTTTTCAGTGATTGTGATTCGTAACATGTCTATTTGCTGAATACATCAGTAATGATGTTTTTGATATGCATTCTGTTGATATCGATGCAAAGTGTCATCGTCAAAGGTATGCCACAATCCTATGGCATTATAGAAAAATAAAGAATGAGGATGGCGCAATCAGTGAGAGTGAAGTTACTGGTACGGTTGCTAGCAAATTTGGTGGACCTCGCATAGCAAAAGAACATGTTCCGGATACCATCAATTATCCTACACCAAGACCACGGACAAGAAATTTGAGATAGTTGATTGCACCTTCTACTTTTTTAGAATTACATGTTATTTTTTTTAACTTTTGGATAATTTTTTTGTGTTTAAGTACTTGATGATATATAATATCATATGTTTTCTTCCAGTCAGATACCATCTACATATGAATTACTGATTGACTATTATAATTTCAGGATACTAGTAATATACATACGTCATATCAGTTGGATTCAATTTTTTTAAAATATCAGTGTGTTTCCAAACTGTATATTTATTGGATGAAATGTGTATTAAATCTGATTAATATTTGAATGACTATGACTTTAATGTTTTGATTTTGAATATTATATGAATTGAGATATAATATTGGTATACAAATGGTATGAATTGTATTTTAACATTAGTGTGATTGTCTATTAACTGTGTCTATGGTATAAATTTTTAAACTGGTATGAAAATAGTATGAATTGTCAAACTAGTGATTTTTTCTAAAAATATCACAATATGCTTACGTTCTATTCTAAACATGTTTTTGGATGAAACGTGTATGAAATATGATCAATACGTGTATGCCTCCGACTTTAATGTTTGCTTGATGATATATAATATCATATGGTTTCTTCCAGTCAGATACCATCTACATATGAATTACTGATTGACAATTATAATTTCAGGATACTAGTAATATACAGACTTCATATCAGTTGGATTCACTATTTTTAAAATATCAGTATGTTTCAAAACTGTACATTTATTGGATGAAATGTGTATGAAATCTAATTAATATTTGTATAACTATGACTTTAATGTTTTGATTTTGGATATTGTATGGATTGTGATATAACATTGGTATACAAATGGTATGAATTATGTTTTAACATTAGTGTGATTGTCTATTAACTGTGTATATGGTATGAATTATTAAATTGGTATGAAAATGGTATGAATTGTCAAACTAGTGATTTTTTTAAAAAAATATCACATTATGTTTACTTTCTATTCTAAACTTGTTGTTGGATGAAACGTGTATGAAATCTGATTAATAAGTGTATGCATCCGACTTTAATGTTTCATTGTTGGATATTGTATGAATTGTGATATAATATTGGTATACAAATGGTATGCACTATGTGATTATATGAAATTATGAATGTTTATACGAAATTGATGAATGTTTATATGAAATTGATTTATTGTTGGTATAATATGTGTGATATAAATTGAAGTTAGTGTTGGAATGAAACTTGAATAAGATTGGTAAAAGTTTTGTTTTAATTTTATTTATAGTAGGACACCAGATGGAAACCAAATTAATATTCATGATAACTTACATTAAATGCTCAGGATACCAAATGTATTCCATAATTACCTTGTATAATTATCACTATATTAACATTATCTTATATATTAAGCTTGAATAAATTTTATTTCCAGCAGTATAAATTTGTATGATTAGTGAATGAAACACGTATAAAAAATTAACAGTATATTAAACACTTAGTTATAATGCATTTCACACCAATTATGTTTCATATCAAAACAAAACATGAGTCATAAAGTCAAAATAAAATTAAAATTTTATACAGTCTAAACAAATAAATAATCATTTTTTTTTTGTACAGGATAATTTGAACATGTCGTCCTGTTGTGGCCAACTTGACGACATCTACTGCAAGTAACTCTAGACCGTTTGAATTTCACATCAGCAAACCCCTTCCAGCGTTCAACTTGCGGTCTTCCTATCATTCTTTTTGGATCGGGCGGCATCAATTTAGGCTCTGAAACATAACTTGGTATATCCCATGTACTCTTGCATGGGACAAGTTCAACCATCTATCATAAGTTGCGATGTTATCGCACTTACTAGACCACTATAAAGACTAGAAGATTCATATATAATCCCCTCCATCTGAAAATTAACATAGTTCCCTGTTTCATTAAAAAAATTAACAACTAGTCATCCAAAGAACATACAAATTTCATCCACAAAATTCATTATAATAACAACAAAATTATACGCACTTGTCATTATCTTTTCATACAAATATCATTCAGGAAGTACTCTACAAAACAAATTTCAAAAAAAAAAAATATTTCACATTCCATACCCACTTAATACATATTTCATATAAACAATCATCACTCATACCAAATTCATACACAATTGACAAAACTTATATAAACAATAAAATTTTGAAATTTCATACCAACTTTAAAACCTTTTCATACATTTCTTCAAAATTCTAAATAACTTTTTTTAAACATTACTGAACACACTTTCATACCAAATTCATTCCATTTATACTACCAAATTCATTCAAAACTATACATTTAATTTATATTTTCAGGAAAAAAAAACAGTATTCAATATTATAATCTTAATCTACGAACCCAATCTACAACGATAAACATATTTATATGATATACATTTATGCTCAAATCATTCATATATTGCGCTACTTTTTCACGAAATCAACGTTTTAACATTATACAAAATAACCAACAAAAAAAAAAACTTACCAACACAGTCACTAATATTACAGTTTCACAACAATTAATACGTATTATGAACAAAATGTTTTGTTTATACAAAAAAACTAAAAAATTAACTATAGTGACAATTTACAAAAATAAAATCACATAATGTGATTTACAGTTTCATTGTTGTTGTTGTTTTTTTTTTTTCATTTCACTGAAATACAAAAACAAATTATAAACAATAACAAATACTAACCTGAAGGATACCATCTTCCACCATGTTTAATTAATATTGATACGTAGTCGTCCATCACAACAAAATCAAGATTTTTCAAACAAAAAAACTTCAATTAGTCGACAGTGACAAGATTTCTGGAAGAAAATCAAAGAGAGAGAAACGTGAGAGAAAAATGAATAAAATCAGAATTTTTAATTAAATTTAACAAATTAGAGTGAATTAAGGAAATTGAATATTCTTAATTAGTTTGAATTTCCTTAATTCATGCTAATTAATAATTGTTTTCAATCATTTCAAATCTAATTAACAACCTTTTTTCTTTTGTTACCTTTTTTTAATCCAGAATTGTTTTATTTTAATATTTTTTTTATCTTTTAATGTTACAACTTGAAAGTTTAATTCTATTGCTATAACTTGAAAATATTAGTCTAATATATGTCATATATTAAATTTTCACAATAAACAATGTCAATCTATAGTTAGTGTCATTTGGCGTTATACAATAAACAAGGCATTAAACCTTCTCCAACAAAGTCTTGCACACATCGAATTATTCAATATTCAGGGCGAATCTATATTTGGTTAAGTGGGTTGAACTAAATCTACTTTAATTTATCAAAAAGTTTACTGGTAATTAATCCATCTGATGATGATATAAGTGGCACATATCCGACCTTCACTGAAAATGACATAAAAAAAACTATATATATAAAGCAAAAGAATGTGGAAAGGCGTGGATCAGTGATTTGAGGGTTCAAATTCACTCCATGAATCCAATGATCGGACCTTAGATTATGCATAATTTTTATTCTTTTTAGTATTTTTTTTTAAGTCACAAATGGTGCATATTTTTTGTTCTTTCTAGTATTTTTAAGTCACAAGAGTAGCAGTAACTGAAATATTGCTACAGTAAGAAAGCTGCTTTGGCAAATAATTGAAAATAAGGAGTCTTTATGGATAAAATGGGTACATGAAATATATATATGAAAGATGGAACATCTATATGCAATCAAGATCGATCCAAATGCATAATTGGTATAGCGAAGAAGATATATACACTCACACAAAATGGGAAATATTTCATCACCAATAGCTATTTAGAAATATTTGGCAAACAACCATGTATGAGAACTGCTGAGCTAGTGTGAACCTCTATGTCCCTACCTAAACATCGATTCATAACGTGACTGGCTGTCCAAGATAAACTACTCATGCAGAAGAGGAAACTGAGATTGCACATTCACTCTGATTGTTGCCTCTGCGATGAGAATATAATGTAATGGAGACCAAAGAGTACTTATTTGAAAAATGTGAGTGGGCGAAGACTGTATGGGAACAGATGAAATAGTGTTGCAAAACAATATAATTGAATCAAACAGGCATTAGAATGAATAAAGTCGAAGCATTGGAAGAAATGTAAGATGGAGACTATTACGATTTACGGCTATTTGTGAAGCAATATTATACCATGTTTGGCGAGCCAGCAATTGGAAAAAGTTCAAAGGTAGTATTGTACATATATACTAAGGAGGCAATAACACAAATAAAAAAGGAGATCATGAAAAAATTACATTTACTCAATAATTCAAAGAGAATACATAACTGTAGGAATTTTTTTCATCATTTACTTTGTAATTAGTTTAACCTACTTTCTGCTATCATAAATACGTGCTCTTTATTTGATTTCGATGGTAATGATAATGTTTTACAATTGTTACACAAAAAAAAAAAAAACACAAGTGATGGGCTCATGCCTTTTTCCTTTTAAATAAATTCCTAGTTCATGGAAAATAACAATAGTAATATTCTAAACTTATTAGTTCAACTTTTTTTTTTTTTTTTTATGTTTGTATTTGAGAATTATTTGAAATTTCTAATAATTTAGGCTATATATTTATAGTTTTTAAATAGTACTGAGTTTAATTTTTTTGTTAGGTACAAAGTTGTGTATTTGTTTATCTTTTTTACTTGAATAGACGGAAGTTAGGTTAGTGCATTAAATACATTTGATCAAATAAAATTAAATATTAATTTGAGGAAAATTATGAAAAGACAATTTTATCTAAAGTGGAGTCTTTTAATAAAGAGCAAAAGTTTAAACAACATTTCTAAGAAGCTTCATTCCTTTAAATATAGTATAGGTATAGGTTTGGTATTTTACTAATTTTTTAAGTTTTTATTTATGTTTTTTTAAAAAAAAAAATTGCTATAACTTTATTGTGTTATACATAAGAGTAGTAATTAATAAGTGGCATATTAAATTGATACTCCCTCCATCCCATTTTATGTGGCACTATTTCCTTTTTTGTCAGTCCCAAAGAGAATGTCACATTTCCTTATATGGTAAGTTTATAAAGGTACAATTCCTCTTTTATCCTTGTTGGTCCCACTTAAACTTAAAATAATACTCCAATACATTTATGAGGAGAGAGAAAAAATAATCTACTTTTTAAAGGGCAATTTGGTAAACATTTCAAAGTCTTCATTTATTTCTTAAACTCCGTGCCCGGTCAAATACTGCCACATAAAATGGGACGGAGGGAGTAATACGTGGAAAATCTTCTTGTAGGTAGATAAAAAATTAATAGAATATATCTTTTGTTAGGTATATCGCCCCAAAACAACGTTTTAGAGGTATAACGAGAATACAAAAAAAAAAAAAAACGATAACTATTACTCCCTCCATCCACTTTTAATTGTCATGTTGCGCTTTTCGAAAGTCAATTTGACTAATTTTCAAAGTTAAATTAGATTACATTAATTCGATATTTTAAACAAACAATTTAAATATTCAAAAACTATACGAAAAGTACTATGAATTGCAATTTTTTGAATATCAATATGATGAAAAAAATACATAGTAAAATGTTTGTCAAAGTTTTTATCATTTGACTCTAAAAAGGAAACGATGACAATTAAAAGTGAACATAGATAGCTCAAGTATATTTCCTATATTTCTAGATTTTAGACTTAAAATATTACAATGTTATAAGTTGCACTAAATAATGTATTATGACTTAGTTATAGATAGCTTATGTATTTTAAAATCAAACACTTACATCTTCATGATATATATAAAAGTATAAATATTTGATTTTAGAATATATATATATATATATATATATATATGGGATCTCTTCGTAACCTGAGTTTAGTACAAGAATATGTATTCTATGTTTCTTTAAGAGCTAAGATGAATATGAAAAAGAACTATTCTGTGGAAGTTAAGCTTAGAACAAAGAGTGGACAAGTGGCGATTACTCATGTCCCACAAATTATGTGCCAACATAGGATTGTCTAGATAGACATTAGCTAGTGGATCCACATAAACTAGAAGTTCATGGTCCTTACTGTGGCAAGTAGGACAACTCTTTTCGGTGTGGGAGACACCGAATTCCATGATGATAGCTCTCATGGTCTTATATGTCATGATATGAACATCTCTCATCTTATGGTGCATGCACAACAAATTGAGGAGGAAAAACTTAAGGAAAAATCTAGGGAGGTAAAAGGGCTAGGACCGGTGATGAAAATTTCTCTAGTGCAAGGTCCGATGGACAAGGTCGTCCTAGATTTAGACAAAGATTTTCTGGTCAAGGTTCCTCCAATGCTCCTCCTAAGTTCAACAAAGATAGGGTGTCTTAACCCTAAACTTCAAGGAGGTAATGATAGTGGATCTTTGTTGCCCATGTCTTTGTACTAAGTGTGGAAGAAAGCACGATGGTAAGTATCTAGTTGGCACATATGGTTGTGGTAAAAGTGGTCACAAAATGAGGGATTGCCCGATGCTTAAGGTTAAAGGAAGAGAGGGCAAGCAAGCTACTCCTAGTGGTTTGGGTCTCAACGCTCCTAAGCAAAACCGTTTCTATGCACTCCAAACCCGAGGTGAACAAGAGAGTTCTCCGGATGTGGTTACCGGTATGTTGAAAGTTTTTCAACTTGATGTATATGCTTTACTTGATCCCGGTGTTACCTTGTCTTTTGTGACGCCATATGTGGTTATGAGGTTTGATCTGTTCCCCGATGTGTTGTTAGAACCTTTTTCTGTCTCTACTCCCATTGGTGATTTTGTGGTGGCTAAGAGGGTCTATAGAAAGTGTCCCGTTTCCTTGTACCATAGAGTTACTCTTGTTGACTTGGTAGAGGATGTAATTAACCCAAAATTATATAGATTTAGAGAATCCAACCCATCACTATTAACCCACAAAAATATAACCATGCAAGTATAACTTTTTCCTTTGACTAATGGAAGAACGTTGCTTTGATTCAGATGAGTCCTGAGTACAATAATTTCTCTTCCTATAAATTGAGATATTATTCATATTTGAAAGACGACACACGTGAAATTAGTCTTGAGTACGTACGACAATCTTTATCTTAAGTAATATTATTATCAAAATGAGATTATAAAGAAAAGGTTATTATCAAACACAAATAAACAAATTCTATCATGTTATGAGCCATGAGTCTCATCATATTCTATCTTAAGTGCACATTTAAATCGAGGTACTCCATCTCTACATCTGCTCATTAAAACATGCCAATCAACACCATATTGACTTTCTTCCGATTCTAAATATCGCATGCACTCCCAAACACAAGTTTCTTCCATTGATGGAGGATATGTTTTGGAATTCACTAATGCCATTGAGAAAATAAAGAACAACATGCGAATCTGCTCCAACGTCAATAACATTTTATTTATATTTCCTGTAAAGACAACCAATTATTAATAACGTTAATAAATTTCTTAAAGTACAATTTGAAAAGAATTCATAGAAATAGAGTTAAATGGAATGTGGATAAAACTTTAATTGATTAATTAATTGAATAATAAGGGCACCTAACCAACAAAGCATTAAATATTCAAAAACTCCTTTCAAATATTAAAAAACCTCACATTGATAATCACCTTTTCTCAAAAATAAAATAAAAAAGTAAAAAAAAACTCGGAGTAATATATATAATATTTTTTTAATCAAGCACGAACACTATTTCAATTTTTATTTTTTATTTTTTAATTTCAAATTTGGTTCTTAAAGTGGAATCTCAATATTTTTTTCTCGTGCCCAAATGCCATCATTGCCCTCATTTCCTTAAGGTCCTATTTGACCATAAATTTTGAATAAGTTGAATTTTTTAAAAATTTTTAAAGTTGTTTTTAAACATTTATTTCACTTGATTTAATTTTTTAAAGTTTTGTGAGTAGAAGTCTCAAAAATTAATTTTATCCGATTTTTGGGAATTTGAAAGTATTTAATTTAAAGATCAATTTTTAAAAATCTAATCAATTTTCAAGACCAAACAAATATTTGAAAATAAAATTTTAACACTAGCTTATTCTTTTGTCTTCGTAATCTTAGATAAAAGTTGAAATCTTTGACATAATAGTTTTTTTTATTTCACCTGATACCTGAAAAATGCAACATTTTTTCAAGCACTCATAATAATGATTTCATTACAATTAAAATGTAATTGCGACCTACAATTTTCAAATTTAAAGAATGAAATTTCGGCAAATATACAAATACATATATTAACTTAAGAAGTAAAGTAGCACACAACAATAAGCAAACAAACAACTAATAAATACTTAATAAATAAAAGGAGGATTGATATTTTTTACGTACCCATTTTTGGTCTTGATAGCAGAATTGGTGTAAATTGACCTTTACGAAGATCAGGTTAAAGGTTATAAATAGATAGGTATGTAATTATGTTCTTATGAATTTGATCTTTCTTCATGCATTCGTTACAAGTGGGACATTAATGATAAGTCATAAATATGAAAAATATATTTATTTTGACAACCCAGTATTACTCTTTTTTTAAATTTTAATGACGGTTATATGACTAAGAGTCTGTTTGATATTAATGCTAAAAAATATTTATTTTTTGAACTACTTTTTGAAATAGTTTTTCAAAAAAGTACTTTTGATAAGTAGATTGTGTTTGACTAATCTTTTTAAAAACATGCTTTTAAGAGTCAAATTACAAAAAAAAAAAAGACAAGTATCAATGTACTGTTAATATTAAAATTATTTTATAAAAAGAAACTATTTTAAATATCTATTATAAGAAAATTAATCAAAATTTTATTTTTATTGAATTAAAATGTACATATTCAAATATAAATATTTTTCATTAATATTTCTTATTTTACATAGGCAACTTCTTCAAATTCACGGTAAAATCACTTTTAGAACGGTATTAGTGCCCATTTGGATTAAGTTATTTAAGATGATTTTAACTTTTAACTAGTGTGTTTAGTTTTGGAGGTGTTTGGAAAGGTTATAAGGTGCTTTTAAGCACCAATTTTTAGGTCAAAAAAGTTTTAAAATAAATCAAAAAGTAAAAAATAGAGTACCATTTACTTATGACTTATTAACTTTTGATTTATAAGTTATTTCTTATATGCCCATCCAAACAAGTCGGAGTGCACAATATATCATTGCACAGGAAGTCTTTGAAATTTGGTTAATTCATATCATCAGGAATGACAACAGTGTCTTTAATTCATAATTGCACTGTACATATAACTTATATAGTGTTTTGATAAGTTAGTGGCTAAAATCGTCTGTGAATTACTACAATGTAACCTTAATAAACTACATTCTTAATAAATCTATTTTGACCAGAAAACATTCTTTTTTCCACCAAAAAAAAAAACACTCTTTTAGTATAAAAAAATTGACAACTTTCATCCTTCTTTTAAAATTTGCCAACAAAAGTTTCTGACATGACATTTTAAATATTTTAGATGAAGTTTCAAAAGAATTATGAATGATGATTTATTGTGTGGAAAAATTTAGGTAGGTAAGAACTTTGTGATTAACTTAATATAAACAATGAAACATGTAATATCTAATTTTACATGATATATATACAAAAGTAATAATACCTATAATGCTCTAATCTCCGAGCATCTTATAGAACCTCTCTTGAATTTGTTGCAAGTCTTTTCTAAGTCAATTAATAGTATGTGTAAAAAAAAAATCTCTGTACAGCTCCATTAATCTCTTTACAAGATGAATGACTTTTTTAGTTAAGTGTCCAACATGAATATAAACTAGTTCACGGAAATTTCCACGTCCCTCCTCACCCTCATCTCCACCACCCTCTTCCAAACTTTCATAGTGTAACTTAGCAACTTGATATTCTTATAAGTAGTTTCAATTTTGAATGTCACCTTTGTTCTTCTACAACGGAAGTATTATACTCTATCTCGAATCTTTGGGTATTTTTTAATTTTGTCATCCTAATTGTGTCAAAACTCCATTTCCTTCCCTTCAAGTTTCACTTCATTACGCATTTACACTGACCTCTTTTTATAATTTACGAAATTATACCTATCTCTTGTGTATTGATGTCGTATTACTATTCTCTAAACCTATTTCTCAATATAGTTAAGATATGATTAGACAAGTTTGCCCTCTCTTGATATTAAAATTTTCCAATTATAAGAAATGAAGCAAAACAGGGTCCTTGTACTATCGTTAATTAAAGAGTGATTTTGCCATTATCAATAACTAACAACTCTCGAGTATAAAAACACATATAATTAAGGATAACATATGGTAAGTGTTGTAATTCCTCAAACTAATCGGAATACACTAGCTATATGGTTGAATCTAACTAGACTAAATTGACAACTCAAAATCATGTAATGCAGTGTGCACTTCTCTGATGTAAAACTGAAATTAGGAGCCAAAATTCATAAAATACTATGTAGCACAAGTTAGAATATGACTAGCACCTTATTGTCAACAATATTTGTAATCTAAAAAGAAGTTCTCTCTTTTTCATTCATTCATAATAGCGTACTGAATTAGTTTTACATAGCTCAACACAACATTTAGTTTTACTAGCAATCTTTAGCACAAGGGTATGAGTCCATATACTGATGAAATCCTGTTCTATCAAAATACCAATCACCCACAACTTCTGCAATTGTCTGCACAAATAAAATGATACATACAAAATATGTTATTAACTCATAAATTTAAATTCAAAAACTAAAATAGTACATGTATTCAAACATTATACAGATAAAACAAAACGATTACCTTATTAATTATTCTTGGAGAGGAAGTACTCAACCAATACTCCGGCTTTACAATTTGTTCATGAGTATGGCATGAAGTGATGAAATAACCCCTAGTTATACAAGGGGTGAGTCCATCAAATGCCTTCAAGAACTCCGTTCCGAAAGCTACAGTAAAAAAGAAGAAGGACGAATGAACAAATTATTAAAAACATTATCGATTTGTAAGATAATGGATTAGTACTAGTTGATCACAAAAAAAAAAATGCTAACCCTTAATAGTTGTACGCTGACTCAATGTGCAGTCACTTATTCGAACCTTGCAATGCTCCCAAATATGTTGAGGATCGAGGTTTGAAGGAACCAAAGTGTTATTGATCTGAAAGAATTATTTTTAGAAAAAAAGTACCAACAAATTTCATAGAACAAGAGATATTAGAGTTTGTCTCCTTGACCTGCCAAGCGTCATATGCTGAATTGATTATGAAAAGTGGGGTCTCAATGAATGAAATAACATTCTGAGGGAAGAAACACTGCATCATTCATGGAGGAAAACTAATGTTATAATTAGAGGGCAATATGAATGTAACAAATGGAAAAGGGTTTTGTTTCCAAAACTTATGTACCAGACTTGGTTCCATTGCAGATGTGCAGGATGGAGGCAAATTCTTAATCGATCCCTGAAATGACAGGAAAAAGAAATATATATTATATGACTTGTGTATACCTATTTGTTAAGCAGAATTATCTTAATATAACCAAAAAACAGAAGATGGAACTCACATGTAAATCCACAACTTGCTGGTACTTCTTATGAATATTTGGAGTACCAGAGATTGTATTACTGCATATATAAATAAATAAATCATGAAACATTTGATTAGTTCCAAAATGAGAGGCAAACATAAGTTAATATATATAAATAATTAAGAAAATGGAAGAAGAGCTTACGCATTGATGAAAAAGCCAGCATTTGCAACGCACTTTACTTTGACATCACCGGAAAAGAAGAACTTGAACTTGTCGCAATTCAAGATTGTTGCCAACCCTCCGGCAGAAGTTCCGCTCAAGATTGCCTAACATTAATTGCATGTGTTTTGTTATTAGTTTGTGTTACTTGACTTGTAATTATAAAGATTCAATAAGTCTTACATTCTTTGCATTTTGCATTCCTTGGGACCATAATTCATCCATAACAGCTTTAAATATTCTCGCTCCTCTAAAATAAAGCTTCTCCCCCTAACATTTTCAATCAGAAACAAAGTTATATTAGAGTAATATATATGAGACATATCATATATATTGTTACTTACTGGATCAACTTCGTCGATGTCACCAGTAAAAGACGATCCATCACAATAACCTATCCAAACTTTGTTCCAATTGTAAAAGTCTACAATTCCAATATTTTTTTTCAAGTTAGAAGAAGAGGGTAAAAAAAATCTGTATATGCATATAAAGAAAAAAAAAAAAAGTGAAATATGAGCAGTTTTACCTGGGTTTTGTTTGGTAGTGTTATGAAGTATCCCAAGAAAATTAGTTTGATTCATCATATACTTGGAAGAACCTTTTTCTGTAGTTTTACGTCCTTGACAATCGGAGATGCTTTCACACCACCCACCACCCTATACAAGTAAAATATCTTATCACCACAGTAGTTAAAAGTAAAATAAAATGTACAATGAAAGACTATAAAAGAAAATTACATCAAGAAAGACAATCCAATTGGAAAGTCCGGAATCAAATCCCCGGTGAAGATAATAAGCTGGTGGGCTCCCGTCCAAGCACACTGTTAACTCCAATAGTTAATCAAACGAACAAATACTACTAATTGATACAATTAATTAAACAAACAAGGAGTTAGTACTTCATCAGTAATTACCTGCGCCTTGTGCAGTTGCGTTTTGGAGTAGTGTCATATTGACGTATAAATCATCTCCGACGCCAAAAACAGTTGCACACATTGCTGCTACCAAAACCAACGCAAATAATGTTGTCATCCTACAACAAACATAAACAAGAAATTATTTATAACATGTTATCAGTAAGAAAAATCTAAACAAGAAAAAGAGAAACGAATATATATTAATTGGAGTACATGTTATCAGCAAACTGAAATTAAGAGAAAGCAAATAATGCTACGCTTATGAGGATAATTGAAGTAAGGGTGAATGAGAATGTCTAACTTCACTTCTATTTATATGCAAATATCCTTCACTACCTATTCATGTCATATTTTCTGTTTACGTCCATCTAGTCAAGTTTATATATTTGGTGTAATTATGCTGGTAATAAATCGTGTATATATAATATTATGTTGCGTAGTTGGTTAGAATGTAAGTTATTCAAATGTAAAGCTAATACACAAGATATTTTATTTGCAATTTAAAAATCTATATAATTAATTAATACATGTACAAGCTACGGATAATTGAGGATAGAAGGTTTTTTTTTTTATAAATAATACATTAATAAGTAAACTCTCTAACTAATCCATACATAATTTCCTCGTAACTAATCTTTGTAATTCTAACATGCATGGCCACACTTAACAAATATCTAGAAACTGTATTCTATATGGAAAAAAATAGAATTTTGTCAACTCATCTCTTCGTAATAGACATTCTTAAATTATTGTCTGGTCTTAATTCATAAATGGTTCCTTTCATTATCATATAATTAAATTATTGCTATATCACATGTGAACTATTCTTTTAATATAAATTCTAAATATTCTGTTACAATCATTTATTATGAAAATTTACAAATACTGCTACATTGCATGTGCGCACACTTTAAATGCAATTTTTTTATGGAGAATTTCTATGCAAATTATCGCTATTGCATCTGCCTGATTCTCGATTCCGGATTCGACTCCCGCCCTCGATTCGAGACCCAACTTTCGGGTCTGAATCAGGCCAGGGTCGAATCATGATCTGATTATTAGTCCCGTGTCAGAATTTATTTGTTGAATCACGAGTTGTATGTCAGAATCAGATTCCGAGTCAAGTGTTGGGATGGGATGTCGTAGTCGAATTTGGATCGAAAGTCAAGGTCGGATCCCAGATTAGGTTTCGATTGTCAGGGTCGGATCCCGAATCGATCCCTCCTAATTAACTAATTTATATATTACTAATTCATAAATAACTATAATTTTTCACATTACTATACAAATTTATACAAAATTTAATTTCTTCTCCTGCAAATTTTAACCCACAGAAATAGATGGGCCAAAATCAGCATTTGTAATTGTCGAAAAGAGAGAGGAGATGATTTAGGAGAGAACAAGGGTAAAGTAAAAGAATATATATATAAAGTACTTATATAATTTTAACGGATAGGATCAGAAGTTACATATATATGAAAAAATAAAAGGAAAATTGCTTTAATATCAATTAAAAAGTAAATGAGTGATGCCATAAGAAGTGGCCTTACGCAACAGTGCTCAGCCATAAAGAAAAAATAGCATTTTGTCTTTTAAATATGCTTTCTAAAATTATCTGGATATTAATACGTAATTTAACGGTTACTATATCACATGTGAGCTATGTTGCGACAAGGAAATGCGAAGATGTTGGGAACGACCCCTTCTGGCATATAAAAGTTTTGATAACCCTATTAGGTTTTTTAGCTTAGAAAATGTGTTTTTTAGGCTTCGGACTCTTAATGGTCGTTTGGTAGCTAATCCAACATGCATATATGGAGACTGGAGTAAATATTGTGAATTAAGGATTTGTTTGGATGAGCTTATAAAAAGTAATTTATAAGTTAAAAGTCGAATTTTTTTATTATGGGAGAGGTACAACTTGTATTAGTTGTGTGAGGATATTTTTTATTGCAATTATATTCTGATTTATGGGACCCACTTTTAATTTTTATTTCTTTGCCTTTTGTTTCTCTTTCATGGTCTTCTTTTTTTTTTTAAAATTTTGTCAGTATTTTTTTTTAAAACCAATTCAATTACTCCTTCAATTTTATAATATAAATAAAAATATTTTTTTTATGGTTAAATAATTACCTAAGATATTAATAGTCAAATTTAAATACGAATATAATTTGTATCATAGAATTAAACATAAAAATTATTTACTTTTTTAAAATAATCTATTTTTAACTCAATTTTCACTTTTGAAATTGTATTAAAGTACATTCAAACATGAACATCATTTCGAATATTTTTTACAAAAATCATTTTGAATATATATAAATTTAATTATATTTGTACTTAGCGATTAGAATTTTCTGACTAAAATATTTCAATAAATTTTCTTTTTGCCAATTCCTAATATTGAGAGATATAATTTTGATAAAATTTTCAATTTAAAAGACAAAAAAAAGAAAAATGTTCGAAGTTGAAGAAGAATGATGTCCGGATTTTTATTTTTATTTTTGGATATGATGAGCTTAAAGAATAGTGGACCCCATAATTACTTTATTTATATTATTTAGTATAATTTTATTGGGTCATGTCAATTTTAAATCATATTTTCTCTTTCTTTCTAATGTTTGGAATTGAAAGTTAAAGAATGAGCCCACTATATCCAAGTGTCAAGAAATTAGGGGAGTCTCACACAACTTTTGTTTGTTGTGCCTTTACCATACTAAAAGTTTTCGTTAAAAGTCATAAGTAGATGATACCTACTTTTGACTATTGACTTATTTTAAAATCTTTTTGGCCTAAAAATGGATGCTTAAAAATATTTTGTAACCTTTCCAAATACCTCCAAAACTTTAAGAAAAAATAAAATACTTGAAAGAAAATATTATCTAAAAACAAAGCACTAATACCATTCTAAAAGTGATTTTACCGTGAATTTGAAGAAGTTGCCTATGTAAAATAAGAATTATTAATCAAAAATATTTATATTTGTATTCCAATTAACTTATAGAATTAATTTTGGATGTATGTAAAAAATTGTCACACATATCCCATGAAAATTTACAAATGAATTTGTTTTGTTGATTACTTGATTTTAATTAATTTGTAGTTTCACTGATGATGTTTAATGTTTTACGCCACTGCGCAAAGCACATGAAGATTTACTAGTTAACATAAAGCAATATGCATTTAAATTTGCAAGATGAATATAAGTTCAATCTGGAGTGTGTTTGGAAAGAATGAAAACATTTTTTAGGAAAATATTTTAAATAGAAAATGTTTTCTTTCCTACTAAACACACCCCTAAAGACAATAATATAATAATCAAATACAAAGCTAAGTTCAAATCCAAATCCAATGTGAGCATCTAAGAGTGATTTTTAAAAGGTCCTCCTATTTTCTCTTTAAGTGATTTTCTAATCTTTTTAATTTGTTCCAAACTAAGTACTTATTTTTCTTTCTAAAAACAAGAAGAAATAATAGCCTCATGCCCTCATCTAAAAAATGCTTTAAAAACTATGTAATAATTTAATGTCTATTTGACATGGTTATTGGAAGGCCAAATACATTTATTTATAACATGTTATCAGTAAGAAAAATCTAAACAAGAAAAAGAGAAACGAATAAGTATTAATTAGTACATGTTATCAGCAAACTGAAATTAAGAGAAAGCAAATAATGCTATGCTTATGAGGATAATTGAAGTAAGGGTGAATGAGAATGTCTAACTTCACTTCTATTTATATGCAAATATCCTTCACTACCTATTCATGTCATATTTTCTGTTTACGTCCGCCTAGTCAAGTTTATATATTTGATGTAATTATGCTGGTAATAAATCGTGTATATATAATATTATGTTGCGTAGTTGGTTAGAATGTAAGTTATTCAAATGTAAAGCTGATACACAAGGTATTTTATTTGCAATTTAAAAATTTATATAATTAATTAATGCATGTACAAGTTACGGATAATCCAAACATTGAGGATAGAAGGTTTTTTTTTTATAAATAATACATTAATAAGTAAACTCTCTAACTAATCCATACATAATTTCCTCGTAACTAATCTTTGTAATTCTAACATGCATGACCACACCTAACAATATCTAGAAACTGTATTCTACATGGAAAAAAATAGAATTTTGTCAACTCCTCTCTTCGTAATAGACATTCTTAAATTGCCTGGTCTTAATTCATAAATGATTCCTTTCATTATCATATAATTAAATTATTGCTATATCACATGTGAACTATTCTTTTAATGTAAATTCTAAATATTCTGTTACAATTATTTATTATGAAAATTTACAAATACTGCTACATTGCATGTGCACACTTTAAATGCAATTTTATTATGGAGAATTTCTATGCAAATTATCGCTATTGCATCTGCCTGATTCTCGATTCCGGATTCAGACTCCCGCCCTCGATTCGCGACCCAACTTTCGGGTCTGAATCAGGCCGGGGCTCGAATCATGATTTGAATATTAGTCCCGTGTCAAAATTTACTTGTTGATTCACGAGTTGTATGTCAGAATCAGATTCCGAGTCAAGTGTTGGGATGGGATGTTATAGTCGAATTTGGATCGGAAGTCAAGGTCAGATCCCAGACTAGGTATTGGGTTCGGATCCCAAACTGATTGTCGGGGTCGGGGTTGGATCCCGAATCGATCTCTCCTAATTAACTAATTTATGTATTACTAATTCATAAATAACTATAATTTTTCACACTACTATACAAATTTATACAAAATTTAATTATTTCTCCTGCAAATTTTAACCCACAGAGATGGGCCAAAATCAGTATTTGTAATTTTGTCGAA
This sequence comes from Solanum stenotomum, assembly GCF_019186545.1. Lineage (NCBI taxonomy): Eukaryota > Viridiplantae > Streptophyta > Magnoliopsida > Solanales > Solanaceae > Solanum > Solanum stenotomum. The sequence goes on from NC_064291.1 coordinate 47,637,768, forward strand.
AAGAGAGAGGGGATGATTTAGGAGAGAACGAGGGTAAAGTAAAAGAATATATATATATATATATATATATAATACTTATATAATCTTAACGGATAGGATCAGAAGTAACATATATATGAAAAAATAAAAGGAAAATTGCTTTAATATCAATTAAAAAGTAAATGAGTCATGCCATAAGTGGCCTTACGCAAAGTGCTCAGCCATAAAGAAAAAATAGCATTTTGTCTTTTAAATAGGCTTTCTAAAATTGTCTGGATATTAATACGTAATTTAACGGTTACTATATCACATGTGAACTACGTTGCCACAAGGAAATGCGCAGATGTTGGGAACGACCCCTTCTGGCATATAAAAGTTTTGATAACCCTATTAGGTTTTTTAGATTAGAAAATGTGTTTTTTTAGGCTTCGGACTCTTAATGGTCGTTTGGTAGCTAATCCGACATGGAAACTGGAGTAAATATAGTGAATTAAGGACTTGTTTGGATGAGCTTATAAAAAGTAATTTATAAGTCATAAGTAGATGGTATCGTACTTTTGACTATTGACTTATTTTTTAAAAAATTTGGCCTAAAAGTGGATGCTTAAAAATATTTTGCCACATTTCCAAATACCTCCAAAACTAAAAAAAAAAAACTGCTTAAAAGACAAAATTATCTAAAAACAAAGCACTAATACCATTCTAAAAGTGATTTTACCGTGAATTTGAAGAAGTTGCCTATGTAAAATAAGAAATATTAATGAAAAATATTTATATTTGTATTCCAATTAACTTATAGAATTACTTTTGGATGTATGTAAAAAATTGTCACACATATCCCATGAAAATTTACAAATGAATTTGTTTTGTTGATTTTAATTAATTTGTAGTTTCACTGATGATGTTTTACGCCACTGCGCAAAGCACATGAAGATTTACTAGTTAACATAAAGCAATATGCATTTAAATTTGCAAGATGAATATAAGTTCAATCTGGGGTGTGTTTGGAAAGAATGAAAACATTTTCTAGAAAATGTTTTCTTTCCTACTAAACGCACCCCTAAAGACAATAATATAATAATTAAATACAAATCCAAGTTCAAATCCAAATCCAAATCCAATATGAGCATCTAAGAGTAATTTTTAAAAGGTCCTCCTAATTTCTCTTTAATTGATTTTCTAATCTTTTTAATTTGTTCCAAACTATGTACTTATTTTTCTTTCTAAAAACGAGAAGAAATATTAGCCTCATGCCCTCATCTAAAAAATGATTTAAAAACTATGTAATAATTTAATGTTTATTTGACATGGTTGTTGGAAGGCCAAATACATTTATTTTGAGAAAAAAATATTTTTTTAAAAAAGATAAAATAAGGCATTTGGCAACAATAAAATGTAACTAGATAATTATTTTTTTCAAGACCAAAATATCCCTTCTATATTTACGTATTTACCAATATATCCCTTATTAGTTAGCATATAATAAGTTTGGTCAAATTTCATTTAAGAATTTATTTTTGTATGATAATTTTTTATTTTATTTTTATGTTTACTATTATTATTTTATATTTCATATTTTTTATTATATTTAAATCATTATGTTAATATTTTATCAATATTTTTTATATTTATCTATGGATAAAATTGATTGGAAATTAAATATGTACATTTTAATTCAATAAAAATAATTTTTTGATTAATTTTTATATAATAGATATTTAAATTAGTTTCTCTCTATAAAATAATTTTAATATAAAAAGTACATTAATACTTATATATCACTTTTTGTAAATCGACTCTTAAAAGCATTTTTTTTAAATAGTCAAACACAATCTGCTTATCAAAAATACTTTTCACATAAATTGGCCATATACAATTTTTTTTTTTCACTTTTCTATTTTTTTAAAAAGTAATTAAAAAAATAAGCAGCTTTTAGCGATAATATTATACCAACTTAGTCATATAACCATCATTTAAATTTTTAAGAAGAGTAATATTGATTACTGGGTTGTCAAAATAAAGTTATTTTTCATATATATGACTCTTCATTAATGTCTGTTTGTAACGACTGCATGAAGAAAGAACAAATTCATATGAACATAATTACATATCTATCTTCTGTTTATAACCTTTAACCTGATCTTCGTAAAAGTCAATTTACACCAATTCTGCTATCAAGATAAAAAAAATGGGTACGTAAAAAAATATTATACTCCTTTTATTTATTTATAGTATTTATTAGTTGTTTGTTTGCTTAATTATTGTTGTGTGCCACTTTACTTCTTAAGTTAATATACGTATTTGTATATTTGTGAAATCTCATTCTTTAAATTTGAAAATTGTAGGTCGCAATTACATTTTAATTGTATCGAAATTATTATTATGAGCACTTAAAAAGATGTCGCACTTTCCACGTATTAGGTGATATAGAAAATATTGTTTTGTCAAAGATTCCAACTTATATTTAAGATTACCAAAGCAAAAAAATAAGCTAGTGTTTGACTATAGATTTTGAAAATTTGTCTTCAAATTTTTATTTGGTCATGAAAATTGATTAGATTTTAAAGAAGTGATCTTTAAATACTTTCGAGTTCCCGAAAATCGGATCAAATTACTCTTTGAGTTTTTGAAATAAATGTTCAAACAACTTTAAAAATTAAAAAAATTCAAGTTTCAACTTATTCAATAGGAGCTTAAGGAAACGAGGGCAATGATGACATTTGAGCACGAGAAAAAAAATATTGAGATTGCACTTTAAGAACCAAATTTGAAATAGTCTTCGTGCTTAATTGAAAAAATCTTATATATATATATATATATATATATATATATATATATATTACTATTTACTCTGTATTATTTTTTTATTTTTTTGAGAAAAAGTGATTATCAATGTGAGTTTTTTTAATATTTGAGAGGAGTTTTTGAATGTTTAATGTTTTGTTGGTTAGGTGTCCTCATTGTTGAATTAATTAATCAATTAAAGTCGTATCCACACGAGTCTACTTTCCATTTTTAACTTTATTTCTACAAATTCTTTTAAATAGTACTTAAGAAACTTATTAACGTTATTAAATAATTGATTATCTTTACAGGAAATATAAATAAAATGATGTTGTAGCAAATTTGCATGTTTTTCTTTATTTTTTCAATGGCTTTAGTGAATTGCAAAACATAGCCTCCATCACTAGAAGAAACTTGTGTTTGGAATTGCATACGATATGTAGAATCGGAAGAAAGTCAATATGGTATAGCTTGGAAGGTTTTGGAGAGCAGATGTAGAGATGGAGTACATGAATTTAAATGTGCATATAAGATTGAATATGATGAGACTCATTGCTCATAATACGATAGTTTTGCATATTTGTTTTAATAATAATATTACTTAAGATAAAGATTGTCGTACTCAAGATTAATTTCGTATGTATCGTCTTTCAGAGATGAATAACAAGATAAAATCTGATGATGTATGTGTAATTATGTAGTTTTTCCCAAAAAAAAAATAAAATGAAAAGAATTGGGCTTGGGCTGGGTATAAAAAAAATGGACTACTGTATCATGTATTGTTGAGTTGGAATGTTGTATTGGATATTGGGCTGAAGTTGGAAGGGATTTGGGTCAATTTTACGCTAAAATTGAGTCTGAAAATTGGGGAATGTTTGGATAGATTTGGTATTTAGGATTTGGCCTTATGAATTGCAAATTTAGCTACTTTACATAGCCAAATCAAGTTAATTAGTGAGTAAGGCTAAAATTTAAATAGACAAGTTAATATTAATTAACAAACGAGCTTCTTAATCTTAACAAAATAAAATTATTAACTTAATTATAAACTAATTAACTCAAAAATATAATCCATTAATTAAACTAAACTAATTAATAAAATATTTAGTTAAAAAATAAAATCTTTTGAGACGATTTTCAAAAATTTATAAAAGGAAGTAATTATAAATATAATTATATAGAAACATATATATTATTTAAAATTTATAAAAATGAAAAAATTACTTTAAAAATAGATTGAAATATTTTGAATTTATAAAAGTTAATTATTTCAAATTGTTTGAAATTAAAAAAACCCAATGATTAATCCATATTGTGGAGGGCCAAAAATTGAGAGTCAACAATATTCACTTCTTAAAATTAGGTCAAAATTAAAACTTGGTTAATATTTTAAAATTTTCGACCGACAAGTTGTAGATCCGGATCGATTTTACGAAATCAAATTTGATTGATTAAAACTGAGGGATATCCGACCAAGCTTGTCAGTTTCAATAAATTACAATACCAACATAAAACTCTAAGAAAAAACATAAAAATTACAATACCAATTGGGTCGACTTTTCATAAATATACATAAAAATGCAGCTATTTGGACTTGAACCCAAATACTTACTAGAACATTGGACATTTTTTACTAGTCAACCACACATACACTTTGATAAAATATTTTAATTGTTTCTATTTATATACTTCAAATGCAGTTTTGCACTTTAAAAAACAAGAACTCCCTCAATTTTTGTAAAAAAAATAAGGGAAAAGAGTAAAAATTGTCCTTAAACTATGTGAAAGGAATAAAAATGTCCTCCGTTTATAATTTGACTCAAAAGTCATTGCCGTCAATATTTTGGTTAAAAAATGCCCCTATAGTTACTAAGTGGGTCAAAAATGCCCTTTTCCGAATAAAGATTTTATTTTCTTTTCTTTTTAAACACATCTTCTTCCTAATCAAAATATTATTAAAGAAAATTGTTCTTGTTTTCTTTCTTTTAAAATCACTTTAACAAAAGTATAATAAAATAATTATTATACTTTTACTATGTGTATAATTTATATTTATATAAGGATAAAAAATAATTATAATAAAATAAGATTATTATTTTACTATGTGTAATCTTTTTTTTTCTCTATAATGCTCCACCAATTTTCTTACCAGATGAATGACTTTTTTAGTTGAGCGTCCGACATGAATACAAGCTAGTTCACGGGAATTTCGACGTCCCTCCTCACCATCCTCTTCCAAACTTTCATAGTGTGACTTAGTAACTTGATAGATACTCCTATAGTTGTTTCAATTTTGAATGTCATCCAGGTTTTGATACAACGCGAGTATTGTACTCCCCTCTGATGCTCATTGCATAATTAAGTCATAAGAAGATTTGAGAATATTGATCCCCTGCCCCTGTTTGTTAATTAGAATCATCTATAATTAGAACATGAGTTTCCTTTATTTAAGTTTAAACTTTGTTATAAGCTAATCTTCTTTTCTTTTTATTGAGTCAACTCTCGGATCCGATGAAGAAGAGTGGAAGCTATTATCCAGGTGTAAAGGGAAGCTGATATACAGGTGTAAGGGAAGCTAATATACAGGTGCAAAAACATGATATACAGACTGTATACATCTGATATACATAAAAAAAAATGGTCGATGCCCTTAAATGGTAGCAGATTTGCAAGTGGTCTTGGACCTCAAGCCCAATTCGTTGGGGAGCGAGGATTTCCCTTTTAAACCATTATTTTCCTTAATTGTTTAATTATTTTTACTTATAAATTATTTGTTTAAAAATTTGTTTAATTCAAACATTAACTTAGTCGAATTTCACAAAAGATTAACTAATTTATTTTGTGTTGGATTACATTGTTAAATGAATTTCATTTATCAACTCTTGATTCAATTTTGATAACTTAATTCAAGTGTTTTTGATCAAATTTTCACTTACTCTTTGATTATTTGAATTTTTTCAAATTCCTAACTATATCAAATGCCTTTTATATATTTAAATTATTTTCTCAAAGTTAGTCAAACATTTTTTAGTTAAATGACATTTCAAGTGCCAATATCTTCAAGAAGTGGAAATGAGAAGCACTTACCCAAATCTCTAAATTTTTGAAGGATTTTCTGTTAAAGTCTTTTGAAAAATAAGTTTTCTTAATTTCTCTCAATAATTAAGTGGCAACTCTATTTTAAATATTTTTGCTCAAGTGTGAATGCTTTTTCGACATTTCAAAGTGATTTTCAAAAGAAGTAAAATCATGAGACATAATAACAATATGTATATCTCGCTCAAGCCTTAGAATTTTTCGCATAGTTTTTGTATACGCAAATCAGTATGAAATATGTGTATCTCACTCAAGACTTAGGTTTTTTTTTTTTCATTTTTGGTGTATAAAAACTATATAAAATCAGTATTAAATATGTATACTCACTCAAAACTTAGAATTTTGGTCCCAAATTTGTATAAAAATATAACATAAAATTGGTATGTTATATATAACTGTATAACTATTGTATAAAGGACATTTTAGATTTCTGGAAAAAAAAAATCACGAATGAAATCTTACTCACATTCATATATAAATTTTGTATAAAATATGTATATGACTGTATAAGTTTTAGTAGTAATTTTTAGCAGGCAATTAAATATTAATGTTTTATGAAACTATTTTTCAAAATTATTTAAAAGTTCAATGAGCCACATATTTTTGTTTCTTTAGTAAATATTTTAGGTATATATCCCATTAAAATGTTGTAAATGGATCAACCTACGTAATGCTACTATATTAGATATTGATGTTTTATGGAAATTGTAGCACCTGTATAATGCTACTATATATATTAAATATTTATGTTTACAACTTCTATAATATTATTTTTATAAATATCTTCTTTTCCATAAAAAAAGATTTCCTTAAGAGGAACTCATAGAGTATGGCATTGATCATCCTCTTCATATCACCATTCAAAAAATCACTTCTTGAGTAATAATAATTGATGAACCTTCCATAAATTCTCTCCACGATAAGTGATATTTGCTTTTATGGCATTCATTTATTAAAATTGAAGAATGAATACCTCTACACTACATGTGATATGTTTTAAATAAAATTTCAAAAAAATTATGAAAGATGATTTTATTGTGTACAAAATTTAGGTAGGTAAAAGCTTCGATGCGTGATTAATTTAATATAAACAATAAAAAATGTAATATCTAATCTTACATGATATATGTTGACATCCAATTTTGATCCTCTCCGTAGAATTTAATTTTTGAACTTCTTAATTTTCAAATGATTTGGAATAATTAGTTTTATAAAAAAGTCCAACATATCTTTTAAGTTTTAAAGTGTTTTTAGTCATTTTATAATATTTTTGAGTAATAAATATATTTTATATAACTTTATATATAACTAGTATATTTTATAAGTAGTTGAAAATCATATTAAAAGACTGCTACATTGTTAAAATAGATATTTTATTAATTTAGTTTTAGGTCGAATTATAGTTTTAATTTTGAATAAATTAGTTTGTATTTAAATTAATGATTTTATAATCGAATTAATTATTATATTTCATTAAATTTAAGAAGCTCCTCAATTAATTTATGAAAATCCATCTTGTTTAAATATAGACTAAATTCCCGACTAATTTTGATTTGGCTATAATCAAAACTCATATGGCTATTATTTATTTGCGATTTTAGCCATTTCTAACCCCTCCTTTATCTTTTGTAAGACCCAAAAACGGGCCAATTGTTCCAACCCATATTCTTTTCCAAATTTCTTCAAAATGCATTCAATATCCCAGCCCACTGACCCAATACCAAAAGAATCCAATAGCAATACCCAGCAACACAACGTCAAAACCAACCCACCGCTGTGCGTTCTTCTTCTTCTTCAACTAGCACAGCCCAGAAACGCAGCAACCCAAATTTCCAGCAGTCCAGACGCAAACCCAGAACCTCGATCGCGAAACAGCCCAAACCCGAGCCAGCATGCACGTCTCCTCTCTCCCTTATATCCGTACTTGAATCAACATGTGGAGCGATCTTGCATCTCCTTCGTCCTTCACCAAGGAATTGGACGACCCTCACCATTTTTCCGTAGAGGAATTGTACGAGAATGGCACTAAATGGAGCTGGCAGCCTTATCTTTTTTTAGGGATTTTGAATTTCAAATTCGAATTCACCCAATTCCACCCAAAATTTTCCCCCAAATTACAGCTCTATTCTCCTCTATAAAAGCCCATTTTCTTCTTTATTAGAGAGGTTCGCCTAAATGGTTAGGAAAAAATGGAGTTGGAAAAGGTTGGGACTTCAAAGAGAAATACTTAGTAAGAAATAGCTATAAAAATCATATACGAAATAGGTTCGAGTTTTGGTTTTTGGCTTCCTTTAGATTTTTCGATTTCCCAGTAGCTAAATACTACATACAAGAATATATTTGCAAGAAGAAAGGGATATCTATATCTATTAAGTCTGGAAATTCCGAGTTCTAGAATTATGTTTCGAAGCTTGCATTGAAGATTGTAGGAAAAAGAAAGATTGTTTGGGAATTTTCTCTCGTGATATTGAAAAAATGAAAAACGTGATAATCCAATCCATTGTACAAGTGTTGCTATATATGCTAGAAAGAAGAAACCTAAATCTGTAACTAACCTCCAGCTGTCCTATTTACAATTGGTCAGTCCTATAACAAACTTTATTCTCTATACAAAATAAAAGAAAAAGAAAAGCTAAAAGAGTTGAATCCAGAGTCTTTCTATGAGAGAGGAAAATACTTGGCTCATCACTCTTCTATAAGTAGAAACCCATAAATGGCCCAAGACTGCATCATTAGTCTTTCTCTTCAACGTAAGTCTGAGGCCTTTGTTTTGTAAGATTGAGTTCCTCAGAGAATGATGACCAGTGTCAACACCCCCCTCAAGTTGGAGGGGTGTGAGACTACTCCTAACTTGTAGGTGAGGCGGCGATGATGATGACCAGGAAGAGGCTTGGTGAAAACGTCGGCAAGTTGAGAGGTAGAAGGGACAAAAACTAGAGAAATGAGCCTAGAGAGGAACTGCTAACGAACGAAATGACAATCGAGTTCCACATGCTTGGTGCGTTAATGAAAGACCGAGTTTTTAACAATGTGAATAGCAGTCTGACTGTCGGAGTGAAGAGGCACGGGAAGGGTAGGAGAAACAGTGAGGTCTGAAAGCAAACGCACCAGCCAGGTGATTTTCGCAACCACACGACTCATAGAACAATACTCCACCTCATTGGAAGAAAGAGATACAATAGGTTGTTTCTTTGATTTCCACGAGATAGGTAAGCCACCCAAACTCACAAAATAGCCACTAACATAACGAGGAGTTTCCAAACGAGAACCCCAATCAAAATAGTAAAAAGCAAGCAACTTGAATGAGGGATCGGAGGATAAAAAAGGCCAATACCAGTGGTGGATAGGAGATAACGCATGCAATGAGTTGCAGCTGCAAGATGAGGAACACAGGGAGTCTGCATGTACTGACTCAAGTGTTAAACAGCAAAAGCCAATACAGGTCGAGTGTGAGTAAAAAATTGAGCTTACCGATGAGGCGACGATAAACGGAAGGATCCGGGAGAAGATCACCCACATCAGCATGAAATTTGAAGGATGGTTCAAAGGGAGATACTGCAGGGCATTTATCCAAGCAATCAAACTCGGACAACAAATCCAAAGTGAATTTCCTTTGTATAAGAATAAGACCCTGAGGTTCTCTGAGCAATTCCATGCCTAGAAAGAAGTGTGCTTCACCCAAATCCTTAATCTTAAACTCCGAATGAAGAAATTGCTTGATGAGAGAAATTTCAATGAGGTCATCCCCTGTTAGAAGAATGTCGTCGACATAGAAAACAAGAAGACAAACTCCAGGTTAAAAGGTCTCGGTATAGTCAATCCCTTCTCTTTGAACATCCCCACGAACAACTAAACAAGCTTTAAATCGATCAACACTGCCATCTCAAGGTACTTAACCTTGTATACCCATTTGCACGGGAGAGCTTTGTGACCAGTAGGAAGTTCAACAACCTGCCAAGTTTGGTTAGCCTCAAGAGCGGCAAATTCAGCTGCCATAGCCTCTTGCCAACAATGGTGATGGCATGCTTGAGAATATGAAATAGGTTAAAAATGGGAGAGATGGAAGAGATGAGAGACCTATTGGAGGCAGAAAGGGCAGAAAAACGTATGGAAGGAGGAGTAGGAATAGCAGAGAAACAAGAAGAATGAAGGTTAGTGTAGTAAACAGAATTGCAAAAATAATCTGCTAAGTAGCTAGGAGGATGAGAAATTTTGGAGGATCTTCTAGGTGGAGATACATTGGAGGGTAGAGATTTTGTAGACATAGGAGGATGAGGAGTATGATCGATGATAGGAGAAGTAACATGAGAAAAGGAAGGAGATAAAGGCACGGAAATGGGCAAAGTAGACAAATCAGAAAAATCATGTAAATCAGGGATGGATGGAAAAAGGGGAGAATGAGTGAGCGAGGTATCGAAAGAAGAGAGAGGAAAGATATTTTCATAGAATTTAACATTCCTAGAGACAAAAAATTGTTTGGACTCTAGATTAAGTAACTTATAATCTTTTTTTGTTGAAAAGATACCCAATAAAAACACATCTAACACCCCTTACATCAAGTTTGGAACGAGATTGAGACAAAGTTGTGGAATAACAAAGATAACCAAAAGCTCGTAAGGATTCATAAGAAGGGATTGTCCCAAAGAGCAATTGATAAGGTGTATGTGAATTAAGAACCCTAGATGGAAACCTATTGATCAAATAAGTAGCTATAAGAAAACACTCCCCCCAATAGATAGAAGGTATATGAGACTGAAATAAAAGGGCATGACAAGTTTCAAGAAAGTGTTTATTCTTACGTTCAACCACACCATTTTGTTGTAGAGTACCAACACAAGTGGTTTGATAAAGTATACCTTTAGAAGAAAGAAAATCAGAACTCGCCAAACTTGAACCAAGTTCTTTAGCATTGTCAGGCCTGATAATTTTAACAAAACTATTAGACTGTTTTTCCACTAAGGTGATGAAATATTTTATACTGGTGAAAGCATTGCTTTTGGTTTTAAGAAGATAGGTTCAAGTTGCTCTGTTGTAATCATCTACAATAGTTAAAAAAAATAGCGATAACCATTGTGAGTTGAAACCTTGTAAGGTCCCCAAGTGTCCACATGTATAAGATTAAAAATGGATTTAGAGGAAATGATGGAAGGTTGGAAAGGCAACTTAGCCTGGCGAGCTTTGAAACAACTATCACAAGGAACAATAAAATCAGAAATACATACAGAGTGAAAAATAGAAAGATTTTTCATATTATATATGGGCAAATGCCCCAATCTATTATGCCAGAGGCTTACATCATTAGCGGTAAGCTTTGAAGGAATTGAAATAGAACTAGATTAGCTACTAGAGCAGATTCATTACAAAGAGTATAAGCAACCAAATGATCATCTTGAGTAGAGGTAGTGGAAACATGAACATGGCTGGACTGGAGTGGAGTTGTGTTGAGAAGATAAAGCTCACCATGGACTTTACCAAGAACCACTGGCCTCTTCATAGAAGGGCCCTGTAATATAGCACAAAAGGATGAGAAAATCAAGATACTAGTTAGTTGAGTAATGAATTTGTGAACGGACAATAAATAAAACTTGAAATCCGGCACATAAAGCACATTATGAAGAACAAGATCATGAAGTAAAGAAACACCGCCTTTGTGAGTTACCTTCAATCGATGTGAATTAGGCAAACAAACATATATAGGAGAGGGTAAGGAAGTGAGATTGAAATGAAGTGAAGATTCATAAGTCATGTGCTCGGAAGCACCTGAACCAAGAATCAATAAATGTGAATCAATATGGGTGAATAAAGAAAACGTAATAGGATCGAGAAGGGGTTTGATTATACCAACACAATTAGCCAAGACATTGACATCTGATTGTTTCTCATTTTGTTGGCTAGGCATGACATCTTGCATAAGCTGGAATAAATGTGAGGATTGCTCAGGAGAGAAGTATTGTCCAGTGGACATACCATTATGTGATTGTGAAATTCTAACATGTGCAGTAGTGGTACCAAAACTTGGGTTCCTCTTAGACTTTGTGAATTTGAAATTTGAGGGAAATCCAATTAATATGTAACAATTAGCAACCTCATTATTAGTAAGCTTACAATGAGTGCAAAACTTCCATGTCTTAGGTTTTTCAAAATTAGGATTGATCCATTCATCCACATTGGGAGAGTTATGAGGAGTGAATCTTCTCTGGAACTTTTGATAGTTTGCCATGAAAGCAACGTCTGCAGGGTGTGAGACTACGTGCACTTCACGGTGCTTTTCAACCTGAATGAGCAAGGAGTAAGCCTGACCCACACTTGGCAGAGGGTCCATCATCAGAATACTACTCATTACACCTGAGTATGCCTCATTTAGACCCATTAAAAATTGAATGAGTCTACCATTCTGATGGGATTTTGTAGTTTTCGCCTTTCTTTCACATGTTCAAGCACAAGCATAATAATTAGAAACATTAAGAGCATCGAGTTCATCCTATAACTTCTTCACCTTGGTGAAGTAACTTGCGATATCATTTGCCCCTGTACAACATCATTGAGTTCCTTTTGAAGTTGATATAATTGTGCTCCATTGCACTGCCCAAATCTAGCCTCTAATTCCTTCCGGATTTTTTTGTAGTAGGATAATACAACACAGATTCAGCTATGTCTCGCAAAAGAGAGTTGAGGATCCAAGAAATTACCATATTGTTGCATCTGCTCCAAGCAGAATGCTGAGGTGATGTGATAAGAGGCACAATGGGAGAAGAATAAATGAAACTCAACTTGTTTTTGGCAAAAATAGCAATCACAATAGCTCTTTCCAACCAACAAATCCTTTGCCATCGAAAAGGGAGTGAACCAGCATCATTCCGAGAGAATCAGAGGGGTGAAGGTAGTGAGGGTGAGAAGCACCGAGTGCTCCAATCAAAACAACGGTGCTCGACATATCAATTGTTTCAACCATGATTGAAAGAGTAGAGATTCAACCGAAGAAAGCAGAAGAAAAAACTCATATTGTTCTGATACCATGTAGGAAAAAGAAAGAAACTTTGAGAATTTTCTCTCGTGATATTGAAAAAATGAAAAATGTAATAATCCAATCCATTGTACAAGCATTGTTATATATGCTAGAAAAAAGAAACCTAAATCTGTAACTAACCTCCAGCTGTCCTATTTACAATTTGTCAATCATATAACAAACTTTATTCTCTATATAAAATAAAAGAAAAAGAAAAACCAGAAGAGTTGAATCCATAGTTTTTCTATGAAAGAGGAAAATACTTGGTCCATCACTCTTCTATAAGTAGAAGCCCATAAATGGCCCAAGACTACATCATTAGTCTTTCTCTTTAACATAACTCTAAGGCTTTGTTCTGTAAGATTGAGTTCCTCAAATTGAGAATGATGACCAGTGTCAACAAAGATTCTTCATCGTAGCTCTGTTGATTTTCATTTGTGGTGAAGTCACTACTCCTCTGTTCGTTTTGGTCTCAGTCTCTGCCCAGAACCAGGTGGAATCGTGTTTGTTATTAGCTGTTTGAGTATGTTTCCATTAGCCTAGAAATTGTAAAATTGCTTTTCTTTGAACTCGCCTAATTTATATGTGAGATTTATGCGATGAATATGAGAATTTACCCAGTTGTTATTATAACATAAATAGCTAGTGGTAAATAAAAAAATCATTTTGTATTCTCTTATTGTGGTTATTTTTTTTCTTTTCAAAATTTGATTAGTTCGTTAAATGACATTGCTTTATTTTCTTGGTTCACTGTTAAACATTCAACTATATACTGATATATCATGCTAAAATTGTGGAAATGTATTTGTTCCTTGTCAATTGCTAAGGATTTCCTTTGTTTGCAGTAGATTAAATGCTTGAAGTACTCCATTGTTCATATACATGACTTTGTATCTTTCGAATATTATATTTGATTGTTTGATTGATTTCTTCTTAGTTTACTGTTTGTTGGAAGCTTTTAACGTTCAATGCCACCTGAGGATTAATGTTGACTTCCTAAAAAGTAGTAGCTTTTACCCTTCGGGGTGGCCCAGTGGTTTGGGCTTGGGAGTTCTATGTTGGAGGTCTCAAGTTCGAAACCCCTTGCCAGCGAAAGCAAGGGGTTTGCCTTCTAGGTCGAGCTTGTCACACTGGAATTGCCTAGTGCGGGTTACCTCTCCTATTTGGTTTGCGAGCTATTGCATAAGAGCGGGGTTTAACCCTGTGCTCACCCAAAGGGTAGCAGCTGCAGGCTATATTGCGCGGACTCTTCATATTTGCAAGCGAACCCGTCTCGACGCGACACTGGTGCGGGCGCGGGTGCGGGGTGCGTGTCGGATTCGACCAATCCGATTCGAAGACTTTGACCGGAGTCGAGAAAAGATTTGGGGAAGAAAAAATCAGTTTCCAGTAACCTAAAGAGGACAAAGCTTGAAAAAGTACATATAAGAGAAGAAAGAAGAGTTTTTTCTTTAAAAAGTACAAGGAACAGTCTTTTTTTTATCTTTCTTGAAGAAGTATAGGGTTTTTCAAATTTTCTTGAAAAAGAACTCTAAGAGGTAGAAACGAAGGATTTCTCAAAATAAGTGTACTTTTTTATAAAATAAATTATATTTTTCATATTTATTATGTTCTCTCTCTTTTTAACAATTATACTCCTTTATTTTATATGTAATTGTACCAAAATATGCAATTAATCATTATATATATTTTATAAATATTTTTAGTAATATTTATGCAGTTCTTTAATACTTAGTATGTATGGTATATATATATATATATCCCACTTATTTGATAATACTAGATATATTGTTATTGAAATATATCTATATAACTATATTTTTATAATATTGAAAAACTTTAGCCGTATCCCTGCACCCGTATCCATACTCGGATTCACACCCACAAATCTTAAAATTTGGATTTTGCCGAATCCGACTCTCAGATTCACATCCGTCTCGAATACCCGCACCCGAGTTCGAGTATCTTAGGCTGCGGGTTCCCTTGTCATAAAAAAAAAAAAGTAGTAGCTTTTTGTCAAGGTTTTTTTTTTCTTTTTTTCTGTTTTGTAGTATCTAATATGATGTCTTTAGTTTTAAGTCCTGGTCTCAAAATTTCTCCAACTTGAGTTTTAACCTAAAGCTAGTAAATTATTAAATGCTTTCTTCCATTCGTGTATAGTTGATTTGTTTTTTTTTTCTTATTTAAGGTCTGTTCCCCTTTGCTAATTATTTTTATTTTATCTTGGCATGCTATGAATCTGTTCGAGTCTCTTTGGGTCTCTTCTCGCCTATTCTTGCATTTTGAGATGGGCCACGGAGGCCCAAGTGCATTCTCTTTCTCGAGTCAACCCTTAATTACCAACAATGGAGCAGACGAATAGGTTCAATTGAAAGCAAAAAGGGCCGGAAAACTAAGGTCCTGGGTGTCGAAAATACACTGATATACAGTGTGATACAGTGATATACACTCATTGTATACGTTGTATAAAAAGGGCAGAACGGGTCAAAGGCCCACTAACATTTCTAGCTTTGTGTTGTATTATAATTGGGCCAAAGGTCCATCCATTTTTAGTAAGAAAAATCACCCTACATAGGCCCAATTACATGTTGAGTTTTTAAAATTTTCAAATTGGATATCACTTCGATACCAAATGTATGCCAATTTGATACAAAATTAACTAGTTTTAGGTTGACTTATTTAGTTGAAATCTCAATTACGTATTTTTCAATTGGATATCAGTTAGATACCAAATGTAAGCTAATTAAGTACAACATTAACTAGTTTTAGATTGGCTAATTTGTTTGAAATCTCAATTACATGGTTTTTTTTTCAATTTTTCCAATGAAATATCAGTTTGATACGAAATGTATACAAATTGGATACAACATTAATTAGTTTTAGGTTGGCTAATACACATAATAAATGTTATAAGATTATAATTCATTAACTTAAAAGACAAAATAAATCAAAAACACGAGTTTGTCACAATAAAACAACCAATTAAAAATAAAAACTAATTATATCTTTTTTTTTCAGCAGGGTAATTTGAACATGTCTTCATGTTGTGTCCATCTTGACGACATGCATTGCACGTAACCTTAGAGCTCTTGAACTTCACATCAGCAAGCCCTTTCCAATGTTCAAGTTGTGGTCTTCCTATTGTTCTTTTTGAACCAGGTGGCAATAATTTATGCTTCGATATTTTTTGAATTGCTTATTTTCCTGTTCCATCATAAATTACTGTGTCGGTATTAGAGGATACAAAAGTACAAATAACTTTTATACATATGTTATATCAGTATACGAATTTCATACCCTTTTTATGCTTACTTGTTATACCTATTTCATGCCAAAAGTAAGCACTGATTCATACAAAAAATAATACGAAATCATATAATTTATAAATAGTAATTATTTTTTATTAAATAAACAATATGTCAATTTCATCCCACTATTATGCACAATTCCAACCAATATAATGTCAAAAATAGAAATTGAATCATACCAGATTTGGGCCATAAAAAAATATAAATTTTCATACAAATTTGATCTTATTATTATACCAATTTCATACAAAATTTACGTCCATTTTTATACCAGAATCATACATAAAAATTAATAATATTTCTAACAATTAATTGTCATTTATTAGATAAACATTATATGAAATTCATTCCAATATAATGTCAAAATTGTACCAACATGGTATATAATCAGTATATCAATTTTAAAAAGAATTATGTAATTTTCTTAACCAGAAACATACAAAAAATTAATCTCTATATCATTAATATTAACATCTATCCTAAGTTGCGAAGTTATCACATTTACTAGATCACTATACAAACTAGAATATTCATAGATAATCCCTTCCATCTGAAAATCAACATATTTCTCTTTTTCATTAAAAAAAATAACAGTCAGTCTTACATAATACAAAAGAATAATAAATATGTTGTATTTATATTCACTTTTTATACCAAGATAATACAAATTTCATCCACAACTTTATTCTTCTCACACAAATTTATGCACACTCGTCATTACTTATTTATACCAATATCATTTCAAACAGTCTACCAGAATTCATACCATAAAACACATTTCATAAAAAAAAACAGTGTGTCATACATAATACAAAGGAATAATAAATATGTTGTGTTTATATACAAATTTCATACCAACCTAATACAAATTTCGTCCACAACTTCATTCTTATCATTCAAATTTATAGACACTCGTCATTACTTATTCATACCAATATCATTCCAAACAGTCTCCCAATTCATACCATAAAATAGATTTCATACATTTATTTTTTTACACACATTTCATATATTTATAACGATAACATCATCACTATTCCATACACTATCACGAAATAATATAATCAAATCATTCAAATATAAATTCAAAATCGCCACATCCATGATGTTTACAGTATACAAATTACAAAAGACCAGTTTACAAAAAACTCATAACATCATTTATTCTATTTTCACAGAAATTATTTTGTAATATGAAACAAACGAAGGTTCATACAAAAAAAATTCACAATTTAAATCTATTATACCCAACCAAAATCCAAAAATTGCATTTTCAGTTTCATTGTTCTTAGTTTTTTTTTTTTTACTGAAGTTCGAACAAAAATACAAATAATAAATCACAATGAATACTAACCAGAAGGATCCATCTACCACCATGTTTTATTAATATCGATAAGAATTTGTCCATTACCACAAAATAAAGATTTTTGAACCAAAATATTTTGGAATTAGTCGTGAATGACGACAATCACAGAAAAAAAAATCAAGGGAGAGAAACGTTTGAAAAAAAGAAAATCTGATTTTTGAATTAATTTGTATTGATTGATTAAAAAAGAGGAAAACAAAAAGACAAAAAAATTAGAGCGAGAGACAAACGTTTGAAAAAAAAATAGAATCTGATTTTTGATTTAATTTTAACTAATTGAGTAAAAAAAGGAAACCAAATATTCCTAATTTGTTTTTAATCCCCTATATTTATGGTATTATTAATTATCCTTAATTAATTCAAATTAATGCATATAACTATATCCATTTTTTTTCTTTTTATGATATTTTAAAAAACATTTTTTAGTATTATTTAATTTTTTTAATAAAATGTTATAACCTGAAATTTTTTATTGTTACAACTTAAAAGTTTTATTATATTGTCATAACTTGAAAATATTAGTCTTATAAATGTCATTTATAAAATTTTTCACTTTTTAGTATTATTTGTTAGTTATTAGGATAGGTACAAATGGACCAAAAGCACAAAGCTGAATTTAGACCCAAGTACTGACCTCTACGGACAGACACCAGACTTGGGTCCAAGTCTCTCTTTATTTTTATCTCTTTCGTATTTGTTTAACTGTATATTTATTAATTAATACTAAGACTTTGCCCTAATTCAATTCCCCAAAATGAATCAGTCATATCTTTTTTTAAAATTAAATAAGTATAGTTTATTTTTACATAAATTTAGTATATTTGCAAAACAATTTACTTAGATAATATTTTTAATATTTCCCTTTTCCCGTTAAGATAACTTTAAATTTTTCAAGTTGTTTACTTCTTGTTTAGTCAAGCATGCTTTATCTTTTTAAATATAATTAGTCAAATAGTTAATTACTGGATAACCGCATGTTAGCAGACATTTTGGGTGCTTTTAAAACCTTCTCGAAATGTTAATATGAACCCCGAACCCTTTAATATTTTCATTAGATTTTCTTTTTTAATCTTTTGAAAAAGTAGTTTTCATAATTTTTCTTTAAAAATTAAGTGGCGACGCCTAAAACCTTTTTTTTTTTAAAATAAAACAATATATATACTAGTAAGTAGTAATAATACTTACAAGCAGAGGTGAAACAAGAATTTTAGGCCTGTTGGTTCTAAGTTTTAAAAGAACAACGATCTTAAAAATCATAAAACACATATTTTGTTAATGAGATGTTAATCATGTTTGAAATTATTAACCTTAGATATTGTTATTATAAAAACTTGATTTAATAATATGAAGATTTGAGTAACTTATTTTCAAGTTCTAAAATATAGTTAATAAAAAAATGAATTGTTTTTTTTAATATAAATTTTGAACATTTTTACTATAATTTTCAATATTGTTCTAAGTGAAATTAAAATTATTAGATTCACCATTAATATTTTGGCACCTAAAACATATATTTTACTAGTTTCACTATGACCTTGAACCATTATTGCTTTCAAAAGTTAAAATTTTGAAAAGCAAACAACAGTTATTTTAACATAATCAATTATCAATATGTGGGATAACCCTAGAGTCAAAGATTAGAAATTAATTTTGAATAGATAATTAAACAATGTAAAAGAAAACAAATGGAACTTAAAAACTAAAAGAAAACTCTACTGAATGATCGCGGGATACTAAATCTTCATTTCAAATTTCAATTTATAGCTGCCTAATTTTTGTCCTGAAAAGCCATTGGGCGATATAAGTCAGGCTTCGCCGAATAGGTCGACGATCCATTGTCGGTTTGCATTGGTCAGTTGTCCTCAGGGTTCTGTGACTTTAGGCGATCAAGGTTGCCATCGCGGAGTTGATTGACAGTACGTCAAATGCCCATTTATGTCGCCAACTTGGTTTTTCTCCCCACTTTAGGCGAGCTACAAGAACCACTCGGTGGTGCGCCGAGTGGTCTTATCGATCACCATGATCGCTTTTCTTCACTTCTTTAACTTGTTTGCTCCTTTTTTCCAGCAGTGTCCTTGTTGTGTTCCTTAACCCTAAATGCTGCAAATCAACACTTCAAACATCAATTTAGAGCATAAATTAGGCATTTGAGGACACTAAAACTATCAAAACAAAGCCCTAAATGAGTCGAAATCTCAACTCATCATAAGTGTAACGACATATTTCCGTCGTTATGGAAAAGTCAATGGGGAAAGAATTTGAGCCAGAAAACTTTTGAGTAGTGACTTGGAATATTGTAGCTAGTCCAGATTTAGACGAAATTTGAGTCAGGTGAGGTCTAGGGAAATCTGGTAAAGAATGGGGGATTTAACTATGAATTTGACCACATGAGTGGATAGCTAAGATGTTAAGGAGCCTATACGGCTTTACGAAATCAAATTCGGGCGAGTAGAACACCCGAAACTGATATGAGCGTGAAAAAGTAGTTTCTGAAAGTAAGGGTTGAAGGTGTGTTGCGAAATAGGAGCTTGGAACTCAAGTTCCTGCTTTCTGTCTCCGTGCAAGCTGATGTAGTGGGGTTAGTCCAGCTAGAGCACGGTCGATGCCGGTTAATTGTTTTGTTGTATACATGCATGTATGAGAACAAAGAATGTAAACTGAATCTAATGCAAATGAGTATATGTATATGAATAATTACATGCCATGAAAACCATTGCTTGATTGTATGACTATGAGCATTGTTCGTTATGGGTGTGATTGTGATTGTGATTGTGATTGTGGTTATGCTGACTGAATTGGGTGTCACGTTACGACACATATATTGGATCGGGTATCACATTCTGACACACTAACAATTTGGGTGTGGGTTCAATGAGAGGACTACTGTGATTATATATTCATGTATAATTATTATTGATATTGAGAACTGTATATTGCTTTTGAAAGGATAATTGATATGTGTATTTTGTATGTGTGTATACAATGTTGTGATTGCTTGCCTGTGGCTGGATTGAATCTTTCGCGAAGGAAATGCACTCTTCCCCCAACTTTCCAACATATAGGGTTAGTTGCTTCACTTATTAGAGTAGTTGTGTGATCCTACCGGTACATTGTGGTTGTGTACTAATACTGCACTTGCTTGTTCTTTCTTGAGTACATGGTATTTTCTGGCGATTATTGATCGACCTCATCTAGGAGATAATTGATCGAGACTGAACTCAAGGGTGAGACAGTTCTTCCAAACTGCCATAGATTCTCTTATGTTTAGTCCATTCTCTTCAGACTTAGACTAGTTCTTTAGATATTTCTTATGCTAGGTTGGGATTGTACCCCTTTCTCTTAGACTTGTTGAAATTAGAGTTTTGGTACAATGACTTTCGGGTTCTAGGGGTTGAATTTCTGCAATAGTTATGTTAGCTGATTTGTTAAACTTTTGGAGTTTATGGGAACTCCATATTTCATTAGTCATTTAAACTTGCTTCAGTATCTTTAAATGTTTAGTTTATCGTTGAGTTGCTTTGTTGGGTTATAGTAATGGTTCTCCCACCGGAGGGTTAGTGTGGGTGTCAATCACGACGGTCTGGGTCATGACAGGAAGCGGCTGAAAAGAACCCCTGAAACTTGTTCCAAACTTTGGGATTTATGGGCAAAATTTTATAAGGTTAACATCTTTGAGCGGGATCAAATTTTTGAAATTGGTCAAAGAAATCTCAAAATTTTTTAAACGATTGGGGTAGTTTTAGACAGACTTACAGGGCATCATGTGATTGAGAGGACTTACTCACGAATATGGGATGGAGTCATTGTCCATGACTGACAAACCTTGTTGTTTTCTGAAAATGGAATTGAAGAAAAAGTAGAACGTTAATGTTGGGGGGGGGAGTGTTGAAAATTCTTCTGGTAGGAAAGTGAAGCCCTAATTGATTTAAAATTCATAGGGGGCATTTTGGGTATTTCATATGGTTAAGTTGAGAATAAAATGCAAAATTAAAGTTATTTTAATTGTAAGGAGGGCTGAAGATGTATTTTTTATGGGCTAACTAATTTGATTTGAAATTGATGGGGCTTTGGGCTAAATTTAATGGCCTTTTTCTTTCTTCTTTTAAATTTTTTTAGACTTCTAACTTAATAATATATATTAAGACTACAATTAAGAATTTATAAAATAAAAATATCAATATTACAATATAGATACAAAAGTATGAATTTGTAATTAATTAAATAAGTACGAAACCTGAAATTAGATGAAGATAATCGATTATTTAAGAAAAAGTGTAAAAAGTGATAATATAATTTTAATAACAAAAATATACAATTTTAGTAGTAATTATAGAATTATGACATAACGATAACACAATAGTAATGACAAAAGTCGTTGTAGTAAGAATAGTTGTAAAAAAGATAATTTGATACATTATTAGTCTAGAAGCTCAAAAATAATGAATTAGAAGAAATGAGGGTCAAAATTGAGTGTCAACAAATATCACTCATAAAAGATGATCCATCAGAGTAATTTATCCACACAATGAAAGGTAAATGTATGTGTGACGTAGGAAATGTACGCACGAAATGCACGTCTGATGCACGAAATGCACATCTGACGCTCGAAATCCACCTCAATTTTTTTGAAAATCTGTAATTTCTTCATTACTATTTACGACATATACTATAGATAGAATGGATAGAGATGAAATAGATAACCACCATCCAAATAAAGTCATCTTCGTTTAATTGTTAATTTTAAAATTAAATAATAAAAATAAATAAAAAATTATAAATAAGTAATAGTATCAACAATTAATTCACAAATATAAGCTCATTAATAGACAAGTCTTAGTTTCAATTTTTTTCAAAGTACTCTTGTTGTGCATTTATCCCATATTACTATTACTCCAACGCCTTTTCGCTCTCAATATTACGATGACAACAATTGTCCTGATTTTTCTAACAATATCGCTAGAAGTCGTTGCAGAAGCTCAAAATATCAACATTACTATACTCTATAACGCCACAACGACACAAGGCGCTGGTACTTTAAAAAAAAGACGTTTGCTTGTTTTGTTTTTTTTCACTTTATCCTTAGAATTTTATACCACTTAAATTTAACTATTTTTTTTTCTTAAACGGTTTGTCTTGACGAAAGTCCATTTGCATACTACTTTGATAGGGGATTTGATGCTTAATAACAATCCACACCTGCATTTTTGTTCCTTTCACATAGTTTAGGGGCATTGTTGACCTTTTTTTCTTGATTATTTTTCTTACCAATTACATCAACAATGTATAATATGTTTAATTCTTTGCTTAGAGTAATAGTTTAACAAAAAAATTAGTATGTGTTATTTATAGTTATATAATTATATAATCATTATCGAGACCTCTTTCTCAAATTGTGGTCTTAGTAATTATTGTTCATAGTTTAATTCAATGAATAATACTTGAAGTTAAAAAAAAATTGCCATGGATTTTGAAGTCCATATTGACTGTACTTTTCTTTAAACAAAAATAAAATACTAAGCTAAATTATAGTATTGATTTCATTGTTGGGTTTTATCTGCCTTGAGTTTCTTACCATAAATAAGTTTTCTTTTAGGAAAAAGTTTTGGATTGTCTTGTCCTATTCTTGTAGGAAAATGTTTAGGACTCTATAAATAGAGGTTTGTTCCTTCTAACTTAATCAACATTCATAATGTAAACCTAGGGTTTTGAAAGTTTTGGTGATGGGGGATAATTTGTGAACCTCCTTGTATTTCGAGTGAATTGACTGAGATTATTTCTCTCTATATTTTGTACTTTCATATTTATAGTGAATTGCTCATCTCCTTTGTGTATGTAGGTCGGTTGATCAAACCACGTTAAATCTTTGTATCTTTCGATATATTTCTCATTTATCTTATTACTCATGATCTTTTGAGGTTTGTTTTGCTAGCTTTCATATTACACCTAATTATTTCTGTCCTAACAAGTGGTATCAGAGTCATGTTAAGAGGTTCGATGGTTCAATGATGAATCCAAGTTGGATGATGGTTCAATGATGGAGCCAGGTTATAGAAGGGTGTTCATCTTGACAGGTGTAGTTGCAACCTTTTTGACAGTAATGGAGATTTTTGTTAGGAGATATTGTTTCAGAGAGGTTTTCTGTGTCGAGGCGTAGATTTGATGGAGGAGATTATGGAGAGGAGAAGCAAATTGTTGAAGATTATGCGAAGAAAGTGGACATTCATGAGCATGTTGTTGTCGGGGTTAAGTGCTTGCTGGTAGGTGTGGGCGTGTCAGCACACAAAAATTAATATGGAGAATTTTAAATAAATAATAAATTTTGTTTCTATAACTTCTTACAATATATTCCTTATTGATTTACATCAGTTTGTCTCTTGGGAAATTACTTGCCAAATAATTTTTTTACAAGAATGTTTTCTATTCTTCTAATTACTCGCCAATACTATTTGTAAGGGCATATTATTATAATTGGAATCGAGTATCGGTAAATTACTGTGACGGATCATTGTTCACTGGTGACGTTGAAGAAGTTGATCCAGTAAGTAGATATGTAACACATGTCTCATATAATATCATTATAACATGATTTATTTCTGATCATTAGAAATGTCAAATCTATATTCGGAGAAGAAAATATATTTTAGAGGAGCTAGGATATTAAAAGATGTTCTGCAAGATTTGTGGTCCAACGGACTGCAAAATGCTAAAAATGTCAGTTTCATAATTAATATATATATATATATATATAAATAATTAAAGTCACGTACTATAGTTCTTAGTAACACAAAATTCAAAATAAAATCGCAATTAATTTTAGGCAAACATAAGTGGATCATCTGCGGGAGGATTGGCCACGATCTTGAACTGCAACAAGTTCAACTCATTCTTTTCAAATGATTCTATCATGGTGAAATGTGTTGCAAGTGCCGGTTTTTTCATCGACATGTGAGCTTTCTTCTTCCATCTTCTTAATAGTATCCATTTATGTTTGCCTTCCATTTTGGAATTGGTCAAATGTTTCATCGTTTTATTTTTCTATGCAGCAATACAATTTCTAGTGTTCCAAATATTCAAAAGATGTACCAGAATGTTGAAGATTTACATGTGAGTTTAATCTTTTTTCTAAACTCTTTTTATAGTAAGGTATATATATTTATATCTTTCTCTTTCCTTTCATTTCATTTTAGGGATCGATAAAAAATTTGCCCACATCTTGCACTTCTAAAATAGAACCAAGTCTGATATACAAGAGTTTAAGTTTAATTTATAAGCAAAAATCTTCTACTTATAAGAGTTTATAGATATTCATATTGCCTTCTTAATACTCATAACATTAGATTTTCTTAATGATGGTACAATGTTTCTTCCCTTAACATGTCGTTCCATATGTCGAGACTCCACTATTTGTATTTAATTCAGTATATGACTCTTGGCAGGTTAAGAACGAATACTAATTAATCTTGTTTAAAAAATTATTTTGGTAATTCATTGATCTAAAAGAAAAACTCTTTTCAGATCAACAACAGTTTGATTCTTTCAGATCTTGATCCTCAGCATGTTTGGGATCAATGCAAGAATCAAATAAGTAGATGCACGTTTAGCCAACACACAATTATAATGAAAGAGTTGGTTTGGTTCTTGCGGAATCAAACTCAATGGAAGATGAATTAATAGGAAGATTTGGTAGGAAGATAATTAGTACAAAATAAAAGTCAAGATAGTATCTTGGTAGGTGAAATTTAGGTAAACCATAAAATGATTTCACATGTTTAACCTTGACATTTTTGACATATAGTGATGTCATGGATGACATCAATAGGAAGAATTCATTCCTATAAATAGGTAGCTTTTGATTCATTTTGATCTGAACCATGTTAAATATTATTGTTCTTCCTTGTTCTTTAATTTCATGTTTCCGCTAACAATTGGTATCAGAGCCAAGGTTCTATTTCAGTATGCTCTATGGTTACAGCATAGTCTAAACTTTCACATCAGAAAAAGAATTACTTTGGTTTTATGAAGTTCCAAATACATTGTAGTAGAAAAGGAAGAACAAGTAAAGATGAGTTCCATGAAATTTGAAATTGATGGATTTAGTAGGTGCAACAACTTCAATATCTAGAAGATCTAGATGATAGCGTTACTGCGGAGAAAAGGTTAAATCCATGCTATTGATGGAAAGCACACCGATAAGATATCGGATTTCGACAAGGAAAAGATTGAAGGAGATGCATTGAGTGTAGTCCAACTCTCTCTTGCACCTAACGTACTTTGAGAAGTGAGTACAAGTACCAAAAGAGACAACCAAAGATTAATGGGAAAGGCTGGAAGGGCTTTACCAGGATCGGTCAGTGACAACAAGGATGCTATTACAACGGCGTCTTCACACATTTAAGATGCATTCAGGTACTTTGTTGCAAGACCATCTAGATGTGTTCAATAAACTTGTGATGGACTTACAAATTGTTGTAATTAAAAAGTATGAGGAGATGCTTGCATGTGCTTTGCAATTTTCATTAACTTCAAAATATCATGATATTGAGAATTCAATGATGTATAGCAAACAACCTATCACTCTTGAGCAAGTGCGGCAAACACTTAACTTTTGTGATGTGCGGATGCATTTTGAAGGAGACAAAAGTGACGAAGCTAGTGGACTCTTTGTGAGAGGTCGTACTAGCCAATAGAGAAGGAGCAAATCGAAATACAGATCAAAATCACGTGTGAACAAGAAGAATGCGGAGTGTTGGGGCTGTCACAAGAAGAGGCATTTTGAACGAGATTGCCCTATCTCAAAGTTCAAAGAAAAGGCGAGTGCATCTATTGTTGAGCAAGTACATAATTCTGATGATGATTATATACTAACTGTTGACACCCAATTTTGGCCCTCCAATATATAAATTAATCATTGAGGTTCTTCAATTTCAAACGATTTTAAAATAACTAGTTTTATAAAAACTTCAAAAAATGTATAGTTTACAAGTTATTTTAAATAGTTTTGTCACTTTTATAATTTTTAAATAATATATATGTTTTATATAATTATGTATATGATAATGTATTTCATGAGTATTTAAAAATCATCTCAAAAAGACTTTATATTTTAAATATTTTATTAGTGATGGTTATAAATTTTGAATTAATGAGTTTTATGAAATTATTCAAAATACTTTCAAGTTATTTATAAAGAAATTTCGTCCAATAATGTTAAATAATAAATATGTATATTTTTACAATCACATTATTTTATAAATATCAAAAATTATCTCAAAAGATTTACATTTTAGTTAAGTATTTTATTAATTTACTTTAGTTTAAGTTACAGTTTCTAGTTAATTAGTTTGTAATTAAATTAATTGTTTTATAATCGATTAAATTAGGAAGCTCATTAATTAATTATGTTAATTTGTCATAAGTCGAATTTGTTAATTAAATTCAATTTGACTAAGTTCTTAATTTTAATTGACTACAATTTGATCAAATGCTTAATTCAAAACTAGCTCCTTTTACCTCCCTTTAAAATCAATTGCAATACCATTTTGGGCTTTTTTCCTTAAACCATTTCAGCCCACTCCATTCTCTATTCATTTTCCAGCAGCCCACTAACTCTTACAACAATAACCCAGGCCCAACACTCTTATTACAAGAAACCCAATTCAATTACAATACAATAACATCAGCAATACCAAAAGAACCAGACGACCCCTGTATCTTCTTCACGCGAGAAACGATACAACAGCAACGCATACAAAACTCAACCTCACCCCATACTTGCTTTCGTCTTCTTCACGCCTAAAATCACCGAAAATCGCGGAGAACCCAGAGACGTGATCATCTGCGAAAACCCATACCTTAGCAACCTAATCCATCACCATCGTTGTCCCATTTTTTCCCCATTTTTTAGGAATTCTCAAATCCTTCCACTGATTTCGAATTCGAATTTCAAATTTTTTCTATTAGTTTTCCCTCCCAAACTCCCTGATTTCCCCTATAAAAAGCCCCCTACGCTCAGCGATTCTAGGGTGTGGAGATTTTCTTAAACGATAAATTTTACACTTGGGAAATTTCAGACGTTTAAAGTTCCAAGAAGGTCTTTTGTTCGAAGTTGGTCTGAATTTCTTGGTTGGCTGCCCTAGACTAAAATCGTGTGAGAAGTCGTCCTCTTCTAAGCTCATTCGTCCCAGCTCGCTGCTCCAAGAAAGGTAATTCCGCCCCCTCTTACATTCTGACTCAATACAGCGTTGTGTGTTCATTTTTTTTATATGAGTTCTATTATTGAGTGTGGTTAGTTTCTTGTCGTAATGTTTTATTCCTCTTTAGCGAAGCTTTCCCCTGATTCCTAGACAGTGAGCATGAGTGAATACTAATAAGGCTAGCTATCTCCATTTAATTTTGTTCATTTGGTCTCAGTTTAAGAGTATATTTACTGTACAGTTTTGCTTCTTTAGTGTCCTTTGGTTATTCGCTCTGTCGTTTTGAATTACCGTAATAGATTCTTATCATGTTTACCTAATATCGTAGTATCTACTTTCGTTCTTGCTCGACTAAAAAACTATCCATATCCCTTTATGTTTCCAGCTTGCGACATCATGATTGTAATTCACCTTAGTCTTGTTTTAATTTAGTTCATATGCTCGTAATTAATCTTTTCCCAATATGTGTTTTGCCTTTCACATATTGGAGGTGTTTCGCTTTCGAAAATGTGGCTGAAAATCCGATTGTTCCTTAGCTTTCAGAGCGTGGTCTGATTTTGGTGTTACACATTAATCAAAAATCTGGAAATTTTATTCGATACTATAGTTGTTCATATGATAAGTGTACTCTCTTCACAATCTGTGGTCTGCTATAGTATCAAGGGAATACAATTTCATGTTGGCTTAAGTTAAACAAATGTGTTCTCAGCATATCTCTTCATGTGTCTTGTAATTTAGTCATTATGTATTTCCTTCTATTGTATTGCTTTGAGCTCTCGAGTTTAATTATCAATTTGGTCAAGCTAGTAGTTTGTTTAGTTCTTGGTTGGATTGAGAATATTTGGGAGTAGCTACGGTGAGTCTTAATATTAAAAATTAGTAGCATTATTTAATGAGTTTATGTGACAGGGTCATGCTTCTTTTAATTTTTCTCATCAAGTTCCCTGATTATATGTGTGTTCATAAATTGAGTTGAGGAGTTGAACTATGCTTTTGTCTTAAAAATGGGTCTTGGTGAGCTTCTTAAATGTAACCTTTCTAATGCATTTTCCCACCCCTTCTTACTCGAAAACATCTACTTAGTTGTATTACTATTTCTTTTGGAGAGTGATCCGCTTTTCCTTTGGTCCATAAAACAATTTCTTAGCACTGTGCATTTATTGGATGTCACTTGGAATGTTTTCACTTGATTAGTGAAGGAAGGAAATTTTGATAGTAGCTTATCTGTAATGTTAAGAAATGATGCAGTAATATGCTCTTGTTAGGGTGATTGAATTTTGTGAGAATAATTATATTGGCCTAGTTTCAATTTGCCATGTGAGTTTGAATATTTTATTTTGACACTCTTAAAAATAGGCAAGTTATGTGTTAATTGTTTTTTTTTTGCTATGTGAAAATTCCTCTTTGGATTTTTTTATTTTTATTTTTTTTAAGATGTCATATGGCTTCATTCTCTCTTATGAACTGTTGTGAGCGCTACTTATGTCCTTTTTCATTTGTTTATGCATGTGAAAACCCGACCCGAGTCCTCACGGACTCTATCTCTTTTCCTTGCCATTCGATGATAGGGCCATAAAGGTCCAAGATTCTTTTATCGAGTCAGCCAACTTTGATAAATCGAAGAACGAGTCTTTGGAGTTGATGTACAAGTCTTAGGAAGCTGAAAACAGACTGATATGCAGCCTGTATACATTGATATACATCGGTATACACTCATATACAGGCCGAAAAGTGTGAAAATACGGAGATGAGGTGAAACACGGGTGTTTGGAAGCAAGATATACACGAAAAACACCTATGCACACGCTGATATACACTGATATACATCAGCCGTATACCAAAAAGGGGAATTGGGTTAAGCCCCAAAATTCCAACAAATTTGGCCCAAAAGGAGGCCCAAATTCAATTTCTCTCTTACTCTTTAATTATTTAATTGTGATTATTTATTGTTTGTTATTTAACTCTAACTTTATAATTTTTAATTAACTTAATTAGATTCCCCAAAAGATAAGTTATTTCCTTTGTGTTGGTTAACTTTTAATATTTATTTTATCTATTTTATTAATTAAATATGTTGGCCAAATTATACAGTTTTAAGTTAAATCTTTTGTTCTAAAAAATAAAAAATGAAAAAATAAAATAACAACATATTCTTTAATGTCTCCCACTCAATCACTTTTTACTCGTTTAAAATTGGTTTAAAGGGTCAAAGTATTTAATCCTCAAGTAAACTAAAAAAAAAAAAAAAAAAATATATATATATATATATATATTCTTTGCTTGGTCATTTTCTCAAAAAAGGGATTAGTCAAAACTTTGCTTTCATTCTTCAATTAATGATTTTCATGCTTAATTTTATTGGCTTAAATTATTTATTTCGAAAATGAGTCAAATAAATTCTAATTAACCTAGTTTTATTAAAATTCTAATCACTTGTATTTTGAGTCAAATGTATCATTTTGGATCCCTTCCTCTAAAAATAAAACGAAATAAAATGTGTCACTTATTTAATTATTTTCTCAAAGTTAATCAAATATTGTAAGTTATTATTTTTTTATGTTAAATCATTATTTTCCTTAAAATAGTCAAATATATTTTGTCAAGTCACAGGTCAACCGCATGTTAGCGGGCACTTCGAATGCTTAACCCCTTCTCGAAGTGTAAATTGAACCCCGAACCCTCTTTGGCATTTTCAAATGATTTTTTCTGTTTAAGTCTTTGAAAATTATAAGTTTTCTTAATTTCTTTAAAAAATTAAGTGGCGACTCTTTTCTAAGTATTTTTCTGAAATTGTTTTATACTTGGAACATTTCAAAAGTGATTTTTCTAAAGATTAGGAAAATTACGGCATAACACTAACAACATAATGCAATAGTGGAGTCTATGACAACAAATGGGTCTTAGACTCTGGTTGTACTCTGCATATGACATTTCAAAAAGATTGGTTCAGCAACTATGAAACAAGTAGAGGAACCGTATTAATGGGAAATAATACAACTTGTAAAATAGTTGGCATTAGTTCAGTTCGTGTTCGCTGCCATGATGGAATCGTGAGGACTATTAAAGTAGTCTGTCATGTTCCTGATCTGAAGAAGAATTTGATCTCCCCGGTACTCTGGATAAACAAGGCTACAAGTACATGAGTGAATGAGGAACCATGAAAGTGACTAAAGGGTCTTTAGTCATGTTGAAGGCCAAGCTGGAGGATGACCTTTACACACTTGCGGGAAGTACCATTATTGGCTCTGTAAATGCATCTACAGTGAAGTTATCTAATGATGACAAGACAAAATTATAGCACATAAGACTAAGTCGTATGAGCGCACGAGGATTGGAGATGTTGAGCAACCACAACCTTTTGAATGGTGAGAAGATCAGCACACCTGAATTTTGTGAGCACTATGTCTTAGGAAAGTAGAGAAAGGTCAGCTTCAGTACTAGCAAGCACAAGAAGGGAGGGGTGCTAGACTATATCCATTCAGATTTATGGGGTCCCTCTAAGCTTCCATCAAAGGGAGGAAAGAGGTATCTTCTCACATTCATTAATGATTTTTCACGAAATATTTGGGTGCGTTTCTTGAAGGCAAAAGGCGATGCTTTTGAAGCATTTAAAGAGTGGAAGATTTTGGTTGAAAATCAAATTGAGATATCTTCGCACAGACAATGGCTTGGAGTTTTGCAGTGAAGAGTTCAATGATTTCTACAAGGTTCATGGGATCGCAAGACATAAAACGGTCAGGCACACACCACAATAGAATGGAGTTGTCGAAAGAATGAACAGAACTCTTCTTGAGAAGGCTCGTTTTATACTTTTACAAGCCAAGATATCCAAAGTATTTTGGGCTGAAGCAGTTCATACTGCTTCTCATATTGTCAATCGATCTCCAGCATCAACGATTGACTTTAAGACTCCGAATGAGGTATGGTCAAGTGAACCCTCTACTTATTCATACTTGCGAATATTTGGGTGTCCAGCTTATTATCATGTTAATGAAGGAAAGCTTGAACCAAGGGCTAGGAAGGCAATATTTGTAGGGTATGTAGATGGAGTAAAAGGGTATAAACTTTGGTGTTTGTCCTTACTCAAATTTGTAGTTAGTAGAGATGTTACATTTGATGAATCATCTATACTTGATCCTCATAAAGTTTCTGTGGAGTTATCAAGAAACGAGAACAACGAGCATATGGAGCTACCGGTGGAGCATACCAAGGAAAAGGATCAAGAGACTCAAGTTGATGAGTCAAAAGATGCGGATCTTGAAGAACTTGATGTCAAAGAACCATACACAATTGCGAAGGGAAGGGACAAAAGGCAGATACAAAAACTATAACGTTTTATAGAGCAAGAAAATCTTATTGCATATGCGTTCGTAGTTGCAGAAGAGGAAATTAAGGATCTCGAGCCCTCTTCGTATGTTAAAGCAACGTTTTGCAAAGATGTTGCACAGTGGCAGTTAGCCATGATGGAAGAGATGGAGTTTCTTCACAAAAATGAGATATGGGTCTTCGTTAAGAGACCAAAGGGGAAGAGGACATTTGGATGCAAATGGGTCTACAGAAAGAAAGAGGGTATTCCAGAAGTGGAAGATGCCAGGTTCAAGGCGAGATTGGTTGCAAAGGGTTTCAACTAAAATGAGGGAATTGACTACAATCTTCTCTCCAGTCGTGAAACATAGTTCTATTCGCGTGCTACTATCATTGGTTGCACAATTTGATTTAGAGCTTCAACAACTTGATATCAAAACTGTTTTCTTACATGGTGATCTAGAAGAGGCAGTCTATATGGATCAGCCTAAAGGTTTCCTAGTTGAAGGAAAAGAAAATCATGTATGCATGACAACTGAAAAAGTCTTTGTATAGTTTGAAGCAATCCCCTAGACAGTGCTACAAGAGGTTTGATGCATTAATGACTACATATGGATTTTTAAGAAGTGCATTTGATAGCTGTGTGTATCACAAAAAGATGTCTAGTAACTCTATGATTTATCTATTGTTGTATGTTGATGATATGCTTATTGTTGATAACAACATCACAGAGATAAATATTTTGAAGAAACTGTTGAGCAAGGAATTTGACATGAAGGATTTGGGAGTTGCAAAGAAAATCCTTGGAATGGAGATTTCAAGGAAGACGGTGTTGTACATCTTTCTCAAAAGAGGTACAACGAAAAGGTTCTTGAGAGATTCAATATGCATATGAGCAAGCCTGTAAGTACACCGTTAGCTTCTCATTTCAAGCTTTTAGAGTTACATATCCCCCAGTCTATGGATGAGGTGGAGCATATGTCAAAGGTTTCTTATGTAAACACAGTTGGCAGCATTATGTATGCTATGGTGTGCACACGTCCAGATATTGCTCAAACTGTAAGTGTGATGAGCAGGTACATGGCAAATCCAGAAAAAAGGCATTAGGAAGCTATGAAGTGGATATTGAGATATCTCAAAGGAGCTCCTGATGTTGGCCTAACCTTTCAGAATAGTGAGGGCATTTCAATTCTCGGTTATGTAGATTCTAACTATGCAGGGGATCTTGATAGAAGGAGGTCCACAACTGGATACATATTTACTCTTGTCCATAGTGACGTTAGTTGGAAATCGACTTACAGTCGATTGCCTCTTTGTCAACAACAGAGGCAGAATATATGGCTGCAACGGAGGCAGTGAAATAAGCTATCTAGTTGAAAGGTTTGGTGGCAGAATTGAGTTCGGTTTAGTTGGAATCAATTCTAAGATGTGATAGTCAAAGTGTTATTCATTTGATTAAAAATCATAGATTTCATGAGCGCACCAAACACATTGATGTCAGATTCCATTTAATTCGAGATATCGTTGAAGAGGGAGCTATCAAGGTTGAGAAAGTTATTACAGATGATAACGTTGCAAACATGTTGACCAAGATAGTCCCGCTTGCCAAGTTTTGCACACTGCAAGGACTTGGCAGGAGTACGCATCAATTGATGCAACTCTGAGAGAACAACTGCTAGGTGGAGCTAGTATGTTCAACAAAGGTTTGATTCTTCTTGTTTCTTACAACGGAATTTCCCAGAAGCTTAGAAGTTTTGGCCGAAGTTGTTTATACGCATGCTCGGAACGCAAACCAAGGTGGAGATTAACAGAGTTGGTTTGGTTCTTGTGGAATCAAACTCAATGGAAGATGAATTAATATGAAGATTTGCTAGGAAGATAATTAGTACAAAATAAAAGTCAAGATAGTATCCTCGTAGGTGAAATTTAGGTAAACCGTAAAATGGTTTCACATGTTTAACCTTGACATTTTTGACACATAGTGATGTCATGGATGACATCAATAAGAAGAACTCATTCCTATAAATAGGTAGCTCTTATTTCATTTTCAAATCATCCTCTCGCTTGCCTTTTCACCTTCTAAGGCATTTGTTGTTCTCTCTCTTGTAGTATTTCACTTGTATTCTTTGTAAAGTGAAATAACTATTAGTGCAGTTGTTCTTTGGTGGACGTAGGATCACTTTGATCTGAACCATGTTATATATTGTTGTTCTTCCTTGTTCTTTAATTTCACGTTTCCGCTAACATATTAAAGGTTAACAATTTTTTTTTGTGATCAATGAATTGTAACTTTCAAATCATATTAATACAGATAGTGTTTTAATTTGTCTTTTTGTTCTCTCTACAATAGATTTTGAAGTGGAGTTCATGAAGGCATTTGGTGGAGCCACCCCTAGTTCTACAAGGGGTTATTTTATCACCTCTTGTCAATTTGTCATATTCATCAAGATATAAAGGAACAAGTATTGGTCCGATACTTCCGGTCCAACAATACATAATAAGGTAGTAATTTTTTTTGTTTGTTTTATTTGTCTATTTGATTTTTGTTTCTAACATTTTATTTATTATCTAGACGATTGCAGAAGCTGTGGGTGATTGGTTCTTTGACCGGACCGGAAATCATCAACATATCGACCCATACTCCTTTGCTAAGGATTGCTACTGAAATTAAGTAGTGCTTTGTAAAACTGATTATTAATGAATGAAATTTGGATATTAATAGATATGGCCTTCACCAACATTATGTTTGTTTCTGAAGAATTAAATCAATATTGAATGTTTTTTTTTTAATTCTTTGTCATAATTTTCAGATTGGCTAAAGGAGAATAGAGTGGGCTGATAAACTCATCCTAATTACACTCTAGCTTATCAAAGAAGGAAGTTCTAAAACAGAGAATTTTGAGCTATACAAAAATGGTTATAAGAAAATCAACAAGTGTAATATCGTAAAATATGTGAAGTTCTTAAAATATGGTTATAAGAAGATCAACAAGAGAATTTTGGAAATCTGAACATTTTACAATTCTTCAAGCTAAGTGTGATTAGTTTTTGGTTAGTTATCATTTTATTTTATTTTTATTGAGTTAGATTCATATGAGTCGACAACACTTAAAGCGATAGGTTATCTTTGATTATATATGATTTTTTCCCTTTTCGTAATATTTCTTTATCCCAAAATTCATTAAAATTGAGAAATCAGAATAATCAAAATCATGTGAAATCTCTTATATAATATTTTTCACTAAGAATAAGTGTATCTATTGGTAGTTTATTAAGAGATATAATATAAAATAAGAGAATGAATCAGAGTGTTGTATAAAACTTTTATTATTACTATGCATTGCATTTATTTTTATCAATTATGATCAAAGTCGGAAACTATTAAATAGATCGTGTTTATCATACTCATCCTTAGGGTAACAATTAATTTCAAAAAGTGATCCATCTCTACACGCGTCATATATCCAAGAATATTCACAATCATACAATCATATTAAAGAGTTTCATAAGCACAATTTATATATATAGAGAGAGAGAGATATATAGATATAAACTAAAAATATTGTATCAACAAAAGTGCACTCATGTATTTAGATAGATATGATCAATTTTTCTATTGCATTGGAACGGTAAATTGCAGTGAGCAATTGCTTTTCAAGTGTAAAGATCAAAGATTGTTTCAAATATAGAAGCATGAAAATTAAGAACCAACTAAATAAAAAGGAGAAGTTTTCTTCTTCTTTTTTTCTTAAAAAAAAAACTTAAATAAAATCCGCTTACTCATTTTTTGATAGCACAATAATGTATGATTTGGACTTACATTTTTCAAAGCCAATGTTTCTGTGTATACATAGTGAGAGCAATTAATATAATTAAATATGTAACACACGTTATAGATGAATAAATTATTTATTAATTTTAATTAAATGGTACATCTCTTAATTAAAATTAATTAACCATTTATTTTTCTATAACGTCTGTTGTTTATCAAAATTCTATTAATTAATTTCACTATATATAGAGGGTAACATTGTCTTTGAAAAAGATAAGTCTAAACCATACATTATTGTGCTATAAAAAAGGGTAAACAATTCGTTTTTGAGTGTTTTTTTTTTTAAAAAAAAAAGAGAACTTCTCCTTTTTATTTAATTGGTTCTTGATATCCATGCTTCTATTTTTGAAAGAATTTGTATTCTTTACACTTGGAATTTGTTGAATGGAAACATTTACTTTAGTTCATGTGCGTGTGGCAATTGGTCGGGTCGAATTAAATTTAGATGAGTCATATGGATCTTAATAACAAATGAGTCAAGGTCCAATTCAATTCAAATATATTTGGAGCAAAAGTGTTTGATCAAAATGGGTCAGATAATACATCATAGAACGGGTCAAAACCCAGCATAATCTATTTTTACTAAATTTTAAATATTTTATTTGTTCTTTTAAAAAATATTTAGTACCTATTAGAATTGTTTTCTCTTTCTTTCTTTCTCTCTCTATATATATTATATATATATATAATTTTATTTTATTTTTTAAAAAATATTTTGACAAGATCTTTTGAGTCAATTTGGGTTAAGTATCAACCATTTTTCAATGAGTTAAAATGAATTGGGCTAATAAATAAATGGATAAATAACCCATGATTAGATGGATTGAATTTAATTTTGATACCCATAAGTTTATACATTATGAGTTTTTGAAAAGTGGTTGCCCACTGCATTTACCATACAAATGGACGTAATAGCAAAATTAATCTTGTGATTTTAGGCGTAATATCATATCAACCATTATTATTATTATTATTATTATTATTATTATGCCTTTAATAATCAAGTGAAGTGATAATCTAAATATGTGAGTGCACTCTCTGCTTATACAATATTTTTAGTTTATAAAAGAAATTAAAAAATTATGCTTATGAAACTCTTTATTATAATTTGTTTATTTTTGCAGGAACGTAAGTATGAATAAAATAATGGTATTAGAGGGAATTTGCATGCTATTCTTTATACTTTCTATAGCATCTGCATGTACCCGATCTCCTTCATCAACATCAGGAGTGTGTTATCGCCTGTGTACTGATCATTGGATTCGGACAAGACAAGAGATTCCTCCACCAAACATAGATAAAGCGTGTAGAGATGGATCACTTCTTGAATTTAATTGTTATCCTGAATAATGACTATGATAACAACCTTTTTTAATATTTCCAAACTATATATCGTCATACTTGATAAAAATAATGCAATATAATAAAAGTTTTATTTAACACTCTGATTAATTCTCCAATTTTGTAGCTATGAACACTGTAAGTTTAAAATGGTATTGATTAAAATAATTTTAAATTTTTAATCTAAAATAAGGTATATAAAAAAAAAGTAAAAGTATTAAGAGGGGGAAAAGAAGAAGAAAAGATTAACTAATATATATATATAAGAAGTAAAAGTAAGTAAAGTAAATTAATAAAAGGGAAAATTGTTAAGTAATAAATTGTAATTACAAAAGTACCCCTAGTGTTTCTCTTTGATTACTACTTATTAGAAGAGGCTATAAGCAGGGAACACTTCGTTAACATGCCTGCTTGTATGCCATGGATAATTTGGTAATTGTATAAATCATAACAATTTATAGCTTAAAATATTTAAAGCATATAAAAAATTCCGTTAATTACTCTCAATTTTTTTATCTATACCACATAAATTAGGGTAAATGAAAAAATATATATTATGTAAAATACATAAAACATACTATAACTCACAATATTTATAGTTAAATATCAAAAAGAACTTATAAAAAAAAATTGAGTGACTTTAAAATTTCATTTGTATCACATAAATCAAGACAAATGGAGTAATATATATTATGTGAAAATTACATAAAAATATTATAAATCATAATAATTAGCAAATTAAACTATATATATATATATATATATATATATATATATATATATATATATATTGGCTGACTCTCAAATTCATCTGCATCACTTAAATTGGGACAAAATGAGTAAAATATATCAAGTACAAATTACATAAAATGTACTATAGGTGGTAATACTTAACAATTTAAAATATTAAAACATATTAAAAATTTGGTTAACTTTAAATTCCATATGTATCACATAAATTGAAAATAAAAAGTAACATATATTCGGCTCGTGCTGACAGCAGTTTCATATATAGTTTAAAAAGAGAGGAGTAAATTTTAGGTTTAGCAAACATAAAAATCATATGTGTATGCTATAACTATAGTTTGTTTAATCCATAGAAAATTTTATGTTTGCTATGACTATTAATCTGTATATTACGGTATACTTATACATAAGAATCAATTGTATAAGTATATATTTGGAATCTGTGTACAAATAAGAAACTGACTTGGTTATTGTAAGTTGTACAAGTACATGTTTTTTGTTGTGATATTCAGTCGTATATGTATATGTGTATTATATGTATTTAAATATAAATATGTATACAGATAAATTTGTATACAAATCTCTCTCCTACTTTATACAAACACAAATTATACATTGTATTTTGTATAATTTGTGTTTGTATAAAGTGAGAAAGAGAGAAAGAGAAAAGAGAACTGGGCGGGAGGGAATTTGTATTGTATAATTATAAGTGTATAGGACGAAGAGATTTGTTTTTGTATTTGCATATACAGTTTTCTCTCGCTTTATACAAACACAATTTATACATTTGTGTTTGTATAAAGTGAGAGGCGAGGGAGAGTGGCGAGCGAGATTTTTGGAGAGTGGCAAGCGATATTTCTGGAGAGAGAGGAGAATAACAAAGTGTTTGTTACGAATTAGAATTAAATGAAACTGTGATTAAAGAATTTATTTTGATTAATAGTTTGCTATTTTATACGATTTTCCCAAAATAGAATGCAATATTATGAGAGGCACTACTCCGTTTTGTAATTACAAAATGTAATTTCTTGTAATACTTATAAATCATAAAAGATGATTTACTTCCCCCATTTCACCTTAATTTGCAAAATAAAACATTAGAAACATCAATAAGGGACCTAAATCTAACTCCACCTTTCTTCTTTGACCGACACAAAGTCTCCTAGTTCACCCACTATCTATTCTTTTTATTCCCAAACTTTTTGATGATATCGTCTAGTAACATCATATTGATAGTAAAATACTATTAAAAAAAATAAACAATTAAACTCTAATCTTTAAGTTCTTAACAAACCTCAAAAGAGCACTTTATACTCTAATCTTTAAGTTCTTAACAAACCTCAAAAAATTAGTATAGGTGCCTCTCAGAGCGATTTAGATTGTGACATATTTTAATCATGACAATCAAAATTTATGATAAATGTACAACAATTAAAAAGTCATTTAACTTAAAATATTATGCTACATGTACAAATAAAAGACTCTTGTTCTAAAGTGTGTTGATGATCCATATGTGCATATCGGCCAATTCTTCAGGTGTGTGATTATTTTTTTTTGGTTAGTTAGCCCATTTCTAGTACTACTCATTTTTTTAATTCATTTGTTATTTGGTATCAGCATTAAAACTTGACTATTTCTAGTACCTACTCTCTTCTAGTAGATGTAAGTTATTTTGTGTTTGTCTTGTTATGATCCAAAACTGAACGTGTAACATCTCACAATTCGAAATAACTAGGAAGAAGCTTATAATTGGAAATAGTTATTTTTTTGGAAAGAATTTAAAATCTGGAAAATCTATCCAAGTTAGGAAGAGTGAGTTTTGGTCATTCTCAAACGGCCATAACTTCTAGCTCAGGATGAGTTAGGTATATTTCCAGATATGGTTGGAAATCCCTTGGAATAATCTTTCCAACGCCATCAAGTTTGGGCAATTCTGAGTTCAGATGAGTGAGTTATCTCCTTTGGAATTGGGCAGTTGGAATAAGGAAAGTCCAATCCGGATTTTTGAAGGGTAGTTTGGTATTTTCCTTACCCGATTAATTAAATCCATTTTAGTAAAATAAGTGGGGTCAAAAACTGAGTTTGTTCAGTTTACGCTTTTGAGAAATAGAGTTAGGGCTTTTGGAGAAAGTACGCAAGAGAAAGGAGAAGAGGAAAAGTAAGATTCGCCAAGAACGATCGATTTTGGTTGTGGATTCGCCAAGGAATTGATCCTACAAGGTATGTGAGTCTCTCATAGCGTTGGGTTCATTCACCCACGTGCCAAACATGTTTAGTTTCAGCGCAATT
Organism: Solanum stenotomum; assembly: GCF_019186545.1. Classification (NCBI taxonomy): domain Eukaryota; kingdom Viridiplantae; phylum Streptophyta; class Magnoliopsida; order Solanales; family Solanaceae; genus Solanum; species Solanum stenotomum. Next base: position 47,678,014 of record NC_064291.1, read on the forward strand.
CGTCCTAAATGAGTTTGAAAGTTGATGTTCTTGACATGAATTCTTGAATTTGAATGTTGTTCTTGAATTGGGTTGAATTGTGGAGTTTCCGAGATCTTTACATTGTGTTTTAAAGTTACTTTGAGTTAGGTTCTTGAGTACATACTCTGGGTATCGGGATCTAAAACGAATTTGAGGAAGATAATCGAATTTAGGTAGTTTGAGGCAGAAAAACGAAGAAGGAAAAAGTCGAGTAAGGTTCATGAAACAAGTCCGCGTCGCGGACTTGTTCCCCCTGTGAACAAAAAAAATCTGCTCTGTGTCGCGAAGAGGACGCGGACTCCGCTGTCCCAAAATTTAATTTCGCAAGTAATTATTTAAAACACCTCCGTGTCGCGGACTTGTTCCAAGACGGTGATTTCGTAACTTTTCTCAAGTTTAGCTATTCCAAATCATTCCTCAAGAGTCCTTTCCTATCATAAGTCATAATCCTTGAATCCATAATTCAAATTCAAGGAAAGTAAAGAGTAAATTCAAGTAAAGTTAAGAGTCAAGTCAAGTAAAGTTCATCAAAGTTTTCAAGGGTCTTTTACAAATGTTCTAACTTTGTTTTAAGACTTAAGTTTCAAGTTAAGCAAAGAGTAAAGAGTTGAGTTCATTTCTCAAAAGCTATTAGGGAACTAAGTATTCCCAAAGAGTTTATAAATGTTTTCACATTTGAGCAAGAAAAGGGAACATCGATTTCAAGAAAGCTTTTAAGCTAAGTTTTGAGTAATTATCCCAAACCAAAGAAAGAAGATTGTTTTTAAACATATGAGCTAAGTATATTTTTAGGAGTAGTATTGAGCACCGATATGGGGATGCGAGTTCATATTAACTCAAGTCTCCATAAACCATGTAGCCATCATGGGCAGGAAAAGGATCATACTTTTTAGATGATTACTTAGTGCTTTTTAGCATATACTAGTGGATCCACTTAGTAGTTCAGGTTCTATACTGACGGCAAGGTATAGAACGGTCCTTGGCAACGTGAGGTAAAACGTTGTACCATCACTTAGGTTTATAGTGATGGTTGTCGGTTAGAGAATCTCCCACATAAGTTATATTACTTTCTAAATGAGTAAAGTTAAGTTTGCTATTTTTTGTCTTTAACGAACTAAGGTTGTTTTCAGTTGTTTTATAAAGCTTTTTCATATATTCAATGTGTTTCATTGCTTTATTTTGAATTAAGTATTCATGAGTTGAGAAGAGTCAAGGTAAGTGTTTCTTTCAGAATCTTTTCAAGCCTATGTATTGTTTAGCATTCCAACTCGCATACTCGTACATTCAATGTACTGATGCCAGTTGGCCTGCATCGTCTTATGATGCAGACACAGGTAACCAGGATCAGCATCCAGCACCTCGTTGATCCAACTTGAGCACTCCGAGTCAGTGGTGGGCCATTGCATCCTGAGGACTCATTTATTTGCTTTCTAGTTTAGTTCATTAGGATGTTGTGGGGTTTGTCCCAACATCCCTCTCAGTTGTTTTAGAGGCTTCATAGATAGTCAGTTATTAGTTCTTTAGTCTTCTCATTTTATATTATGTTAAGACTTGGGTTGCCATTTTGGCCAAGTTGAATGTTTAATTCTTCTACCTTTCTAAGTTACACTATTAAGCTAGTTGAGTAAGTTCATTTGATCATTGTAATCATGCTTAGAGTCTTCCGCTGAGTTAAGTAAGTCAGGCCAAGGGTTCGCTTGGGGCCAGCAATGGTCTTCAAGTGCCAGTCTCACCCAGGGTGTAGGCTTGGGGCGTGACAGAATGTGATGAACTTGTCTTTTCCAACCAAGACAAGTCAACCTCAATCCAACGAAAACGAAAGAAATGCGGAAAAAACAATAAAGCAAGAACAAGACAAAGGCGAAAAACTTATTCATTCTAAATAATACCCCAAAATTCGTTTGTCACGTGTACAAGCCAGTAATAAAAATATAGAATTCAAACATAAATACAAGCCTCATTCTTTGTTTTTCAAGTAGAACAAAGTTTAAAGAAAATGTAAAGAGGATCCGCCAGGATGACAAGCAGCTACCTCTCCAAAACCCCAACGAGCCACGAGTGTCAGGAGAAGAAAAAGATCACGCGGGTCCCAGCTTGGAACCTACACAAGTGTAGAAGTAACGGGTGAGTAAAAACTAATGGTACCCAGTGAGCAACCCAATAAACAAGGCATCTAGTTAAAAATTGAATACCCCTTACACTCCAACCGAAACTCATCAAACTACGTCCTCCATAGAAAGTCGCCCAACCTAGCAATTCTACAATACGCGCTCACAAAGCCCAATATTCAAAATTCAATCTTCACAATTCAACAATAAAAAAAATCATCTCAATGACAAGTAGTTCAGTCACACGCAACAAGTACATCAATACCAAGTATCAAGCAAGTCACGCATAAGCATCAAATGCATCAAGTCACAATAATCAATCTCTTACAAGAACCATTTTTCATCAGCATAAAATCACTAGCCAGAGCAATTTCATCAGATTAACAATAGTTTGGTTCCTTCAAACCTGGATCCTCAGCATGTCTGTGATCATTGTAAGCAAATAAGTAATTGCACGGTTAGCCAGCATACAATTATTAAATGTTAGCATATTTTGTTTTTGGTGATCAATGAATCATAACTTTCAAATCATATTAATACAGATAGTGTTTCAATTTGTCTATTTGTTCTTTCCTTTATAGATTTTGGAGTGGAGTTCATGAAAACATTTGGTGGACTCATACAAAGGGTTATTTAATCACTTCGCGTCATATTCATCAAGATATTATATGGGACAAGTATTGGTTCGATACTTCCGATCCAAAAATACGTAATAGGTAATTTTTATTTTATCTATAATTTGTTTTATTTGTTTATTTTTTGTAAAATTTTACTATTTATTATGCAGACAATTGCAGAAGCTGTGGGTGATTGGTTCTATGACCGGACTGGAAATCATCAATGTATCGATCCATATCTATAAAAACAGTGATTAGTGTTTTAAGAATCTGACACCCATTCTCATTCCAAAAAAGAAGAATATATATACATGAGATTGAATCTCCTACTCCTAAAATCATTCCTAAAGATATTCTGAGAATATCTTATTCCTATAATATATCATATAATATCTCATAGAATATTTCACACAAAATTAGATACACAATCTAAAGTTATTATATTTACACAGATCTTTGCTTAATAATATCCTTTTGCTAAAGAATGCTAGTTAAATTAAGTAGTGTTGTGTTGGCTTTGTAAAATTGATTATCAATAAATGAAATTTGGATACTAATACTAGTAGATGTTTAATTTGCCAGTAGCATGGTCACGTCCACATTTTTGAAATTTGGAAGTATTATCAACATGTGCATATGGTCATCACAAACATTATGTTTGTTATCGAAAAATTAAACTAAATTGCATTGAGGTGTTTGTCATATACTATATTACAGTATTAGATAACATAAATATCTAATATAATCCAACAAAAGTAATGAAGTGAACAGAGCGATTGAACTTTCTTTAAACAACGAGTCAATTGAACAGAGCGATTGAACTTTCTTTAAACAACGAGTCAATTGAATAGAGCGATTGGAAAACATTAAATCAATCAAACATAAGAAAATTGAAAAACATTTTTTGGAAAACATTTCCCTTCATACTTAGTATACCCAAAATGTACAATGAAGAGTAAATGCATGTGTGACACACGAAATGCAGTTGTGACGCACGAAATACACGTGTGACGCACGAAATGCTTGACGCAAGAAATGTATTTGCATTAATTTTATTAATTTGGTGGTTAGTGATGATGTAAGTTATTCATGTATATAATTAATATAGTGTTTGATTTACAATTTATATATATATATATCAGTTTTAATTGCTCCAATCTTCTTTTTTTCTCGGATGGCAGCGATTTTGCTATTTTCCTAGCACTATTGCTTGTAGACGTCAGAGAAGGTCAAGTAATTAACATTACTCTACTTGATAGTGCTACGGCACAAGGCACTTGTACGTACTTTATAAAATGCTTCCAGCTTACTTTACATGAATGAAAATAATCTTTTTTTAACTATTTATTTCTTAAACAATGTGTCTTGATGGGAGTCCATCTGCCTATTTCTTTGATAGAGGATTCAATATTGGATTTATAACTGGATCATCAGCCTTTTGGTTAGTTTTTTTAATTAGTTTACGCTTCATTGTATATTTTATTTTACTAAGTTTAACGATACAGTTCATACTTTTTTGGGGCGATGGTTGGTTCGAGAGGTCTCAATGACTGCCACTATCGTACTTATGAAACACGAGACTCATCCAAGTATATGAATAATCAATTTTAGTTTGGTGGGATACTTTGTGTTCGTAAACCGAATGTACTCAGTTAGAAAGAAAGAAGAAGAAGAGAAAAGTGTCAACATTCATTCTCATTATTGTATTAAACAATTACATGTATGATGGAGCTATATATATACAACTCTCATCTAGAATATTTTATTAACTAACTAACTATATGATGATTAGTTATCACTAATTAATCTGTAAATGACTACAATACCCTTCTTATTCTTTAACAAACTTTTAACAACTTCAACTAACTTCTAATTTGAGACACCTCATCTTCATACTTCAAAACTCCCCTTCAATCTGGGAGGGGAAAATGTTCAATACTCCAAGCTTGGATAGAAAATGATTATGTTGTAACTTGGACAATCCCTTGGTCAAGAAATCAGCAGGTTGTTCCTTAGTATGAATATAATCCACCTTGATCAACCTTTGTTGCAATTTATCTCTTATGAAGTGACAATCAATTTCAATGTGCTTTGTTCTTTCATGATAGACTGGATTGACTGCTATTTGAATAGCAGTTTTACTATCACTGTATATCTGAGCTGGAAACTGAACTTTAGCACCCACTTCTTTCATTAAGCCAAGTAACCATACTAAATTTGAAACAGTTACAACCATGCTTCTGTACTCAGCTTCAACTGACCTCCTAGATACAGTAGTTTGCTTCTTTGCCTTCCAAGATACTAGTGATTTGCCAACCTTTACCATATACCTTGTAACAGACTTTCTAGTAATTAAGCAAGAAGCCCAATCAGCATCACAGTATACAGTCACTAGATCATTTGAGTCACTGGCTAAAAGTAAACCTTGTCTAGGTTGTTGGTTGAGATACCTAACAACTCTTAATGCATCATCCATATGAGACATTTTTGGTTGTTGCAAGAACTGACTCAGAGTTTGTGTACTAAATGATATAGCAGGTCTTGTCATGTTCAACTACAACAGCTTACCTATCAATCTTTGATACGTGGTCTGATCTATCAAAGAATCATCAATCTCTGCTTGTTGTTGATTTATGTGATCATCATATTGTTTGGAAGATAGTTTGACATTTATGTCAATAGGAGTGCCTGCAGGTCTAGTTGTTGTCATGCCAACTTCATAAATTAACTCAAGAGTATACTTTCTTTGATGCATTACGATACCATTAGAAGATCTGGTAAACTCAATGCCTAAAAAGTATTTTAGTTCCCTTAAATCTTTCATCTTGAATGCTTGCTGCAAAGCCCTCTTGGTATCCTCTATTAGTTTTAAAATGCTGCCAGTTACTAGCGTGTCATCCACATATACAAGTACTAAAATGATCCCATCTGCTGACTTGTTGATGAACAATGAGTAGTCATGCTTACTTTGTTTGAACTTCAATTTGATAAGAGCCTCAGTCAGCTTATGGTTCCATGACAAACGCTTAAGTGGCTGCATGTATCTCATGTTCCAAATCACCTTGTAAGAATGCATTAAACCCATTAATTTGATGAATATGTCAATGTCTAGCTGTAGCTAGTGAATCGATGGTTCTAACTGTGACCATTTTAACAACAGGAGAAAAAGTTTCATAGTAATTAATCCCTTCTTGCTGACTATACCCTTTAGCCACCAGTCTTGCTTTGAATCTTTCAACCTCACCAGTAGACTTGTATTTCATCTTGTATATCCACTTAAAACCAATAGGTTTCTTCCATGGTGGTAAATCAGAAATCACTCAAGTATTAGAGCTTTCCAAAACATGTATCTCAGTTTGCATGACATCTACCCACCTATGATCATTGACAGCCTAAGAAAAAGTAGTAGGTTCTTTGAGAGTAGAAGTGGCAGTTATATAACACTGATAAGTAGGTGATTAGTGATCCATACTCATGTGTTGCTCAAAGAGGTACTTCACATCCTTGGTAGCAGTCAAAGACACAAAATCTTTCAACCAAGATGGAGGATGTGTAATCATAACAGATCTTCTAGGAGGTATGACTATAGTATCTGGAAAAGAATCAGCAGCAGGAGTAGACTCTTCTAAGAAGTCCTCTTCTATTTTTACATCTACAACATCCTGCTCATTTGAAGTTGTATTCTCCACAATAGATGCCTCTGCAGAATCAGCTGAGGTTTTGGAGATTAGAGAGTTTGGATGATGTAGTAACACATTTAGAATATTCAAGGGATCCATAAATGTAGGAGGATGAATTAAGTCTCCCATTGTTGAGAAAGGAAATATGCCTTCTCTAAAGAGGACATCTCTGCTAGTGAAAAAAGAACCACTGGTAAGATCCAGTAATAGATACCCCTTCGGTATATCTGAGTACCCCATGTGAACTGTTGATCTTGACCTTGGCATCATCTTGTCATGTTCAATCAGGTTCTTAGCAAAGCATAAATAACCTATTGTCCTTAGATGAGCTAACTCTGGTAATCTCCCATATAGTCTCTCATAAGGTGTTTGAAAATTGATTGCACTACTAGGTAACCTATTTATTATGTAAGTTGCAGCTAACACACAATATCCCCAATACTTCAAAGGAAATTTTGCTTGAAAACTTAGGGCCCTGGTCACCTCAAGTAAGTTTATGTTTCCTCTCAGTTACCTCATTTTGCTGAGGAGTGTAAAGACAAGTCCTTTGATGTATAATCCACTTTCCTTTAAACATATGAGCACACATTGAGCTAATAAATTATGTACCATTATCAGTTCTAAGCACCTTTACAGCCTTATTAAACTGAGTTTCAACATACTGTAGGAAAATTCGCAAGGCCACACACACATCAGACTTGAGTTTAAGAAGAAATAGCCAAGACATTCTTGAAAAATCATCTACTATTATGAGAAAGTACTTGTTGCCATCAATAGTTGAAGAATTATAAGGACCCCACATATCAACATGAATCAAATCAAAGGATGAACTATTTTTGATACTGCTAGTAGGAAAACTACTTCTTGCTTGTTTGGCATATAGACAAACTAGACACTTAGAGATTTTACACATGATTTTGCTTATTTATAGAGAAAATCCTAGCTAGTACTACAGGGGACACATGACCAATCTATTGTTCCATATCTCTATATCTGATTCCTGAACATATGTATGCACTTGTGCAACTGAGAATGCAGACTCTCTTGTGTTGACAGATCCTTTAGTTAATTGTCTCAATAGTAGGTATAAACCTCCTTCTTATTTACCAACTTCTTTCACCTTCCCATTGTAGAGCTTCTAGAATACACAAAAATGAGGAAAAAATGTGACTGAGCAACCTAGTTCCTTTGTGATTTGGTTGATAGACATAATCCCAGGGATAGCCTCAGGGAAAAGGCCAGTCACATCAAATTATACTTGAAGGCAGGAATGTGAAACACATCTGTAAGAACACTTTTAGTTGATAAGACACAAGAACCAATATGAGTTACATGTGTGACCTCACCATTTGGAATATATACAGGTTTAGGTGTTTCAAGTTTTGTCACAGACTTATCTATCAATATATCCAAGCTAGACATTATATGATTAGTTGCTCCAGTATCCATAATCCATATATCAGTGTTTTCAAAGACAAAAAATACATTACCTGCTGAATATGCATTCTCTTAATCTGTAGTACCTTCTGGCCTTTTCTCAAACATATAGAGAATATAATCATATTGATCTTTAGTGAAAGTGCACCCTTGAAGTAGTTGTTAGACATCTTTTTCAGCTTGACTCACCAATCTATTGTCATTGTTATTTAGTATGAGTAGAAGTAGTAGATGCAGTAGATGTTGTACCTTGTTTTGATCAACCTTGTTTCCCCATACTGGCATATGAACATTTGTGTTCATACCATAAGTGAAATTAGCCTGAGCTACTAGAGCAGTGCCAGTGTGATTGTATTCAGGTGTAGCACCTTGTACCTTCCTCTTAGACTTAAAGTCTGGGGGATATCCTACCACCTTATAACAGAACGCTTTGCTATGACCTTTACACTTACAAAAGTCACATACCAGAAGAGTGTTTCTCTTAAACTTTTTATTCATTCCAAAACTACTACCAACACTTATTCCTGAACTACTACCCATTCTGGAGTACATAGCAAGTGACTCAAGTCCAACAAAGTTCATCCTCATACTAGAAATACTTGTACTTACATCCTTTTGGCTTTTATCTCCTACTATCATGGCATAAGCTTGATTAATAACTGGGAGTGGATCCATCAGAAGTATTTGACTTCTAGCTTGATGATATGAGTCATTTAGCCCCATTAAAAACTTATATAGATTCTGTCTATTCAAATGGATTACAAACCTTTGGTTTTGTCCCAGTTACAACATGGAGAGGGAACTAAAGCTTCAAGCTCATCCCACAGATTTTTGAGTTTGGTATAGTAAATAGACACAAAGGTTGTTCCCTGTTGTAATGACATGATATCTTTGTGAAGACTGAAGGTTCTAGAACCATTAACTTTATCAATCTCTCCTTGAGATCATTCCAAACATCAAATGCAGTATTAGCAAATGTTATTCCACAGCAGACTTTTAGATACATAATTCATAAACCATGACAACACTATGGCATTTACTCTTTCCCAATGTCCCCACAGTTCTTCCCTATATACCTTCTTACTAGATGAACCATCAACTAATCCTATCTTATTTCTTCCCAGCAGAGCTAGCTTAATTGATCGATTATATAGTGTATAATTTTCAACACCTAACAATTGAAAAGAGATAATGATGATACCACTTACATCAATAAGGCTGAGGAATATAGGATGGTTATTGTCAATGTCTTGTCCTGCCAGTGTGTCACGACCCAGGAGTACCCCCTAGACGTAACACAGTGTACTTAACCCCGAAGGGGTCTCATACAAGACTCAAGCATCATTATAACATAAGACATAGAAATAATGCAGAAAATTTAAAACTTTTACAATCGAAGTCCAACTTCACTTTTCATAGAAGAAAGTCATAAGAATCTAGACTTTGTCTCATTTACCATCTAAAACATAGGAATACAAAGTTTGGGATTTAGCCCTTTACATCAATAAACGTCTAAATATAAGAAGTACAATAGGAAATAAGAAATGACTAATCTGTCCTCAAACTTGAGAACTTACCACAACTTGGAGATAAGCAATCCAAGTCTTCTTCAAGAAAGAGAGTGTATGTCACCTAGACGGAACCTACACTTATCAAAATGTAGAAGAAATGGGTTAGCACATAAAGTACTAAGTATGGAAACATGCATAAAATCCTTGAAATATGATTTTAAAAAAAGGACATTTTATTTGAAAAGTATGCATTTGTGAAGTTTAGATATCAACATGCATCTTCAATGTCAAACACAAGCCAAGATCACATTTATACCCATAACATATTAAAGTCATCACCTTAGCAACCACTAAGGAACACTTGTGCAATGTATGGTTGGCATCCCATAATACCAACCATACTAAGTACTTCTCACATATCATCTTTAGACCTCATCATAATCAATGGTCATAAGTAAGGAACTAGTCATGTACATTACTTGAACATAATAAAAGTCATCCATATCAACTATCCATTCAACATACATGCATACATTCATATCTCATCATATCATAAAGGAACCATCTCATAACATCTTATTAAGTCTTCTTGTGCAATGTAAAAGTGAAGTCTCATACCCCCACTCCTACTAATTAGACTCACCAAGAAGTCATAGTATATTTCATGTCTCATTCATCATCTTATCATATAGGGAAGAGTAGACATAACCGACATACACCATGTGAGCTACATGGAATCCGGTGTCGTGTAACCCCACACAGAAAGAAGGTGTCCTACTTGTCTAAGGTAGAATTAAATGTATAGCTATAAGGTGGATCCACTAGCTAAAGTCCTATGTTGGCACATAATTATGGGATAGGGAAATTGCTTTTAGAAAATCGACCGATTGCATTGGCGGAGGAGTTTCTATCTCATGAGTTTACTTTTAGATGACCCGACCTATTGCATTGACGGAAGGGCATTTACCTCATTTTCCATATCCACTCACTACTAAGCATTATTTCCCAAATTATACATAATTAGTATTAAATTGTATTTACATGTGTGAATGAGCGCTTTACCCTTCGTTCAATACAATTCGTCAAAATAACTCATAGATTCATTCAAGGTGAGAATGTACTTTCAACCTTAGAATCGTCATTAACATGTGAGTAGAACTTTCACATTACATTCATAGTATTTTCATGAGAAATAGTTTTTCAATCAACACAACAATGTTATCACCATCCTAAACAAGTCATACATGAATATTTGTAAAGGGTAAGAGGAGAATTGACTTTTCAACAATACCTCAATTTACACAATGGTGATAAGATCTTTACCTTTCAAGTGAATTATAAGTTCACATACAACTTTCATCAACCATGAACAAACCTTCAAGGGTCATGAACCAAGTCTCACAATCACACTTAGAAATACTACTTTAAGCATGAATAAAACAAGATTCAATAACTAGATTAACATAGGAACAATTCATAATAATCATCTTGTATCAATACACTCATCACAATTCATGAAATTGGGGCCATGGGGTAGTTCATGGGTTCATGGGGAATTTTACAATAAAAATCACCATTAAACATCAGATCATCCATAATATAATGCAATCCACATAATAAAATCATTTTTAGGAAGAACCCATGGTTAGAATGGAAACCCTAGTTTTTGAACAATATCCCAAATTTCGAAATTAGAGTTGAAGAGCTTCATGGAGAAAAGTGTTCCATGAATCAAGGTTTCCATACCTTAATTGGAGCTTTGCCCACGAATTGGAGTTGAGAAGATGGATTCTTGAGCCCTAACCTTCAAGTTCTTGGTGTTCTTCAATGGAGGAAATTCTAGAGAGAGAAATATTGAGAGAAGAGGATTTTGGGGAAATATTTGGGTGTTTGTGAAAAATGACCAAGTCTTGTGAATTTTGACTTAAAACCAATATAGAGTTCATTTAAAACTCATGCCCAGGTGTCACATGGACCTTCACGAGCCGTGGTGAGGACCACGACTCGTGGTCCTTGTCATGAGGATTTGGGGCAGTAGCCCCTTCAAGGTGGCACAAGGCTCAATTGCCTAAGGCACTCTCACGAGCACCTTCACGAGCCGTGAAGTGGACCTCGCCTTGTGGTCCTACTCGTAAAGTGTGAGGCAGTAGCTAGCCTTTTAGAGCTCAAGGCTCCTTCAACCAAGGCACCCTCACGAGCACCTTTACTCTTCGTCAAGGGGACCACGGCCTGTGGTCCCTTAGGCAGTAGCTCCCCCAAAGTGTCCCAATTTCCATGAAACCAAGGGAGCTTCACGACCACCTTCACGAGTCGTGGAGTTATCCCCCTCGTGAAGGTTGGGGCAGTAGCTCCTAGCTAGGGACAACCTTGGCCTTTGGCCTTGGCTTGGCTCCTTTGCCTTGGCACTTGCCCCTAATTGGTCTAGACTCCAATTACCTTATTTTAACCTTAAATGACCTACTAAAACTTCGGGGAGTCCTTTTTATGATTTTTAACCTTACGGTTAGGCTCTAGTTTAACCTACCATTTTTCGGAGTGTTACACAATGAGTTTCATGACAGAGAACTACTGTAGAGAGGAACAGAGGTACCTTGACCATTGTACTGAGATTGAGATAGATCTTCAGTTACTTGTTCAATCGCCATGAACACTTTGACAAAACCTTTGTTGCGGAAGCACAAAATGATACAAATCCTCAGAAGATGCAGATTCTAGCTTCAATGGAGCTTTTGACCTGCAATTCTAAAGTGTCTACATTCATTCTCATTATTGTGTTAAGCACTTACATGTATGATGGAGCTATATGTATAGATACAACTCTCATCTAGAATCTTCTATTAACTAACTAACTATCTGATGATTAGTTATAACTAATTTGTAAATGACTACAATGCCCTTTTTATTCTCTAACAGACTTTTAACAACTTTAACTAACTTCTAATTTGAGACACCTCATCTTCATACTTCAACACTCCCCTTCAAGCTGGGAGGGGCAAAAATGTTCAATACTCCAAGCTTGGATAGAAGATGATTGTGTTGTAACTTGGACAGTCCCTTGGTCAAGACATCAACAAGTTGTTCCTTAGTATGAATATAATCCACCTTGATCAACCCTTGTTGCAATTTCTCTCTTATGAAGTGGCAATCAATCTCAATGCGCCTCTCACAACGGTTTAGATCATGACATTTAATCATGACACTCAAAAATTTATGCTACATGTACAACAATTAAAAAGTCATTTAACTCAAAATATTATGCTACATGTACAAATGAAAGACTCTTATTCTTAAGTGTTGTTGATGATCCATATGTGCATATCGGCTGTGTGATATTTTTTTGGTTAGTTAGCCCATTTCTAGTACCTACTCTTTTTTTGAATCCATTTGTTATTTTGTATCCGCATTTAAACTCGACCATTTCTAGTACCTACTCTATTCTAGTCGATATAAGTTATTTTGTGTTTGTCTGCATATGCATATGAACATGCTCTTATTGAGGTTATAAAAGAGGGAACAACACATTTACCGAAATGTTCAAAAATTGAGAAATAGAAATAATTGAAGTCGTGTGAAATCTCTCATATATATATTTCATTAGGAATAACTATTGTCTCTATTGGTAGTTGATTAAGATCTATAAAAATAGAGAATCAATCAAATCAAATCAAATCGTTGAATAAAACTAACTTTTATTGTTAGTATGCATATCTTTTATTTTTATCAAAATTATGGTAACAAATTATCGGACCTTTTATATAGGTCGCGTTTATCATACTCATCCTTAAGGTAACAATTGGTAAATTCGGAAAATGTTCCATCTCTACATGCGTCATCTACCCATAGTGGAGGAGTATCAGATCTTGTCCGCATCCAATAAGCAGTACAAAGGCGGTAACACCCTTCTATTATTGATGGAGGGTACTTTTTACAATTTGCTAATGCCATAGACAATATAAAGAATAACATGCAAATTCGCTCAAATATCATCATCCGGGTACAAGCCATCAATTAATCCTGCCAAAATTCCACAATCATATATACAAAATTATGCTTCAGAACCACTTTTTTTTTTTATAAACTAAAAATATTGTTTTAATACTTAGATTACTACTTCAATTGATTATTAAAAAAATAATAATAATAATGTTCATAGATCGATAGATATGATATTAAGCCTAAAAGGAATCACATTAATTAGTCACACAGATCAATTTTGCTATTGTTATGAACTAATTAAGTGTTGTCATCCAACAAATTTCTAGTGTAAATTTCAAATATAAAAAAAGGAGAAATTTTCTTTTCTTAAAAAAAAAAAAAAAAAAACTTGCTTACCTTTTTTTTATAGCACAATAATGTATGGTTTAGACTTACCTTTTTCAAAGACAATGCTGCCACATATATATATAATGATGAAAGCACTTAATAGAATTAAGATATATTACACGTTATAGATGAATAAAAGGTTTTATTAAATTTAATTAAGAGATGAAAAAAACTCTTAATTATGTTCAGATGAATCAAACCTTTGGTTCCTCTTCATTCAATGTTCCAAAAGAGAACTGCTGACAGTTACTCCCTCCATTTAATTTTTAGTTGACCGTTAATCAAAAATACATATTTCATTTTACAAGAGAGGTTTTTTATTTTTCTCATTCTACCCTTAATACTAAGTTACTACATAAAATATTGTAGTCAAATTTAACTTGGCAATGCTACAGAGGCAAAAAAAAAAAAAACATGACACTAATGGACCAAAAAAGTGACTAAGCACCCTATTTAGGAACCAAATTCCGATTGTTAACCGCTGTTTATGTTGTAGTGAACATTTGTTCGTTAATCATCAAAATCAAAATTCATTTCAACACCTGTCAACTCTTATTATTCTTATTTACTTTGTTACTGTGTATGCAATTCATTGATAAATTAAAATTAATTATGGTTCTTCAATTTCATATTCCCTACAATGTACAATTGTTCAAGCACCTCAAAATTACCATTGTTCTTATGTATCACGCGTGCCTTTTAAGCATAATATGAATAACAGTATATTTCATATAATTTTTTATATACATAGTATAATTTTTTGATAAATGGTATTTAATTGACCACTATGGACCATATGCGGCTACGCTAGTATAGGTACATACCAACATGTAAATCTTTTCAGTTGCTCTGCAGTTTGCCGGTAATTATGATGATGTCTTTTGAAATTACTTTTTGATTGAAACGAAAATAATTACTTCTAGGATAAATAGTTTTCATGAACAACAAAACTTTATAGTAGCGTTACATAGGTTTTTATATTATTTTGATGGGACATATACATAAAAGAAAAGAATATAATGGCTTGGGTAAAATTTAAACTTGTTTTTGTAGGATGACAAACTCATACGTAAAACTTTGTGATAGAGTTCCGATCTGGAGTTTCCTTAGGACGCTAATTCACGTCTGATATACCTCTGACACTTAATTAGAGAATCAATTAGAACGTTGAAAAAAATTATAAAATTAGAGAATCAATTAGAGCGTTGAATGAATCTTTTTTTACTATATATGCATTGCTTTTAACGTATGTCATTGATAAACACCCTATTTAGTATTTTCAGACCGTGGTCACCATTAACAGGTGTTTCAAATATATATAGAGAGAGTGCAATTAATCGAATTTAGATATGTAACACACGTTATAGATGAATCATTCATTAATTTTAATTAAGAGGTGAAAAAACTCTTAATTATGTTCAGATGAAACGATCATTTGATTCCTCTTCATTCAATCGTTACTCTCTCTGTTTCATTTTTTCCTTTTACTTATTCATTTTGCGCAAATTAAAAAATTTTATTTGTTCAGCCACCTCAAATTTGTCACACTTCTTTTTGTATCCCGCTCACCTTTAATTTAAGTATAATATGAACAAGCGAGGATACATTTTATTGAGGCGAAAAAGTTCGTTGAATTTATTCTATTGATTTTTATATTAGACCATTTTCCCATATATATATATATATATATATATATATATATAAGAAGACAGAAAATCACTATGGAAAGATTCTAGAATTCTAAGAGGAGGACAAATGAATTATCCTTTTTGGTAATGTTTTTTTTTTGTTCTATCTGAATAGTTTTTTTTTTCATGAGAAAATAATAAAGACCCATTGCATATTTCTTATCGTGAGATATACTATCACCGTGATGCGATATTACAAATGTAAACTTATTTTCGTGATAAAATAATAAAAATACAAAATGTGACTATAGTCTACAAATTATTGAAAGGGCACTCTAGAGATTTTTAAAAGGGTATTTTATCAATGACATCAGCATACACATTCTTAAGGGTACAATGAAAGTCTGTAAATAACTCCTCTTTACACATTCGTCCGATTTCCAACGTAGGCATATCATCATTTTGATAAACTCATTTTTCAATGCACAAGCCAGTCTTATCGAAGTAGGGTATGTTTTGCATGTACAATTCACCAATATAATGTCATAGACAAATATCCAATAACATTAAAGAGTCTCATAAGCACAATTAAAAAAAAAACTTGTATAAACTAAAAATATTGTATATTATTAACAGAAAGTCCACTTGCCTATATATATTATCATTACAATTCGTAATTTTTGAATATTTAAATTGCATCTGTATGGTACACTTTGTGTATATGTACTTAAATAAGTTCCTCCATTATCGACAAGAGACATGTGTGACCAATAAATTTCAAATGTAAAGAAAAAAATTGTATTCAAAATATATATATATAGAAACATTAATATTAAGAAACAAAGAATTTAATGCACAAAAGCAAGCAAACACACACGACAGAGAAGTCTTAAAAGAAATGTTGCCCACCTTTTCTACTAATATTTTGATATTTAATATCGGTCGGTTTGGTAAAATGTATAAGAATGATGTTAAATAAAGTGTATTAATAATGTTTTCATTAACAATATATGTATTAATAATACTTTGCATTAAGTATACATAAATTATTTATTTATTTATTAAATTTTAATTAAGGACCGAAAATTCTCTTGTATAGATGAATCATTTGTTTGGTCCCTATTCACTCAATGGTTTCAAATGGGACATTAATAAAGTTATCATTAATATGAGGAAAATATTCTAATAATTAATATCGTTCATGTTTCTTCATATTACCCAAATGTTATGTACCTCTATAACTCATAAGAAACTTTCTCTTCATAGTAACTTAACTCTAAAGATATTTTGCTCTTTTTTATCTCTTTTATTGATCATTCATCACATTATTGTATTTGCTTTCATATTTTGATAAAAGGTCAAAAATATAAATGATTCTTTATCCAATTCTTTTACTAGCAACAACTTCTAATTGTTCTATCCATTTTTCTTCTTGAAACTTATATTATGCAGAAGACTAAAGAGGCAATTGGGGTGATCATTAGTTTTATAAAGGAGTGTTTTGATGAGTATTATAAGCATTTTATGGAGTTCTTTATTTCTCAAATGAAAATCGTCATTGGGCTTGTCATAAGGTATATATTTTCTCTTTCTCTATGTTTTATTAACTTCGTTAAGGTTACTTTGTTCTCTTTGTTACCATAATTCAAATTTTGGCATACTTATTTTTGTCATGTTATACCTTTAATTGGGTTTCCAAGCAAAAAGAGATTCTCCTTTTATATATATCTATTAATTATTATAAGAAAAATAGATGTATAAAAAAAATTAGTGTGATTATATGCACAGAGTCCAATTATATAGTGGATATGTGAGTATCCCTGTTGATCTTCTTTTGTAGAAAAAATCTTCAATGAATGAAATCAAGTAACCTTATTACAAAAAAAGGTGTTTGTTGAGTGAGATTGTCTTTTGAACCCAAGCTCCTTGTATGAGTTGGGTGCTTGAGCACATATTTCTATTTTTGGTTTTACTCATTGCAAATGAGAGATATTGCAGTTTTTGTGATTACAAGTTACAACTATAAGTTGTAACATTGTTGAATATCATTTAATTGCCTAAATGATTAATGATGATATATGTCATATCTCATCATATGTTACTGCTTTACACTTATATGGAATAAAAATATTAATATGATGTACTTTAATTTAACTTGTGCAAGACATTTAGGCAAACATCTTACAATAAATTTAAGGCTTAAGTGGTTTGAGGACATGGTTTTTAATTTATTGAGCTAGTTAAATAAGATCAATGTTCATCGCTTTTAATAATTTGAGCTTTTCTTGATTTTAATTCTAAAATTTGGTAACGATGCCTCATGCCTAATTAGCCCTTTTAAGTATAATTTACACTTGTTTTTGTTTGCCGTAGGATGACAACATTTGTGTTGGCTTTGCTAGCATTTCTAGCAGTATTTTGTACAACTCATGTTCTCAGCAATAAACATGATTCTTTGTACGTTAATATCACAATACTCCAAAGTGCAACTGCCCAAGGTGCAGGTAGTATACATAAATATATAATCTTAATTAATTCCTCAAAGAAAACTAATCAAATAATATTCATTTGTTTTAATATGTCAACAGTATGTCTCGATGGAAGTCCACCAGCATATCATCTGGATAGGGGATATGGAACTGGACTTCGCAGCTGGATTATCTACTTGGATGTTAGTTACCAACTTAATTCTTCTTAATTTTCAATCAATTTTCATATATTTAACATAACTAATTAGATAGTCCGGAGAAAAAAATTCAGGGAGGTAGTTGGTGCGAAAGTATCCCGGATTGCCTTGATCGTTCAACTACGTCCTTAGGTTCTTCCAACCATATGAAACAACGAGGTTTTTTCGCTGGTGTACTTCATAATACTTCTAAACAAAATCCAGGTGATACACATGACTATTACTAATTATATCTGTGAATTTTTAACCCACCTCTTCTAACTCCAAAACATTGTTGGAATTGGTAGAGTTTCATAATTGGAATAGGGTGAGGGTGAAGTATTGTGATGGTTCATCTTTCACTGGTGATGTTGAACAAGTTCACTCTGTAAGAAATATACTACATATGTATATATTATTAATTTCGTAACATTTTTTTGATTAAATTATCCAAATAATGTATATTATTAGGAGAACAAGTTGTATTTTAGAGGGGCAAGAATATTTAAGGCTATTATGGAAGATTTATGGAGCAAAGGAATGAAAAGTGCTGAAAATGTAAGAATATGTACTTACTACTCCCCTTATACTATGATATCTTCTATCTTCTTATTTTTTCAAAAAATAAATAAATCCTACTTGGCTAAATGTTGAATATAAAAATGTTGTTAGGCAATTCTATTGGGAACATCAGCAGGTGGGTTGGCAACAATCTTGAACTGCGACAAATTTAAATGCCTCCTTTCAGAGAGTGCTAAAGTAAAATGTGTCGCAGATGCTGCCTTCTTTATCAATAGGTCAGCACACTCTTCTTATTTATGATCTTAGGAAAATTCGTTTCTCTTTGGCACGTTCATGATTAATTATAATGCAGCAAGACAATCTATGGTACTTCATATATTCAAGAGATGTATCGGAAAATTGTTAACCTACATGTGAGTCACATCTTTTTTTTTTTTTTTAGTAATTTTGATATGCTTAAGAAGTAGATATCAGGATGAATCTTTTCCTCTTTCGTTATCAGGGATCAACTAAGAATTTGCCGTCAGCTTGCACGTCTGTAATGGAGCCAAGTCTGGTAAAAGCTTTCAGAACAAAAATAATTTCTTTAATTATATACTATAGTAGTATAAATATTTCACTCTAATTATAACATTATATATATATTTCCTAATTGATGATATATGGTGCAGTGCCTTTTCTCTCAGAATGTTATTCCATACATTCAGACTCCACTTTTCATAATCAATTCAATTTATGATTCCTGGCAGGTCAAGTAGACAAATGCTAATTAAATTTTCTCGGTTTTAATTCATTCTTTAGCTTCTATAAATATAAATTTAAACGAAATTAATTATTTTGTACACTGATCCAGATTAATAACACTTTGGTTCCTCTATTCCTTGATCCTCAACATGCCTGGACGGATTGCATCAATAACATAAGTAGATGCACATCTAGCCAACTTATAATTATTCAAGGTTAACATTTCTCTAGTGATTAACTAATGTATACAATACGACATCACATTACACGTGTATAATGACTCTTCTTCTCCCTTAATTTTTTTTAGTATGTTTTGTTATAATTTAGCTTTTGGAGTGAAGTTCTTGAAGACATTCAATAAACTACCCTCTTGTTGTACAAGGGGTTATTTCCTCACGTCTTGCTATTCTCATGGTGATCTTCGTTTTCCAACATATTGGTTCAGTGCTAGCTCTCCAAGGTTACTTAATAAGGTAATGTTTCATTTGTTTTAGACATATAAAGTTTGAACATACACATTCTTTTTGTTTTTTCAAAATTTATCATGTGCCTATTATTCTTATTTTTGATGAGTTTCGTAACAAATTTTAATTTATCGTAAAATGTTACGTGTGTAGACAATTGCAGAAGCTGTTGCGGATTGGTACTTTAAGAGATCAGGGTTTCAATATGAAGACCCTTACCCTTGTGCTAGAGATTGCAAATTATAATAAGTTTATGAAATTTTATAGTGAATAGGCTTGCCGATGTTGTACCTCCTGCTTATTTGGTGGTACGTAGTTGTTGAGGATTAGCTAAGTTGGAGTTGAAGAAAGTTTTTGTGTTACACCTTTGAGTCATATTAGATTTTAGTACATAAGTTTCTAGTTGTTTTGTTAAACATCACTTAAGTTTAATGTATTTCAATTTTGTCCAATATTAGTCCATACTAATCTTTTCCTCCATCTTATGTCTTTCTCATGATTGGTTTAGTAAATATGACACCTTTAAAGTAAGTTATCTTTGTCCTAGTTATAAAGAGAGAGAAATTCATAAGATTCAAATACTAATGCATGCATCTTCATTAAAAAAACAATTAGATAAACATCAAGCCAATTAGTGATAATATTTTCTTTCTCTTTCAAAAGATGTAGACCTTAATTGATTTTATCTTTTGCTCTACGATAATTTTAATCTAAGTATTTTCGTTAATTACGGCACGATGCTTAAATCAATTAGCATCCCCTATCTAAATAATTGTCAATGCATAAAGTTGCATTAGACGAAATTGTGGGCACGGATTTAACGAACGTGAATTCATGGTATTTCTATATAATTATATTTTTTAATTAATTTAATATTATTTATTGGCTCCGTGCCCTCAAAAGACGTAATGGTATACATTATTGAATATTGAGTTATTTATCCCGTAAAATATAAATCAATTTTATTTAATTCTTTCTCTTTTATCCTTTTTAATAATTCTAAATTCAACTTTAAAATTTGTGGAATTTTATGTAACGAAATTGTGCGAGAGACAAAGGCTTATGTTATGAATGAGTCTGAATAAGTATTACTCCATCTCCATCTGTCTCTAATTACTTGTTCACTTTTTCTTTTTTAGTTGTCCCTAATTACTTGTCAATTTTGACAAATTAAGAAATTAGAACAAATTTTTTTCCTCTATTATACCCTCAATTTATTACTTTGAAAAATATAGAACTTTTTGAAAATCTTAAGTTTTTAATTCATCTATTTCATAATTAATAAGGGTAAAATGGTAAGCTCACTATATCAATTATTGTTTTCTTAATAGGTGTGTCAATTCAAAAGTGGACAAGTAATTAGGGACAAAGAGAGTAGCAAATAAACCCAACATTAAACTATGTGATTATGTTAAAGATTCAAATAATCAGATTAATGAATAAAAATCTTGATGGATAGTCAGATAATTGTCCTTTTGATCTTGTTCCTACAATCCCCAGTCAATTGTGGCTTTAGTATTTCAGTGTAATTGATTTATAATACACATTAATATTCGAAATCACCAAAAGTAGCTTCTACTTAAGTTTTTATCTTTATTTAGATGCGGAAAAGGCTCAAAAATAGCTTTATTCTAATAGAAATGGTTCAAAAATATCCTCCTTACACTTAAACTTAAAATGTCCTTAACATTTTTTTGGCTCAAAATTTAGTTAATAGAACTCTGATGTAGAATTTAATTAACAAGTGGTCAATTTTCATTGTTCCAGCTATTTTTTTGTTGTTAGATACTTGTATCACAGATTTATCTGCCTAATAATAAGATTGAAACAAGTTTAACACTATATTTTAAAGGTTTTCCAAAATTATCTAAATTGGTACTACTTCCTCTGTTCCTATTTACTTGTTCATTTTTGACTTAGCACACTTATTAAGAAAATAATAATTGACATAATGAGTTTACCACTTTAGTCATATTAATTGATAGAATTCCAAAATCATTTTACTCATTAAAGAGTTTTTATCTTTTTCAAAAATATTAACTCTCTAAATAAATTGAGGGTATAATAGGTAACAACTATTATCTTTTATTGATTTGTCAAAAAAAAAAAAACTAGAAAAAATGGACAAATAAAAATTCAAAATTATACAAGTAAAAAGAGAGATTATTTTGATATAATCATGAATTTAATTCCCCTTTAATTCACTGTCAAGAATCGCAATTCACAAATATTCCATTTATGTCTTTAGTTTATTATACCTTATTACTTGATATTTTTTGGTCAAATAAAGATTTATTACTTGATATAAAATCAGTTTCTTTGTAGAAAAAACACACACACTCTCTATATATGTGTGTATTTCTTCTGCCCATAATTAGCAATATTATTTATTAAGAGAAATTAAAAATAGAAGAATGGTGACCAATTTTTTGTTCTTTTTTGTTTATTTGCTGAATTTTGTTACAACAGAAAGTTCCCTTGTTAATCTCACTATACTTCAAACTGCTGTTGCAAAAGGAGCTGGTGATTTTCTACTCTCTTTTAATTCCATTTATTTTTTCTTCTTATTTTTTTGGCTTGGCTGAAGAATGTTTCTCGATTCATGTGTTTGTACTTTGGGTTAAAAATAAATATAAAAAAATTCGAATGTTTTTTACACTTTAGGACGTTTCTCGATTTGTGTATGTATGTGTACACACATGGAGGTGAACAAAAACACAAACAACTATTCGTTCTATCTATTTATTTATATCTATTTATCAATCTATCTGTTCGAATTATTTGTTGACACTTCTCTATTGTGTGTACACATATAAAAACGTGCACACGCACATTTGTATATATTTACTGGTTATTTATTTATTTATTATTAATGTTGTGTTTATTATGCTAGTTTGTTTGGATGGAAGTCCACCAGCATATCATCTTGATAGAGGATCAGGTACAGGAGTGAATAATTGGGTAATATCAGTTGAGGTTAGTTTTGGTATTTTCTAAAACTCAGTTTATCTTTATGGAATTTATTTCAATAATAATGAAAAAACTTTATATTTTCCAAAACCAAATCTCCATCCTTGAGATAATTTATTAAATAAAAGTGTACTTAAAATCAATGAAGATGATTTATTAGAAGGTGGATTTCATAAGCAAACAAATACTATTACAAAAGTATTTATATATTATTAGCAAAATGTTATGGAGGCAGATAGGGATGGGGAGTGTGTGAAAAATAAAGATGATTTTTGAAGGTATAATAACTAAATGTCTAAATTTAGATATTTAGTAGAACTTTCTAGAATTATTTAGAGTAATATCTTGAGTACTTGAGTGGAGGTTTGGGGGTGAAGCGAGCGGGATGGTCCAGGGGTGGGTCAAAACAATAAACTTTAGGATGTCATTTATGCAACTTGTTTTTTCTATTTCCATTAGGAAGTCATTTTCCTTATTTTCAATAAGCTTGTTTTTCAAGAGAATATGTTTTTCAGACATTAAAAAAAAATAAAAAATAAAAAATAAATTTTTTTTTTTTTTATATATATATATATATATATATTTCTTCGGATTAAACACACTCATATTCTTGTGTATTTCTTCTATCTTAGAATAGCAACTTTATTATTAATTAAATGTTAAATTTTGGATATTTAAGGGAGGTGGATGGTGCCAAAATGTTGCACAATGTCTTCTGAGGAAGAATAGCAAGTATGGCTCTAGTGCAAAAATGGAAAACCAAGTTTATTTCTCTGGGATGTTGAGTAATGAACAGAAATTTAATCCAGGTAATCTTCTAATTTAATTTTTGATTCATTTCACATTTATTAATATTTTTTATTTTAATTGGGTATAGGAAAAGGGAAAATAGTGAGGGGATTACAAGATGGGAATCGAACCTCACCGACATGGTGAAAGTTCAGGTAGCCAAATAACTGAACTACTAAGATTTCCTTCTTTTATGTATATATGAAGCTTAGTTTGATTAAGGGCAAGTTACACATTTGGCCGATCGATTGATATATAAAAATAATTACATTTACTAGCCGAATATTAGAAAAATACACAATTATACATTAACGATAACCTTTCGAAAATAGTCTTTTTTTTCTTCACAGGTACAATGATTTGTGTACTTTTTATCCTTTCTAGATCCCACTCGTGGAATTATATTGGGTGGTTGTTGTTGTATTATACATTAATATACAAAAAAAAAATTATTATCTTGATGAACGGATATACAATATAAAAATCTCTTTCATTAATACAACTTTGGTGTTTTTGCAATTTGTAGAATTTTACAATTGGAATAGAGTTTTTGTTAGATATTGTGATGGAGGATCCTTTACAGGAGATGTTGAAGCAGTTGATCCTGTAAGTTACATTAGGTATATTCTTCAGAGCTCTTAATTTGTTAATTAGTACTAGTAATTATAATAATTAAAATTTTGTTTTTCTAATTAAAACTCCAAAATTTGACAGGGTACTGGACTTCATTATAGAGGGGCAAGGATATTCAAAGCTATTATGGAGGAATTATTGGCCCAAGGAATGAATAAATCTGAAAATGTACGTATGATCACATTCAACTTTTTACTTATATATATATATATATAGGCTCTCTGCAGAAAAATATTCGATGTTTATATTAAAGTTATTTTTAACATGTCATAATAAATAAACATATTTTATTTTGGGAAAATTATATATAATAGCAAATTATTAATTCAAATTAAATGTTATAAATATACTTTGATTTAATTGTACCCTATAGCAAACTATTGCTATTTTCGCCACTCTCCCTGGTGGAATCTCGCTCGCCACTCTCGTTTGGTGGCAGTCTCGCTCGCCTCTCTTGCTTTTATACAAACACAAATGTATAAAATGTGTTTGTGTTTGTATAAAGCGAGAGGAAATTGTATAGATACATATATTTTCGTTCCCCTCTCCAAGATCTCGCTCGCCACTCTCCCAAATCTCGCTCGCCACCCTCGCCTCTCTCGCTTATACAAACAGAAACGAAATGTATAAATTACGCTTTTGTTTGTATAAAGCGAGAGAAAATTGTATATACACATGCAATTACATATATCTTCGTCCTATACACTTATAATTATACAATATAAATATTTCCCTGCCCATTTTTCTTTTGTCTTTCTCTCTTTCTCGTTTTATACATACACAAATTATACAATTGATCTTTGTATACAACTGTTTTCTTTTGTATATGTATAGCGAATTATACAACTGCTTTCTTTGTATATGTATATCGAATTATAAAACTGTTTTCTTTGTATATGTATAGCGAATTATATATATATATATATGTTTGCTATGGAGCGCAATTATGCAAACTTTGTTATAGCATACAAATATGAATTTTGTGTTTGCTATATGTGAAAATTGCTCTTTTATTTTTAATGTTATTGACTTCAATAGTTATAAATTGGTAGGCTATACTCTCTGGATGTTCAGCAGGAGGATTGACAACAATTTTGCATTGTGACAATTTCAGAATTTTATTACCAAATAGTGTTAAAGTTAAATGTTTTTCAGACGCTGGCTATTTTGTTAACATGTAAGTATTCTTTTTTTCTCATTATTATTTTATTTTTGGTAATTAAATTCTCAAAATTTTATGTTCATAGTCATTACTCCTACCTTTTATCGATTTAATTCTTCATACTATTAACAGTTTAATCTGTATATATTCCAGAGAGGATATTTCAGGGAAACCATTTATTCAACAATTCTTCAATGATGTTGTCACTTTACATGTATGTTTTATTTTCCCACTTTTTCATTGTCTATAATTTTGAAAAATGTACTTTTTGCTCTTATATTTTATTTTATATTTTGATTTTAGGGCTCGGCCAAGAATTTGCCTCCATCATGTACTTCAAAGTTGGAACCAGGTTTGGTAAGTGTAATATAATATATATCAAGAACTAATATTTGCAGGGTAATCGAGTTAATTGAGTAGGGGATCTCTCAAATGAGGATTCTCAAGTTCGAACCCCTGCATCTTTTCTTAATCAAGCTCTTCGTACGAAACTTGTGTACTGTGATTATCTCTCCTATGTGATTTGCATACTAATTTACACTAGAATAAGGATAGCAATGTTGGTTCCTTGTCATGAAAAACATAATATCAAGAACTAATTTTTCATTCAACAACATTATAGGATCTTGTTTACTAATTCCTCTGTGGCAATAACAAATTTTACCAATAATTATTTTAAATTTTGGAGATTAATTCCTCAATGTTATTACATCTATTACGAATTAACAAACAAATTAATGAAATTCCAAATCTAAGATTATTTTTTTTTAATTTAAATGGTGCAGTGCTTTTTCCCTCAAAATGCGGCTCAACAAATTCAAAAACCACTTTTCATTATAAATTCAGCATATGATGGTTGGCAGGTCAGTTTATTATATTTTTCAAATATGTTTCACATTATTTTTTTCCTTTTTTTCCTTTACATATTATTAGATTTTTTCCTGAATTTTATATATATTTACTTTAAATTAAGGTAAGGAACATTTTGGTGCCACGTGGTACCGATCCTAAGGGTGCATGGAATAACTGTGGAGCTAATATAAAAACTTGTACACCAGATCAGCTCAAAGTTCTTCAAGGTCAATAATATTTTCAAATTTTTCGATTCGTTATATATTCATCAATTTATTTATATTTTCCTTGATAAGCCTTGTGCAGAAAGCATCCTGCGAAAGCAGGGTTTGGAGAAGGTTGCACCCCAAAGAGTGATGTAAATCGTCTATTTTAATGGTGTTTCCATAAGTCACATGGAGATGACTTAATTGTTTCTCCAAACAATATTTGACTGAATTTGTTTTAAGTAGTAATTTTTGGACAATTATTTTAGGTTTCAGATTGAACTTTTTAAAGGCATTGGAAGGTCTAGGGCCATCTTCAACAAGAGGATATTACATCAACTCTTGCTTTGCACATTGCCAAACTCAAAAACAAGCTAGTTGGTTTGGTCCCAATTCACCTAGATTATTCAACAAGGTAAAGCTAATTAGCAGATTTATAGTCTCTTTGGACAAGTTTTTAGAAGGCCAAAAATGTTTCCTTTTTTCAAAAATACTTTTGAGAAAAATATATTTTGTTTGTTTACCTATATAATTTTGTTTAATTTGTACTCGTTTTTCTTTGTTACAGACAATAGCTGAAGCAGTAGGAGATTGGGTTCTGGAGAGAAATCAGTTTCGACAGATTGATTGCCCTTATCCTTGTGACAAAACATGTGGTTAAGCCAGTCATATAATAAGTTTACAACATGTCTTTTTCTATTATGAGATTTTATAGAGGGAATTGTGACATAGGAAGAAAGAAAACTTCTTTGAATCAATGGGATTGTATCATCATCATAGAATTTTTATGTCTGTTAAATCACAAATGCCATGAAGACATGAACTAGTTGAGGTGATACAACTTTGCAGCTCAAGAAATACTGATTTCAACAAAAAAAAAAAGTCCTATTCATTCAGATGCAGAGATCATGGATCTATGTAACATATTTTGAATGACATATATAAGAAGCAATCAATGATTTCTTCGATTAAGTTGCCATGAAAACTGATCAAGAACTACCATTGCACGGGATGCTGAACCAATAGAGCCATCATACCTGTATAATCAAGTAAATTCATGGTTCCAATGAGTCGAATCCCAATTTCAAGTAAGCATGTTTAGACTAGTCACTACAAAACTGTGCAGGCAGCAAGTTTTCTGTTAAAATGGGGAATGACAGACTTCAAGAGCAAACTTTGATTTTGGACCTGAGCACATAAGACCCTCATTTACTAGACCTAATAAGTGCTTTAAATTCAATAGAGAAAAGACTCAAAACTAATGTAGTTAAGACAAGAGGTTCACGTGCCCCACAATCTAATTTAGTTTTAAAGAATCCAAACAACGTAAAATCCCTCGTATACCAAAAAGCATCATCAATGAGTAGCAAAGGATAATAGAGAAATGTCATCGTCTAGCTAGCTGAGAAGAAGTGCAACAATTTTTATTAACCCTCCCTATGAGCTCCCACCTTTTTTGCTCCCCTGGTGACTCCAACCCACATCCTTAGGATTGGATAGTTTTCCGAGAGACTTACACATCCAAACTCAATCCTAAACCAGACAGGCCCGGTTAAACTCAAACATAACCATAGAATAAGCTTCAACTACCATCCAACTTAATGAACATCAATGCCTCAGAGTTCCATTGATGAATGACGAAAGAGGGACTTTTTATTTATTTTTTGATAAGTAGAAAGAGGGATATAACCCAACAATGAGGGAACGAAATAATAGAAACTCTGAGCATATTTTGTAGGCCTTTCGAGATCAAAACAGTGAACAATTACTTAGCTCGATGGAGAGTTGCAAACCAAGAGAGGATGGAGAAGCCAATGGAACCAAACTTGTATCTTTGTGAGAATTAACACCGTCGCATTTAGTTAACTTTATGCTTCTTTTAAAATGTGACTAAAAGAGCTCCAATAAATGAATATTTGAAGTACTGAGATAGATTAAAGAGGGACAGCCATCCGAATATATATACATGTAAGAGAAGACCAAACAAATTGATTCTCCAAAGACCTTAAACTTAGGAACATCTTGAATGAATTTAAGAAACGATCAACAAAGGGCTATGAGGGAATTTTATGGAATCTTAACAATCAAAAGAAGAATTTGAATGAATCTTATTGTTATTTATAAATGTATTTCTTTAAAATATACCAAGTCCTACATAGAAACTTTGTCAATAATGAAGAAGTATCTTCTTTCATGCATCAAAATCGAAAGAATCATGGTATGTTCCAAAGCATTTCGATTAGTCACTACACCATAGATAGTTGTGCTGAATTACCTGATGAATATTGGAAATACTACCCAGTATACTAGCTCTTCCCACTTTGTTTCCATGACAATGTGACTTCTAGAATACAGACTAGAATTTGGCCAGGATTATACATGCATTATCATTATTTTGGGTCTAATGGAATGGTGGGAGCAGATTGGACTACTGTAACCTAAGTATGGAAATACTTACAATCCAATCAAGAAGAATGCCCCTGTCTGCATCAGAATAGCACCTTCACCAGCAGGTTTTGAAGTACTCATACTTCTTGCACAGAACCAACTCTCATGAATTGATGTTACAAGATCTGTCAACAAAAATGACAAAGCTAGCTTTTAAGCGGTGTTTATTTTCAAGAAAGCAAACCAGCTGTTCTTAAAAAAAAATTGAGATAGATTTTTTTTTTTTAAAAAAAAAAACTGTGATAGTTCTGATTTTAGTAATCCTTTCTAAAGAACTGCAATAACAATAAGAATAAAAAAGTAACCAGGCGTGACAGTTGGTGTTTTGCTTGGCATTATGACTGAGTGCACAAACAATGCTGTCAAACCCTATAAGCAGCCCAGCACGCAGCCACCACAAAAACTATTATTAAGAAAAGATAGGTATATTGCATTTACTCCTCAATATCACACGTGCAAGAGGCAAAGTACGAACATGAATGTAGGTACCCCATCACTATCTCTACACATTTAAACCAAAGTGCCAGCTCCAAGCTTCAGAATTTTGGAAAACCACAAATGGGCATACAGTTCAGATGACAAGTAAAGATAAAATCCTTCCCAGAACCCAAAGTTCAAGCATGATTAATTTTTATTTGTAAACAGCAATAAACTCACATTGATTTTGTCCAATGACAAAGCTCTCCTTCTGCAGTTTGTTTCTCTTGACAAAGCTGATGAGTTCACACATTTCGGTTGGATCTGCCATTATACCTTCTTGCTCTGCACTACATGCATAAACACAAGCCTTTAAACCTACCCCATTTTCTAGAAGCACAGAGCAAAGCGGAAAAAAAAAACAGTTTTGCACATAGTGACACTACTATAAAGTCTCTAGAAAGAACTTTTTCTTTTTTTGCTTCTTATCTGATCTTCTCGTCCCATATCAGAGGAAAGTATGTAAAGTTTCTTATGTTACTTCACGACTAAATCATCGGTTGTTTTCGGAGTGCAGCTATAAAAGTTGAAAGTTGAAAGAACCTTAAATACAGAGTACTTGGTCTATTTTTGGAGCACTTGTGATGTTCATATATGTCCAGATTTAACGAACATTGCAAAAGCATTTTTTTGCACAAAGCAATCAGTGTAGGGGTCGTTTGGTAGAGTGAATTAGCAAAAATAATGCATGCATTAATTATATGTATTAGTAATCCCTTGTTTGGTGCATTTTTTCATGCTATGTATAACTAATGCTTGTATTAGTTATACACTCTATTGTGTATTGAGAAGTGTATTACTAATACCATGGATTTCTAGGTAGGGATGGCAATGGGGCGGAGCGGGTGAGGAGCAGGGCAGGTTTTACCTTATGCGGGGAGGGGCGGGTATGGCTTTATGAAGTGCAGTCCGGGGCGGGGCGGGTTGAAACTTCTTTTAAGGAATGTAAGGTGGGTGCGGGGCGGGTGCGGGTTGTGGAAATTGCAACTCCCTCTCAATATATACTCGTCACTTTCTTCTACTTTCTTTTGCTTCAAGTTTTTGGTGGAGTTCGCTTTACAAAACTTAACATTGTTTTATATAATTATATTTTCATTGATATCAATCATTTATTTAGTTCTCAATGAAATGTTCTACAAGATTTCAACTACTCAATTTCACTTAATTAGTTTCTAATATTGAGAAAAATATTTATAAGTTAGTCCAGGCTTCTCTCTTTAGTTACTTTGTCATTGCTTTTTTTCAAATATTTTGACACTTAAGCTACACTATAATATTCTGGAAACACTTTAGCTACACTATAATGAAGCCTTATAATTTTCTTGAAATTGTATTATTTTGTGTTTGACAAAAAAATAATTTAGAAACCAAATAAAACATAAGCTTGACCCACAGATTCACTAACCCCTTCTATTAAACAAGAAAAAATTATATCTATCCCCAACTACATGATTGAGACAATGATCTCTCTCTATATGTATATGCTAGTAGGAAATAGTATAACAGTTACAAGCTTATTTATTTAGCAGAAAAATAAAAAAAAGTTTTATGAATTTTATTTGTTGTGTGAAACTCAATTAAGAATAAAACAAACTATGCGGGGTGGAGCGGAGCGGGTCTATGTGGGGCGGATTGAAAACACAATTTTTTGCTATGTGGGGCGGAGCGGGGCGGGTTAGTATGTTTGCGGGTCTATGCGGGTTTGCCCCGCAACCGCCCGCCCCACCCCATTGCCATCCCTATTTCTAGGTATTAGTAATGCAAATGACTTAATACATGCATAAATATGGTTAAAGACCCAATTACCCCTCAAAAGTACTTTTACATCTTTTCCACCATAATTGTTAAGGATACTTTTGTAAATAAATATTTTTATACAATGCATACTATTTTTAATACACCAAACCAAACAATGCATAACTAATACAAGAATAATTAATACATGCATTACTAATGTTTGCATTACTAATACACTCTATTGGGTATTATTTTTATACACTCTACCAAACGATAATGTACAAAGCTTGGATACTGGGTCTTCTTACTGTCAATAAGTACATCTTTTACTAATCGAAAAGGACCCGTAGAAAGCCAGTACTTACTGCACCCAAAGATTGTCAACTCTGAAGTATAGGACAAGAAAATGACACTTGAACTTTGATTATTTAGCATTTTGTTGTGGATACCCCCAAAGCAAGATCTTTAACCATGTGTAGGCTTCCAGGATCAGAACAAGGAGAATGATTGTACAGCTTCTCTTCTAAAACTACAGTAAAATCTCAAGTCTCAAGGAAAGATGATCAAAAAGAAACCCCAAGAATGACAAGTCAAGTTGCTTATACTGAAGTGGACAAGACCATTTGTTATAGTAAAAGAAGAAAAAAAGATCACTTTTATCAAAGTACTGGTGGTATTTGAACTGAGGCAAAAGGGTTTGATCAACAGTCACGTAAGTTAGGGCAAGATAAGAGCCCTCTTTGGCCAAGGAATTCCTTTTGGAACTTATTATGCTTATGTAAAAAAATTATTACTAGTAAAAAGTAATTGCATTGTTCTAAATAACCAGTTTAGCTACCTCAAGACATACATTAACAGAAAAGATAAGAGCTATAAATGGTATTTCCACATTTTCCCTTACATGGTAGACATCAGACGAGAAGGGGCTAATGGGTCGTAATTTAAAAGCAAAGCAGCCTTCAATGGTTGACCTGAAAATGGCAGAACCCATCTCAGCTGAATTATACATGTTAAAGTAAAAAAAGAACACATAATCTTCTTCAGCAATGTTACATTCACAGACCTGAACCAACATTGCTCGAAATCGATTTTTCCCAGATTTTATGCACAAATGCCCACTCCATTATATTGCTCTGCCTGCAAGAAACAACACACTCACCTCGAAATCATTTATTCTAGAGAAACTTTATGCAGATAAAAGACATAAATGAAAGCAATTCACCACCAAAAAGATACATACATAGACAGATAGAAGAGGTTCTCAGAGGAATTTCATCAAACAGGAGATGGGCACAAACAACTTTCCTCAGTATAAAACAGACGAACTAATTTCTGATTCAAAAACAAATATACCTGCTCGAAACTTGGATATAGCAATTTCAGTAGAGCACCAAAAATAGCAAAAATGGCGAAATATAACCAAAACAAATTTGATTGACAGAGCAGACTCCAGCAGAGTTGTAATTGGGGTGAAAATGGCTCAAGTGCACAAATAACCGGTTTGCTCACAACTTTTTCGTACATTTAACCATAGTAGACCAAGGTTACAATTTACCAATATTTGAAAAAAAAAATTGTTATGATTTTCTTATATGAAATATATAATTTTTTAAGTAAAATAATCTGGAAAACTTTGTTTCTTTTTTCATTTTGTAAGTGGTTAATATCTTCAAAATATTTGCAAATGAAGTTTGGTAATGCGTGTACATGTAAACTTTTGACATATGCATCACAAATTTAATTTGATAAAGCTAAACTTCGTATATTTGTTTGAAGTTTTAGACATAGATGTTCAATATTAATATTTTTTAAAAAAATTGAACTATTAATGTTCATTCTTACTCATGTTTCAAAGAATTTTCAATAATATTCACGTAATTTAAATTTGCTTTTTATATTCAAAATCCACTTGTTTAAGCTTGTAATAACAATGATGATTTTAGATGATGCTTTAATTTACTCTGTTAAAATTGAATTGTACATATATGAGTTGTTGACATTATTTCTTTTAGACTTTGCTTTAAATATCATACTTCAATTGTGTTGTTTTACCTGAACTTTGTCTAGAATAACTATCAAATAATTATTTTTTTTGCAAATTGACTATAGGTTAAATGGGAGCGTCAAAATAGAATGCCCCACTTTTTGGTCCGCTTATTTGAAAGCGACTAAGAGTCATTTTCACGTAGCTTTGGTTCAAATTCCAAAAAAATTCTATAAAAAAATTCTTGAAGATTCATCTACGTATTTAAAAAAAAATTAAAATATAATTATAACTCATAAAATTATCATAATATTTTCTTATATCACCTATGAAATTACATCATTATTTTCTCAAGGCTCACCCATGAAATTATCCCATTATAGATTTCTTTATACTTTTGGGATTGAATTATTTTTGCAAGTATTACCCTTGGAAATTTCAACCATAAAATTATCTTATTGTCCTTATACTAGTGCGGGTTATCTCTCCTATGTGATTTGCGAGCTATTGCATAGGAGCAAGAATTTTACCCTGTGCGCACTCAAAAGATAGCGACTGCGGGTTTCCATTGTCATAAAAAAAAAAAAAAATTATACATTAGGAATTGTAAGTGTTGTATATACTACTCATAAATTTTATTCATAATAATTAGATGAGTGTTAATAAATTGACAACTGTCCTAAAGCTATAAGAAACACATATATGAAGAATATTTGCAATTTTTTTGTACATTAAAAACCAACTTGATCACAGCTTTCCTTGTCCAGTGAATGAATGGACATTTATTAGGTTGTTGGCAAAGACACTTTTCAATGTCAGTTCATTTGAATTCAGTATTTTTCAGGCGAAGAGTAAATTGATGCGTAAATATTTATTAAACTTTCAACAAATCTTATAATTAAACTTGATAGTACAATTAATTTAGTATTTAAGAAATTTTATAAATTTAAATTTTATATTCACTTCTAGATGAATTAAGTAGAGCCCTCCACCCAGTTGATTGCAAAATTAAACCACTACACTTTGTTTAGTGTTAATGTGAAATAGTTTAATTTTTCATATAACCAAATATTATTTTTATACATATATATAAGTCTACACTAGGCTCTAAGGAGGCCTTTCGCTATCGATGTGGATATGACAAATGACCTCCCATCGATCGAAAGTTGCTTTAGTTTCAAGTTTGATAAAATTGTCAATCCAAACACACAAGTATGGTAGATTTAATTTCAACGAAATTTATAACACGTCAAAAGTTTTGGAGGTCTTTTTCTTGATTTGCTTTTCAAGGAACAAATCAATAAATGCAAAAAAAGCAGTGGGCTCTTGGCCCATTTAATCATAGTACAATCTCAGGGCCTACCAACAATGACACAAGTCATTGATTTGGTTAGACAAACAAGTACTACCAAAGTTATTTGTGTCATTTGGAACCACAACTTCACTCTTTGATGATAAGATCAATGAAATTGTAATTTGGTTAGTGTAATTGTTTTGAAATGAGAAAAATAAATATATATCTCAAGTTCATATCTTTTGTTTTGAGATTGTGAAAGATATTATTGGGAAAAAGAATCACATTTTCTCAAATTATTTTTTCTTTTTAGTAAACAATTACTTTTTTTTTGTCTCAATTTAAGTTCCTTTTTTCGTTTTGATTTGTCCCCAAAGAAATGTCACTTTTTATATTTAGGATCGTTTGACCATGTGAGATGAAATCATGATATGAAAATCATATGAGATGAATTTAAAGTTTTGTTTGAACGTGCAATTTGGATCTTTAAGTTCTATTTTTTTACTTAGAAATATAAATCCCTATAAGTTATGAAAACTATCAAAATTATCCCAACTTTTTAATACAATCTTACCAAATAAGTAAAAGTTCATAACAAATACATTATCACAAAGTAATTTTTTAAAAATACAACATTTATTGATTGAACTTTAGTTTCAATAAAAAGGTAAAATTGAACCTGAATTGTAGTACTGTATCATCATATTAATTTTCTAAGAATATTTCATCACTCATTTAGTTTTCTTGCAAGAAATTATGTAGATATAAAACTATTGATTTTTTTGACAAATATTTTGTATATCAAAAATATGAAATCGTGATATGAAATTTCTAAATCAATTTTTTTTTGAAGAATATTATCTCAAGATTTGAAATCACGTGTCCAAATGATAATTTCAAATCACGAAATGAAATTGTATATTCAAACATCTACTTAATAAGTTTTTCAATTCTAACATTCTATCTAATTTAAAAACCTTCTTAAATTTCACATTTAATTAAACTAAAATACTTTAAATTGAGATGAAAGAGTAAGAAAATCTACCAAAATCCAAAAAGATAGAGAACAATCATTCTAAAATCCTAAAAAAGAGCGTTATCACGCCACACACAAGACAAAGTAGTTGCATTTGAATTCGCGCTATTACTACAATGCCAGCAACACTTACACAGCCAAAAGGGCAACACAAAAACATGTATATACCGTTAAACGGCAGCGTCCCGACCAAGCTTGAATTTGAATCCCCAAATACTGCCACAAATAACGCCCATATGCTTCTCTTTTCCCCACCCCCACCACCCTACCCCACTACTCTCTCACTGCACTAATCCATGAAAATGAAAATTATACACAATAAATTTGTATAAAATAATCAAAATCCAACTATTACATTCAAATTACTGGATCTGAAACTCCTCATTTGGATCTACACTTTTTCTACTTGAAATGGGTACGAGTAGTAGCAAGAATAATGCAGTTGATTCACCGCTGCCACCGTCATCTCCGGCGGCTTCATCTTCATCATCGGTGGTCGTTCGGAGATCTCGATCCACTCGGAGAAAAGTTTTTCAGTCCGCGTGTCTCGGATCTCGCGATTCTGAAAATGAACCAGCACAGGTTTGTTTTATATGTTTTTCTAGAATTCTGCAGCTTTGATCATGCTACATTGTGTTTGTGGCTTTATAATGACCTACAATAGGTTAGTGATCTGGAAAAATGTTCTTTCACAATATATTTTAGGCACATTATGAAACGCAATTTTGTACTAACTGGTTTTCCGTGTATATTTGTTTTTTAGTGGTTTAGTTTAGTGCTAATGGACAATAGATTGGTATTTTTCTAGTTCTGCATCTATAGGCATGCGTAGAGGTTGTTCATTGTGCTTTCATTGTTGTACTTTTGGCTCTACAATGGTTAGTGCTTTGAAAAAATTGTACATAAACTACTAAACTTTTGCCATATGTGATAACGTTTTTGATTCATAAACTTGTATTTCAGGCTTTGGAAACTCAAACGAAACGAAATGAGGGTAGTGGTGCTTGTTTGAGTGAGACTAAATCAGGAGGAAGAAAAGGTGAATGGTTTGGAAAGGTTAAAATTAAGAAGCATGATGAAACATGTGTAGCCTCCAATGTTGAGATTGATGATTGGGATGAATCACACTTATCTGATACAATTGGTAGGAAAGGTGATGCTTCTTCTCGAGCTTCATCATCTAGATCATCGAATCTTTCTGGTCGTTTTCTCCCCCGGTTCAATTTTCGTCCTGGAAACATGAGCTTCCGGCTGAGCAGAGCAAACAGTTTAGGGTCAGCAAGGTCCCTTTTTGCATCTTCACAGAGGTTTGCTACTTCAATTAATGAGGATGAGCTTCGGCGCTCAAGTTCGTCAGGTAGATTCACTGACAGAAATGAAAGGCCACAGAATTGTGACTTCCTTCCTAGTTGTTTCAGCAATCAGTCTCCTAGCCAATGCTCTGAAGATGTTACTTCTAATAACTTAGTATTCACTCCTTCAACTGCTAACTTCTCTGATAATTTCACGGATGAGCCACATCCTGCTTCCAGAAGAGGTTTGTCAGGTGACAGACATGATACTGGAGTAGAGTGTACTGTTAATTTATTTTCTCCAAGAAATAATAATTATACTGATGGTTTCGAGACAAGAGTTTCTGACAGAAGGAGTGCAGCTCGCGAACCTACTGAAAGGAACATCAGTATCAGCAGAACTCTGAGTGTTGGTAGACTTCGCGATAGGGTTGTTCGAAGATCATCATTTCCTGATGTTTGTTCTTTTCAACGGGAAACGGAAACTGGGCATGCTAGTGAGAATAGTATGAGACAGAATTTAGGTGGTGAATTAAGTTCGGTAGCATCCGAAGGGAATGACTTAATTCTATCAAATGCTTCTGGCTTTGCATCATCTGGTGCCTCTACCTCCTTGTATGGGAGCCAATATTATGCAGTTGAGAGCCCAAGAGGAAGAGAAACAAGATATCATGATCTTCTGGAGCATAGGTCAAATTGGCTAGAGCGGCGAAGAAGAATAAGATCTCAGGTCTGTAAATATCTGCCTAATTTCATTGTGCTTACATTTAGGTTATATGACAACCCCATATAAGCAAGAGGGTAATAGTGTGTTTTGCTTTAAACATGAATGCAATACTTCTAATCCTGTGTGTCACGTGTTTGGTGGAACTCGTTGGCCATTACTTCCAAAATAATTCTTAAAAAAGATATATCATTTGGTATTACTTTTTCAAACAGAATAGTAATCTGAATGTGCTTGAAAAGCATATATATGTACAGTCCCTCTAATCATGTATAGTTTTGAGACAAGACATGATTTCTTGACAAGGACATATTGGTCAACTTTTTAGGTCTATGCCCTTCAACGACTGGGAAGGCGCTTTGAGAACCATTCTGGACATGAGAGGTTTTGTGTTTTATCTGGTCAGCATCGAACAGGTCACTGTACATGTCGTATCAGTAGCCAAGGAGCTAACTTAGATAGTGACAGTAGTGCCAGGGCAAGCATCTCAAGAATTGTTATGCTGGCAGAAGCTTTATTCGAGGTAATGTTACCAATCTGTTTTACTTCATCAACATCTACCTTTTAATCATCAGTACGAGTTGAACTTGGATACTCATTTTAGGTTCTGGATGAAATTCATCAGCAATCAGTTGTATTATCATCCCAGCCTTCTGTATCCTCAATTGGATCTGTTCCAGCACCC
Source organism: Solanum stenotomum (assembly GCF_019186545.1). Lineage (NCBI taxonomy): Eukaryota > Viridiplantae > Streptophyta > Magnoliopsida > Solanales > Solanaceae > Solanum > Solanum stenotomum. The sequence continues at coordinate 47,716,023 of NC_064291.1, forward strand.
AATGAAGTTGTTGAATCCCTACCTGTCAAATCATTCAACAAAATTCGTAGGAGTTCGAATGACGAAGTTGCACAGTGAGTAGAACTTTTTACTTTTTGCCAGATTATTGCACCTTTAAGATTTATTATGTATGTTATTTGGTTCCAAGCAATCTAACAATGCTATGTTTTTGTTTCATTGGTTCCTTTTCTGCTTGCACCATTTATAGTTTTGTATTCTTTCTGAGAGAGTTGTTAATTTGATATAGCACTTTTTGGAAGTAAATGTAAATGAATTTCCAAAAGGTTATGCAAATTTTTAGGGGAAAAGTAGCTAAAAGAGGTACTTTTTGCTTGGTGCAACCATTGTAATTAAATATTGCAGCTATGTTTTTGGATTTTGTAAGCTCCTTGAATTTTGGATCGGAGACAAAGGAACGTGTAGGAGCTCCTGCAATTGCATCTCTGGTTGCTAAATAACTAAAAATTCAACTTGTCTGATAAAAAAATAGCTAGAAGATACTCAGGAGATTGAAGGAAAATCACTGAAAAAGAGTAGCACTTCTTACTAGCATGATTAATTAGTAGTCCTATGGAAAAGGAAACATTATGACCAATGAAAATAGGCTCAATGGCCAGATGAGTCTTGCTTAACCCTCTTTAGTTCCTTCTATACTGCATTCGGCAAATCCCAAAATGAAAATCTTTCTTCCTCTGAACGAAGGTGAATATAGATGTATCTAAAGGTTTGTTATAGAATACTGATTGAAGAATGTTGATGAATGTTGTGAAAGATAAGCTTGACGTATCTTTATTTTCTGGTTTTCCAATATGTGAGAGGATCTGATTTTTATTGCTCTCAGTGTGGAATTTGAATTGTGCGAGGCATATCAAATAAACCAAACTAGCCAGCTCACTTGGCATTAGTTATATTGGAATAAGAAGATTTAGAGCCATTTAATGAGCAGATCTTTGCTTCAGCTAGGATTTCTACCATTGTATTCTTTTTCTTTTCAGCATGGAGAGTTTGCTTTGTCTGAAATGCAAGCACGTACACCTGCACGAATAGTGCTTTGGCATACTGTTCCGAACTATATAATTGATATAATTGTATCTCTAACCCTAGAAGAAAGATGTGTCCTTGTATATTTGATGATACCAACACAAACAGTCTAACACCGTGAGAATGCAATGATTCTAAAAAAAGAAAGAAAATAATTTAAGATACTGGGAAACCTCTCAACTCCAAAGCATTTGCAACGAAGTACCAATAATCTTAAGGGTCTTCTCTACTAGTATTTTGCTGTCACTTGTACTTTCATTAATTTATTCTGAAATAGAAGTTTTAAAGAGTTGTAGGTGAAAGTAGTGGTCTTTTTTCATGCTCAATCTGCTGCTAGCATAGGATTTAAACCTAGAAATAATCTATTTGGTTATGCCATCCTGGACTAAGTTAAAATAATCATTACTGGTTGTCTGGGAGTAAATATAACACGGTTGGGTTCTTTATGTTAAAACTCTTTCATATTTTGTTTATTATCTAATTCTATATGTAGAGTATTTAAATTTTTCCTTTTCTTTCTTTCATTCTTAGTCAAAAAATTGATTCGTTAGGTGGTCTTGTTAGCTTGATATGGCCTTATTTCCTTCATGTAAACTATTTGGCTTTATTTTGATAGATGTTACATTTGTCTGGTTGAGTACGAGGAAGGAGATATGTTACGAACACTGCCTTGCCATCATGAATTTCACAGGACTTGTGTTGACAAATGGCTCAAAGAAGTTCACAGGTATACTTTCCCCTTTTGTTTTGTGCTGCTATCTTTCAGTCAACTTCAAAATTCAGAGGCTTCTCATCTATTTGTTTCATCCAATTTTCCTGTAGACTGAAGTTACAAACTTCAATCTAGCCTTTCCTCTTATCATGATATTTGGCAAAGAGATGAACAAAAATGTACTTGAATATGATTTGATTAGATGGAATCTGTTTAGGACTTGTTTCCTAACCAGTTTAGGGAGTTTCCCTGGTTAGTACCCTTCTGCCTCAATCTTTCCGTCGCCTTTGCTACCATACTAAAGCAAAAGTATCACTTTTGAAATCAGAGTTCATCAACACCCTAGGGTGTTGCTTAGTGGTCCATGAAGTGGGTGAAAACTTTGGAGACCCCGGTTCAAATTCCAACCTAGATAAAAGCACTAGGTGATTTTTTCTTATCGTCTAAGGCATAACTGATAGAGATAATCGGTCTCTGTACATGTGAGAGATATCAGGACTCAGTGGACTAGTCAAGGTGCACTTAAACTGGCTCAGAGACCACTCTTATCTGGAAAAAGACGAAATTAGAGTTTATATTACAAACCTCCTCAAGGTTTCTTCTTAGAAAGCTACTCTTCCAAGGTCTTAGTATATAGTTGGAGAGAAATTTTGAGAAAGATCTTTGTGTACAACCTATGGAATAACAACACACTATGATTATTGTAGGTTGATAACTTGATATCATGTTATACATCCAACCAAGATATTTTTTATTATAAGAAGTTTGTTAAACCTAACAACACACCTAAGAAAAGTCCAAAGCCAAAAGGGCAAAAAAATTGGCCCAAAATTCCGAAAGGGCAAACAAATCGCAGAAGAAACCAAATGGGTAAAGGCGCAAGGGGACCTTGCGCCTTTCCCCTTACGCTGTTAAAGGTGTTAATTGACAAAAGGAAGGTGCACTGACACACCGACCTTGTAAGGCGCACTGGCACACCGGCCTTGTAAGGCGCACTGACACACCGGCCTTGTAAGGCGCACTGACACACCGGCCTTGTAATGCGCATTGACACACTGGCCTTGTAAGGCGCATTGACACCTGTGCCTTTGCACTGTTGAATCAAATCAACATTATAAAGATTCAAGACCGGAGGAAAAAAACAAAACCCTAAGTAAGGGTTGCAAAGTTTTAAAAATAATTTATATTAGACTTCAAATTGTCTTTATGGTATTCGATAATTGGTCTCAATATTAATTGAATTTCATAGTACATGATAATTTATAATATTTTATTTAATAATAGAAAAATAACTAATTATTTATTTTAATAATGATTTTGATAATTATATATTTGAAATTTATTAAAATTGTTGTACTTTGCCATCAATGTTATATTAGTGATAATGATAATATGACATGACAATTTATATTATTTTTAAAACTTTGCAGTGTTGATTTGAATCAACACTACAAAGATTCAAGATCGGAGGAAAAGAACATAACCTTCAAGTAAGGCACATGGGTTCATGTGCTTGAGCCTATGCGCCTTACTTTAGGGTTTTGTACGGTGAATCTTTGCAGTGTTGATTTGATTAAACACCGCAAGGTTTAAAAAAAGATTATATTTGACTTCAAATTATATTAGACTTCGGACTCTAATATGAATTATTTTTAAAACTTTGCAGTGTTGAATCAAATCAACACAACAAAGATTCAAGGACAAAACCATAAAGTAAGGTGCATGGGCTCATACACCTTACTTTAAGATTTTGTTCTTTTCCTCTGGTTTTGAATCTTTGCAATATTGATTCAAATATAAATTGTCATAACATCATTATCATTAATATAACGCTGATAGCAAAGTTTTAAAAATAATTCAACGACATTGAATTATTTTTATGGTATCCGATAAGTGATCTCAATATTATTTTATTTTCACAAGATAATTTATAATATTTAAATATTTATAATTACATATTTGAAATTTACAATAGTCATTGTTCAAAAATAATGGATTGAATCAAATCAACACTTTCAAAGTAAAAAAATATAAAAATACTCCTTAAGCACATGAACTCATGCGCCTAATAAGGCTCATGCACCTTATACCTATTGATTTTTCTATATATACTACTTTCACTTGCAAATTCATCATATAATTAGATTTCTATTCACATTAGATGTTCCTACCACATTTTCTTTATTACTAACTCATTATTATTTTTTTGATATGAAATCTACATTAATAATTACTTATGTTAGATGCTACTCGAAAGGTTTTAGCACGAGTATTAATGGAAAGTTCCTTTTTGAAAATAAGATATCCAAGTTACAGCAAAATCATTTTGATGGAAACAATCATGTTATGTCTTTTGTTACAAGGCGAAGAAGTTAAGAATGTACAAGGCTAACACATGCCATGGTAATAATGATTTACGTCCTCCTAGGACAGGCTAAAGTAATGGTTGTTGTTGAAGATAACAATCATGTTAACAACGAAAAAGATGAAGATATTTTTAAGAGTACTTCAGTTAAGACTCCAACAAATAGAGAAGTCAAATATTCGTACAAGCTAGGTGTTTCAATAGTAGAAAGTTATGAATTTTTTCGGGTTCATTTTGAGGTTAGGATGATCTCACTTTTTATGTTAAGAATACAAAAAAAAATGAGTTGATCAACTATAAAATATTTTCCTCTATTGCAAGGTGCAGGTGTCAGTGCACTTTACTAGGCCAATGTGTCTGTGCGCGTTCCTTTTGTTGGTTAACAACGTAAGGGGTAAGGTGCATGGGCCCCCTACACCTTTACTCCTTTGGTTTCTTCCGTGATTTGTTTGCCCTTCTGGAATTTTGTGCCAACCATTTTTGCCCTTTTGGCTCTGGACTCCTAAGAAAGGAGTGGATATTGTTGATTGTATACACCTACTAATATCTCTTAATTAAGATATTACCAATTACAAGAAACTATGTAAAGACAAAATCCAAAACATATCCTGTTTCTTAGAACTTATGCAGAGTTCAATTTGAAGATGATGGTAAAATATCTTGAATGTGTCATACTGTTTCCACTCAACTGATAGAATCTCTAAGACATGCAGTAGAAATTGTGAGAAAACCTTTTTTACTTTTCTTGCTTTCACGTGTGCTGCTACAATAGCAATATCACAAAAAAAGTTTTAAGAAATACTCTTAGTTCATCACATGCTTACTTGTGGTTGAGCAGAGCAATTCGTTAACGAAAAATCATGAAGTTGTTCCACTGGATGTTCATTCCCTTAAATGAATGTAGTTGTACATGATAATTGTGAGAATAGACGAAATAATTAGTGGTCGTGGCTACAGATGTTGTAAGAGGCGGAATTCACAGTGATAGAAATAAACAAGAGAATGATAAGGGTTCTCAAAATTATTCTTTTAAAATGGGTAAAGATAATGTATGTCATCAAGTATGGAAGGTCATTGACCATGTACTTGTTGTGCCTCTGGATGTTTTATCAAGTTAGATCTCACAAAGAAACATGGTAATATTCAGACAAATCTTGCGTTCAATGATAATGACTTTGTAGGCCTCATAAATATTCATCTAAAGCTGAAGGCTTCGTTGAGGATCATAAATGGAAAGTTGATCATCATACCAGGAAAAGAAATTAGAGCTGCCCATGAAGATTGCTTACCCCCCAAAAATTTAGACTTGGACAGGATGTATAGTTCCTGAAGTGCCTGCAACATGATATCTGTACCCTGCAATCTGTGGTCACTAGTTTTTTAGTTAATCTCTGAAAGCAATAAGAGTGATTACAATCTTGTCTTGTCTTGAGATAATTATCTTTTTGGTTTTGGCAAAAAATTATCTTCTGCTAAATGAAACTGGAGTTAAAATTGTTCATTTTATGTAGGGTATGCCCATTATGTAGAGGTGATATCTGCCATGGGAATGTTTGATGTTGCTTTCCTGGATATCCTGTATTGTATTATGGATCCCCTTGATAGTGTTGCAAGAAGAGTTGGCGCCAGGAGTAACTTCACATGTCCTGAAACTTTCTTCGATACACTTGATTATGCACAGTTTGAGAGTTTGGTCCTGTTTCAATGCAGTTATCCATCTCTTTTGTTGTAATTGTCTTCCTTTACAATATTCATTTGTGATAGAAACCTATAGTTTCCCATTAAAGATGGATCAACTACTTGTGCCATACCAAATGATCTGGGCAACGTTTCCATATGGGGTAAGAAATGAGCTGCAGATTTTTCAAATAATGTGCTGGTGGTTACTACGGGAAACCCAATTCACGACTGAGAAGCATCTTTTTATATTCCTAAATTGGTATAGAGATAATGGAAGTTACGAGAGGATCAAATTACTTTACTTCATTAAGAGCAACACTTACATGTACCCTTTAGCTGGTAGGATAAAAGATGTATACACAAACGAATGCAACGATGAAGGGGTCAATTTTCTTGAAGCAAATGTTAGTAACATTACCTTGTCCAACATTGTCAACGACCCAAAAATTGAAATTTTTTTGTCAATTGCTTCCATACCAACCTCATGATAGATCTAAAGAACCAAGTGAACAACTTTTGCTAGGAGTTCAAAATTGAGTAAGTTCCCTTGTGAAGGAATTTCCATTTGTGTGTGTTTGGCATTTAGTTGGTGATGCATCCACACTTGGTACTTTTGGCAAAACATGGGCCAAAAGTCAATCAAGAAAATGATCAAGAAATCAATGGATTCATGGTTGTCGTTACTAGGATTTTTCCACCAATATATGTTGGAAATAATCCTATGTTAACAATGATTCCATGTGGTCATTAACACAGAGTTGCCCTGTTGAGGAACATTGTGCGACTCGTGTTGAGGCTCTATCAGCCTTCCTATGGTCATCAATTATACCAACATGGAAGGACAAAAAAAAGGTTACATACTAATGGTATCAGTTAACTTGAGGAAGAGAATGAATCCAAATTTCCCCACAAATTGCATTGGCGATCTAATTTATCCAACAATGGCCAAATGGGAAGTTGAAGGGGAAATGGATTACAAAAAGTTGGTGGAAAAAGTCCAAGAATCATTAAGGAAGGTAGAAGATGGATATATAAGAAGAATTCATGAGAAAAATGAGTACATAGATTACTTAAACTCAATTCTTGAATTGTTTACAAGTAGAGAAATGAAGTGGGAATTGTTGGTTTTATTAGTTGGTGTAAAGTTGGTTTTTATGAAGGTGATTTTGGATGGGGTAAGCCTATTTGGATAGCTAATCCTGTAAAATGTCCATGTGGATGTCATTTTATGAATAGTGCTGATGGCAAGTGAATTGAAGTATGGATGGCATTGCCAGTAGAAAACATGAAGTTGTTGGAGAAGAATGAAGATTTTTTTTCACATGTTTCTTTAAGTCAAGATGTTTGAAACTGGAGAATTTTAGTAACTCAGTTGGTAATCACATGAACTTTTACGTTGTTGGTGAAGATTCTATTCCCAACCTTGTAATCCCTCCCCCGGTTTTCCTTTCCTACTCCCAATTTAATGAAGATGTTTGCAACTCTGATTGGAAATATGGTTTAAGGTTTTGAATGGTCTCTTTAAATTTCAGATTGTTGTTTGAAAAAAAAAATTAGTAAAATTTTCCCTTTTTTTTTTTTGTTATTTTGAAGTTTTTGTTATCTAAGGTTTTTATTTGTTTTAAATTTACTAGTGGATACCTTTAGAGAAGGTTCAAATTCATCTGAGGGATTTAACATCGTTTTATTAAGCAACATTTTAAGTCCAAGTTAAAATGCTTGTCATTTTAGAAGTTTAAGAAAAATTAATATTTTTTTTTTTGCATTTTAACCTTGATTGTAATTGTTTTGGAAGTCAACAAATAGCTCAATCATGATAATATAAATAAGGATAAAATAATCAAAACACCCCTCCTAATTAATGTTTTCTTACGGGCATATAAATGAAAAACACAATAAGTATTTTGTGACGAAGGCAGACTAAATTAATAAATTTAGTCTCAATAAATTTTGTCTATTCCAAACAAACATCAAATCACCCTCCTTTTCTTCTTCCTTGTTCCTTTATGTTAAATTGAATGCCCCTAACATCTACAATACAATAATTTAACTCATTTCACCAGTCAATACCCCTCCCGCTCTGCTCAATTACTTTTTTGAAGGAAAATATATAGCACAGTAAAAGACTGCTGTATTTTGAAACCTCAAGTGCAATTTTATCTTGAATTTGAGATCTTTTGGCTCAACTTTGGTTTTGCCAAGGAAAGCAAGCACGTTTTAGTAACCACAAGAATCCTTAGTTAGAATGAGATTCCAATTCGATAACACCAAATGCAAAAAACAAAAATTCAGAAGTTGCATCCAATTCCAGTTTCCAATTGTAAATGGTCATCTTCAAGATACATGCTAGCATTCTTGCCTTGACTGCTCATATTCAAAAATGCTTAGCATTTCATCTCATTTGAAACCTCTACTAACTCGAAAAGTAATCCACAAAAACGAATTACTAACATTTCTCCAGCCCCAAAGTATTGAAAGGAATTTTATGATCACATTCAAGGCACTAAAGGCACAAGAAATACAAAATATAGATAAAGAAAATAATTTGACATAGATATGTTCCTTGCGGAAAAAAACATCATCATTGTCGTATACTGTCATAACTCTAAACAATCTCAAATGAAGGCAGAAAATCTGAAGCTGTTTATCACTTCAATACCCCACAAAGGTCTTAAAAGATGAGATAAAGTAGTTACTCACTCCTAACACAGCAAAATTTCCAATTCTCTTAGTTCATCCTCCTAATAAGTTCATTGATAAAGTTCTCACGGTTACCAGCATCACCTCCTTCAACATAGTGATTCCTTTTCTTCTTCAGTCCACCCAAAGGTGCCTTAAGTTGGAACGGCCATAGGAAGTTGTTGGCCTGCTTGAAATGGGGTCCAACGGTCATGATCTCATGGACTAGGTCTTCCATGCAGATAATTCCATACTTGCCCAATACCTGAAACAGGTATAATCACAACATGTCAACAAAACACGAGAAACATTCAATTCAAAGACCAAAGTGCCGTTGTTTCAGAAACTGACCTGCTCAATGACAGAGTTGTCAGTCAAAGCAATTCTCTGCTTGTCAACTTTCCCATAACCTCTCTTGTAGATCAATTCTCTAATACTTTTTAGGTTAGGATAACTGAAAGAGGAAAACCAATGTTTATAAATAACAGATAACAGCAAAAATGATCCAGGTAATGGCAAAGTTCTCAAGTGATAACCTACCCATAGGTAACATAAGGTTCAACCCTGTGAAGCATGTTGACAGTGGCTTTGTTGACTTTCAAAAAGACACCGTTAAAGATCTGCCATCAACATGGGAGTAAGAGAATCACATAATTAGAATAGTGGAAAGTAACCTCAAGATATCAAATAAAATCTAAATGGATCCGCCACACCAAAATCAAGATATAAAGAAAATGCAAATTCATTTTTTTATGCAAAAGAGAAGTGATGAAATATAATAACGAAGAATACGAACAACTACTACAATTGTTAGGCTGCAGATCAAACACTAGCAAGTTCAGCAATAAAATCTATGTGAAGACAGTTTCAAGTAAAATCTCACTCATGGTACAAGTCCAGTTAAATAAAGATTCTGCTCTAGATTTTTGAAAAAGATGAGCCATGAAACAATACCGCAAAAAAAAAACATTTTTATGGTATATTTCAAGCAAAACAAGGGGAAATAACAAATAAAATTAAAGCATGTATTGGAGAAAAAAAATACAATCTGGTTATTAACTGATTACTTTTAAACAACCTAGAGTGTTCTGAGTAGTAACACAAGATCCTACCAGCTCTATCTAGCAATACCATCAAACAAGTAGTTAGTTACCTGTCTCAACCGTAGAAGCTGCAATATCTTTTTGGTCTGTGGAGGCATAGCGTTGATCCTAAGAAATATAAGTTTAATGAGTACCATTACAATACCAGTGATTTCAAAGCTTAAAAGACCAGCCACAATAAGAGCTCTTACCCACGGATTCTAGTGATAAACAACAGCTTTGCTTCAGGGTCAACATAGAAACCACCTTTCAATCTAGCCTCACGCTTCAAACGGATCAACTCCTTTTCCTAAAAACAGCAATTGAAAACTAATTACTACAATTGGCACTCAAAACAAGAATATTATCTGAGGGTGATTGAGCTTGACCAACCTGCTGGTCGTACTCCTTAGCATACTGCTTAGCTCTGTTGTAGATCAATTTCCGGTTCTCAGCACTTTTCTTCTTTGCAGCTACAAGCTCTTGTGTCTTTGCAAGGGCCCATTCCTCACTCCTTTTTTGCTTCTTCAATACTGACTCTGGAACTGGAACAGCTCCCTTAACTACCTCACCCATCTCTGTCATATAACAATGTCAAATAACATGATATATCATTTCACCCGGAACTAGGTCATTGTTAAAAGGATCATCAAATTGGACACCACACTTACAAACATAACAATAACCAAAACCATTAAATTGCTACTCCATAAATATGCTCTATCTTATGAACACATAATCTCTTAAGACAAGACATTTCTTTATTATTTTCATAACTGTGGTGTCCAGGTTTATTTAATTTCACAGGAGACCTGTCAACTCCCCCAAGAAACATGTATAAGGTAACTCTGAACAGATAGCAAGAAATCATGTAATAATTTTGTCTCTTGTGGTATTTGAACTGAGACCTCATGGTATTCATTAACAACCTGGATGCAGCATTTCTTTGTTCCTTACCACCCTTAAATCTCGCAATTCATATGTCATTACTAAGAGTGCATTACAGCTCCTCTAACAAAATTTTCTATGATAAATCATATAACAGATTAAGAAACTAGTTTTCAATCCTAAGCCCAAAAAGAAAAAAACTCAGAAAGCAGAAATCTTTTACTACCATCACTTAAATAGATTTTAATAAAGTAATCAGGAAATCCAATGAATCATACTTAACAACAAAACAATAATTTTCCACGAGTAAAAGTGAACACACACAAAGATCTTCAACATAAAACCATAACAACAGCAAATAAAAGCTACCTAAATCGCATTAAGAAGCAACACTAAAGGTAAAAGCAATAACAGAAGAATGTGAATGAAATCTAATAACAATTAGCAAAAAAATAGGAATATAGTACATAAAAGCAATGTATGTGTACCTTGAAATTGTAAAAGTGAGAAGAGAATAGGGTTGTTAGAGCTTTTCTGTGCTCGCGGCAGCTGAACTGGCGACTCTGTCTGTGTTAGGGTTTTTGTAAAGTTTAGTGCCCTAGGTTGATGTGGATATGGGCCGGGTCGGGTCGGTTCAAAATAATGATATAGGCCCGTCAGCTAAATTGGATATAGCCTATGATGCTTGAGCCCAAACTTGAAAAGCTGAAATTCTCACTATAAAAAATTACAAAATCCCACATTTTAGTTTACTTATTACCATTATCCCCCTATAAGTTTTACAAATCTCCAAAATCTCTCATTTTCGTGCATCAAATTAGTGTATCTCGCGCATCAAATTAATATATCTCGCGCATCAGATTAGTGTATCATGTATAAAATGTACATCAGATTAGTGTATCATGTATAAAATGTAATGTATCTTACTTAATGATTAATGTATCTCGCGCATCAGATTAATGTATCAGCGCTTATATTATTGTATCCGTTTGAGAGATTTTTGTAATTATAAACTTTTAAGGGATAAATTGTAATTTTGCCATAAAAATATGTGATTTCTGTAATTTGCCCAAAAAATAAATTATTTTTCTTATGATTTACATACCTTGAAAAAAAAATTTAAAAATATTAGAATTTTATTTGTAAGATTGATAAATTTATGAGCAAATATTAAGTCAGAGTCTAAAATTAGTGAGAAGGTAATCTTTTAATGGCTATATTTGCATAACTATTTAAAATATGGACAAAAAATTAAATGATAGCCTAAAATAGAATATTTGCATGAACCAACCAAGCAAAAGGTTGAATCAATAAGAAATTCTTTTTGTGGAAGACAAAGGAAAAGATTTAAATTAAGTTTTTTTCTTATTTGGAGATTCCTCTAGCTTAATTATACTTCTTGTCTTCTCAATAAAAATATATTTTGGCTAAACTCCGAAAGCAGTTAAATATTATATATTTCAAAACTGAATTAATAAATATTCAGATAGTATATAAAAACTTTTAAGAATTAAAAAGGAACTAAAATAGGACAAAAATATGTAATTTTTATGAGGTGCAGTTACAAAACCTATGGAGTGGTAATTAATTACAGAAAAAGAATTACTGGAAACAAAGACATTATATGCCTTTTATTATTTTGTGACTATTGTTTTCAGTTAAGATTTATGATTGTAGTGAAATGAAGAAGAGTAGGAGAAGAGAAATAAAACTTATTGGCAATATAAATTAAGATTAATGCAAGCTGAGTTAATAATTGAAAAGTAAATATCAATTTCACATGGAATTAAATTCCTTGTAAATGAGGAATTTACAGTGAAAATTACATAATTAAAATGCTAAACTAAGGAAAATAAATACTTGAAACTTCAAAAAATAAAATAAAAAATGAAATCATGGCTAGCTAACCTAAGACATAAGACAACAAACAACAGGCAATTAAACTGAACTAATCCAAAACTCCCTAATTCTTTGAAATTAATCATTTAATCAAAGTTTTGACTTCCTCAAGGACTTGTGAATTTTGGAATTCTTGATTATTCTCTAGTGCTTCAAGGAACACTTTTGGAACTAAGCAATTTTCAGTTGAATACAACTTTTCTTGAACCAATGAAGATCCAACAAGCTTGTGCAAGTATGATGTTTCAAATGATTTCTCATTCTCCTGCAAATTAAATACAAATGCAAATAAGTTAATAGCTAACAAAGTCTGAAAAATTAGAATGTTGTAGTATAATTTATTTACTTACCTGATATGATCCCATGAATGCAAGAAGTCCAGCTTGTGCTTGCAACAACTTAATATACTTGAAAGTAGCTTGAAGCATTTCAGCAGTATTCATCCTGTGTCCACCAGGTATCAATTTACCCAATTCTTGTGTCTTATCACTAATCTTCTTCCTCCTCTGCCTCGCCGCCATACTCTGTGCTGACATCTTCTTCTCATTATTATTATTACTACCACCTTTCTTCGTGACAACTCCAGCATCATTGCTGCTAAAAACAGGCATAGGAATTTCTGGAAGCAAATACGAAGCAAAATCCTCAAACATTGGAGGATTTGGCACAAACCCCTCATTGAACAAACCTTGACAGTTGTCTTGAAAGACCTTTTGTTGTTTCTCATAAACAGAGTACTCTGGCATGAATGATGAATTGTGAGTACTATTTGGAAGGAAGTCATCTTGAAAAACCTTTTGACGTTTTGGGGTGCTCTCAAAAACAGAGTACTCTGGCATGAAACAAGAATTATGAGTGGACGGGGTTATTAAGTTATCTTGAAAGACCTCTTGTTGTTTCTCAAAAACAGAGTATTCTGACATGAAACAAGAATTTTCAACAGGTAAAATAAACTCGTCTGGATCGAAATAACAATCTTGATCTTGATTTTCATCGGAAAAGGTGTGTTCAACATCATAGTTGAAATCAAAAAGAAGAGTCATCATTTCTTCTGAGTTGAATTCTTCAATATTTGGTTCCAATTTAGAAGCAGAGTAGTAGCTAACACTAGCCATTCTTGAATGGATCCAATAGTTAACACACCCTTTACAAGCAAAATACAAAATGAGCTCAAGTAACAAATAGTATTATAGTAGCTTAAACATGAAGTGGTTAATGTAAGAAAGATAAAATTAGTTTAAGGATAATTACCTTAATTGAGATATTATATGTCTTGGTGAATCTTGCTGTTTTTCCTCACTTGTTCAACAAAAGTAGACCTAACAAACAAGTCTTGTTTTTCTTTGTGGCTGACAAACTAAGTAATTAGTGTTAATTAATAGGACTAACGGCGGAGGGGTAGGTGGGTTGGGGTGGGGGGGGGGGTGTCAATGGCAGTTGCTCTTAGAAGAGTTGTGGAGGATAATGGGGAGAGTTATTATCTAACCGTTTTTTTACTTTCCTTTTTTTTTTTTTAACTTTTTTTCGTATACTGTTTTATGACAAAAATGATCCAATTTATCTTTTATAATCCCTTTTAAGTTTTAACTCCTAGTTTTGCGATACCAAGTAAGTATTTATTCCTATTAATACCTGATTAAATGATGTAACCTTTACTACGGAAGAGTTAAAAGTACAAAAAAAGAAAAACAAATCACTCTCTAAAATGCAACATGAAAAAAGAAAGAAGTAGCTCTTTAAAGATGTACAATGACAAGCTTTTCGAGGACAATAAGAATTGTTGTCTCGAGCAAAAAAAAAAAAAAAACAAGAATTGCAGATTTGCGATGCTAAATCTATTTTTGAATATTAATTACCTAATAAACTTTAATTAGGTTTGTATTTTCCAAAGATAAACTTTTTACTTTATTTTTTTTTAAAGAGCCAAATGGTCTCTCTTTTTTCCTTTCTTAAGTTATTTACGCATTGATCTTATTAAATAATCTTTTAAAAATATCTCCATACGAAATTTCTTGTTGTTTTAAAACCTTTTTAGCAACACAGAACTATAGAAATAAGGCTCCATACTCCCACAAATACTATAACTTTTTATAGAATAATGGGTCATTAGCACAAACGCCTAGGCCAATTTTTAATTTTTACCTTCAAATTTATGGTCTTTACTCTTTACTCTTTAGTTTTAGTCCCTCGATATTTAAGTAAAAAATATATAGCGAAAAATATCCTAACATTGAAATGACGGCATAAGTTTACCTTTTTGTATCATAGAATTTATGTGGAACAAATTATATACTATATAACATATGTCGGATAACGTAATTCCTACATATATTAAAAGACCCAAAAATTTCTAAAATTATGTTGAGCGAAATTAGGTCATAAATATAGATAGTTTGACCCATATAGACAAAAATTATTTACCAACATATTTGAGAGTAAAAATTTAAAGATCAGCCCAAATAAAGCGATCTATGCAAAAACTTCATCAAGAAGAATAACAAAATATTATCCAACAGAAAACTGAAAATGGGTTAAATATGTGTATTTTTTATTTGTTTTGCTCGTTGTAGTACAAAATACTTAATTAATTATAAGTTATAACCACATGCCTAAATTTTTGCTAAAGAACTCTTTGTGGGAAAAGTGGGTACTAAGAAGTCTTGGCGCCAAAGTTAAGGAGCTTTTGTTACAATGAATCAAATAAGAAGAAAAAACAAATAAATTATGTAATGTTGTGTCAAAATAAACAAAAAAAAAAATTGAAAATGGTGTTTATAATACAATATTTTTAGAAATAAAATAAAAATTGTTTGATGCCTATTTTAAGCAAAATATTAATGAATGTTTACTCACAAAATTTTATTTTTTTTAAAAGTCATATCTAAACATAAATTTAATAAAATATTGTCTAATTACACTTACTCAATTGAGGGCATTAGGTATTTATAAATAATTTAATAAGGTTATGATGAATATTAATGAAGCGTGATTTAGAGTTGAAGAAATATATATAAACACATGTCATATATCTATTAGCTTAAGGTAAAAACTGAACAAGTAAATCACATAAATATTTGTTTCCCCCTCATTTACCAGGGAAGTTAAAAATAAAAGAAAAAATTAACACTTAAAGCAACTAATTAAGAGTAACAAAAATTGTGACATTGAGGATTGGGGAGGGATACTCTCCCACAACTGCAGTTCTATAAGAGCAAAATTACATAATATTTTTTTTTTCTTTTTTACGGTAAAAAATAATTTGCACTCGATTACCTAAAATTATATAAATTTAGTAGGATTAATTAAATTGTAAAAATAAATATTAATTAATAATAATTGAATGCAAAATAACTTAAGTGCAAACACATATCATACATTTATCAATGCATCACAGAAAATTTCATCTTGCCAGCAAAATCAGTTTGTGTATTAACATATAAAATTGTTGCGTTTATCACATCAAGAGTTGTAATGAGATGAATAAAATTCCTTAATTCTTAATAAAAAAATCTCATGTTTTAACCGTGAAAATTAAATAGAAATTAACAATTCTTATGAAGGATCATGCATTAGGTTGTGTTCGTTGTTGTTACGATACCAAACTTTATAGAGGATGGACACATATATACCTTTAAAATATACTATTAAATAGTGCAGAGGGGTAAAAGGTCATTTCCAAAGTTCGATATTGTAACAACAATTTCAATCAAAGTTTGAATATATTTCAGACCTTTTTCCCTATTATTAAATTTAAAAAAAACTTTACTTTCTTACAAATATATTTCACCTACATTTTCTGACTACTTTTACTATTGCATTGGGTCTTTAATTCTTTTGTGAAATCCATCTTTTGTAACTTTTGTTTTCAGTTAACATTTATGATTGTAGAAAAATAAATGAAGATTAATGCAAGCTGAGCTGACAACTTGAAAAGTAATTATCACTATCACATGGAATTATATTCCTTGTAAATGAGCAGTCCAATCCTGAAATTGTAGATCCCAATTATTCATTAAAAATATTTGTATATATATAGAGAGAGAATGAAAATACAGAAATAAGTAATACTCAAATATAAATAATTAAAAGAGAAAAACAAAACCTTCATATAATAAGAATATTTAACATGAGATGTAACGGTATAACTCTACCTACATAGCTTTATCCAGAAAATAAAATTAAAGCACAAAAACTTAAAATTTGATGACATTTTTTTCGACTAACAAAAAAATGCAAGGCAAATTATTTGTCTATAGTTCTTAATTAAAAGAAAAAAAAAATTACTTATTCATGATTGATAGAAACTAATGACGTTAGATAATTTGATAGAATATAAGTTTTGATTGTGTTAATTTGATGCAATATAAATGTTGTTAGGATTTGGTGGATTATAAAAATACAATGTGGTCTAGATTAATGTAATGAAATTTTTTATGTTATGATATCATGATTGATTTATTTTTATCCAAAAATTTATATATTTTTTAATTAAAATGTCTTGTTAAGTTACTTAAAAATGACTCAAACATATGCTTTATATAATGCCTTAAAATTAGAAAATTCATTACAATTCAATTAGATTGCTTCATAAATGCAACTTTACCCGTATTTCATAATTATAGTTAGGAATTAAATTGTAGTAAAAATATCTTAATATTATGCGTGTAAATCTAAATATATCATCGATTGTTTTATGTAAAATAAAATAACAATTCTAATTCAATAAAATAACGAAAACGATATAAAATACTACTACTTTATTTCATTTTCCCCAAATAAAATACGTATTATTTTATAATGTATTATATTATGTTGTATTATATCTTAGTATATTATTTTGATGAACATAATAGTTGGATATGTTATATTATTTTTAGTCGTTACGTAATGTCATATATCAACAATTCAAATAATAAATTTATAAAAAAAAGTAGAGTACAAAATAGGGTTACGGTAAAAAATAAAATATATATTTTATTAAATAATAAATAAAAATAAAATGAGAAGAAAATATTAAAGTAACAGTACAATCACACTAAATCAATGCTATATTCCGTTCACTTTTGATTGTCATGTTGTGTTTTTCAAAAATCAATTTAACTAATTTTTAAAATTTAATTAAATTATATTAATTCAATATTTTAAATAAAAAAAACTAAATATTCAAAAAATATATTAAATTACTATAACACTTTATATAACAATATGATAAAAAAATACATCATAAAATATTAATCAAAACTCCTACTTCAACTCTAAAAAAGGAAACATAACAATTAAAGTGGACTAGTGAATATAAAATTGAACTTTTGTTGTAGCTAAAATCATGCCACGTTACATAAAAGTCTCCATAGCTCCACAAATTTAACAGCTAAAAGAACTCTCCATATTCCCTCACTGCTTCACTCTCACAGTAGAGAAATGGCTTCTACTTCTGCAGCTTACATGGCGACCACTACTTTCACTTCTAATATTCTTGAAATCAAACAAAACCCCTTTTTCCTAAATACTTTTCCATATTTATTCCGCCCCTTTTCTCCCAGAAATCTCAAAAACCCAAAGTTCTTCAAGTTTCCTAAAATGACACTCTCAAATGACTATATGGGAATAGGTAGTTTCAACTCCACAAGAATCAATTACAATACTCCCACTACTGGTAAGTTTTACAAAAGGATGGATTCTTGTTTGGTTATTCCTCCACCAAAGGGTATAAAACCCAAAGCTATTATCAAATTTGTGGGTGGTGCTTTTATTGGAGCTGTTCCTGAAGTTACTTACAGGTTAGACAAGTTGTGGTTTCCTTTGAAGTTTGTGGAATTGGGATTAAAAGTTGAATCTTTTCTTGATTTTGTTTTCTGGGTTGTTCTTGTTAACAGTTATTTACTGGAGAATTTGGCGAGAGAAGGGTATCTGATAATTTGTGTGCCTTATAATGTGACATTTGATCATGCCCAAGTCACAAGACAAGTTTTTGATAGATTTCATGCTTGTTTTGATTCAATTTTAGCATCAGGGTTGCCTGATTCTGGTCTTTCTGCTGCTGACATTGTTGATTTGCCACTCTATTCAGTTGGCCACAGGTAATTAGTGTTGAATCTGTCTTTCTTTAGCACCAGGGTTGCCTGATAGGAGAGGGTATTACAAGGTGTGGAATGGAATAAGTGAAAGTTTAGGTAGCCAGCCAACCAACCAACTTAGCTACTAAGATCCCTGAATCGTCTTTTTTCTTTTGTGTTTAATATTTTGGACCTTAGGCTTGTCATTTTTAATGGGTTACTCGGTATTTGTAAAATAGATTTTCATTTGAATGCTTTAGCATAATCATTTTTGTGTGCTATGTGTAGTGGAACTCAGTTTGAATTGGATTTCTTGATATACTTGTTTCAAATGCATTAACTTTTTTTTTCCGTTAAACTTCTTAAACTCAATTAAAGTATTACCTGGCTAAAATGTCTGTTTTCTTTTTCGTTTTTGGTGATGTGCAACTTGCAGTAATGGTGCTCTTATTCAAGCGCTCGTAGGAAGTTATTTTTGTGAGAAGATACCTAAGGTTTGGTGTTTCACCTCTGGCTCACAGTTAAAGAAATGAATCTACTGAGTCCCTTTTTATGTCTTCTCATGTAGGCTAATGTTATAATATCATACAACAATAGGCCAGCGTCAGAGGCAGTGCCATATTTTGAGCAGGTAATTCATCCACTTCTTACATAATGTGTGGTGATTCTGACATTCTAAATTTATGCAGCTATATTGTCTTCACTTAATTTTTCTCATGATCCATCTTCTATCTATGAACAATTTGCACTCCGTTATAGCTTGAGAGGAGACACTGTACCAAAGTTGATTGATTCTTTTAGTTTGTTCCCTTTATTCTGCTTCAGTCCTTATTATATTTTACCTGTGTGTGGTCATGACTTGTGTACAATTATTCATCTTATCATTTCCGCTGTTATGTATTCCTCTCTGAACATATGATATCTCATTACCTTAGGTGTCGTTTGGTAGAGACGTAGAGTATATAAGAATAGTACTTAATAGGATGTATTAGTTGTGCTGGGATTATTTCTTATCTAGTGTTTGATTTGGTGTAGTAAGGGCAGTTCTCTCTTTAACAATTTATCCATATATTAATAGCCCTTGTATTTCTAATACCATAATCTGCTATGAATCAGTAATATACCCTATAATACATATATTAGTTGTACATATGCTGAAAATCCTTCCAAACAAAGGATTAAACAATCTCATTACTAATACATGTATTAGATTCTCTTGTACATTCTACCAAACGACCCTTTAATGGTATAGTTCTGCCTGGTTCTTTTTTCGAGGTCAAGGTAATTATTTTTATATATCTAAAGAAATCCTTAACCCTGTTCACCTCCTTATATTCAGTCTCATAAACTAAAGATCTTTCCATCTCTTAGGTAATTGGCATTTGCATAAGCTAGCCTTAGTTTGACGCTTCTGAACATTCTCTTCCTATTTTATGGTTCGTTGCAATAATTCCGCATGAATGTTTTTTGCCCTGAAAGCAATCTCCCACAAGAAAATTTTGAAAGGAGTAGGGCTTTGTTAGTGCTTCAGATGTTAGATAATTAGTAACATCAAATGGTAGTCTGGCTGTTTACCTGTCCAAATACATAAACATCTGTTCTAACACACTGTGTAAATTTGGATATAGAGGCTATCACATTGAGATTTACTCTTTTCAGCACTGAGGCTCCCCTTTTCCACCAGCAGTCTGCCTCTCTCCTCCTCCTTGTATGCTCAAGACCTTGCTGAAGATGAATGAAACTAAAATCCTGATTTTTAAAGAGTGCTTGAACTGCTGTAAGGAGAGCTGAACCACCCTATCACTCAATACACACACACAGCCGAACCACCCTCCCCCAAAAAACAAGATTCCCAAAACCATGCTGCTCAAGAAAGAAAAAAGAAACGCAAATACACGAAGATCCCTAGACTGTAAAGGAGAATATAAAGGTAATGTGGTAAGGGGTAGTTGTTTCTTTTTTATAGAAACAAACATTTATAAGGAATAGGCAGTCTACTCTTCCGATAGTGTGCACATCCGTAGACACTGATTCATTTTAATATCTCAAGGGAAGGGATAACAGAATAAGAGATTAATGCAACTAAAGGAAGAAAGCAACTGAACAAGCAGTAAGCTGACAGATAAATACATGGTTATTCCAAATGTATGAATTTTAATGATGGTTGGTTCTAACCACATATCAAGTAAGGTAGAAGGGGCAGGATGAAGCTTTGTCGTTGTCAGACAGATTGAGTGATGGAGCTTTCTGAAGGATGATCTAGTCAAGGTGGAGAGGATCCCTTTCTTGGGTAAAGTTGATAATATGAATTTGGTCAGCTGCCAGCCTACCATCTGCAAATAGAATAGGCCATTGCGACAATTTCTTCTTCTAGAATCTTCAAGTCTTGCCTTTTATTTTCTCCATAGAACATTCTGCAGCCAAAATGCATCATTTCTTGAAGTTTTGATCCCATTTTGCAGTTGGGTCTTCTTGTTGGCCAGATGGTGCCTGTTATATCTCCAGCGTATTCAATGGCTCAATCGGCTTCAGGTAGATTTATCTAACAGCTTCATCTATTATTTCTTATTTTCACTAGAAACCATAGCTATGGCAATTGCTATTTCCTATCTGCAGCAATCTTGCATGTAACTGCTACCCATCTACCTAATTTAAATCTATGGAGCTTTAGAATAAAATGTTCAAATCGATTCTTATGTTGAGATTGATGCAAAGTGTATAAAAATTGTTTGAGTTATTGAGGAAGGGGATCCTTAGTAGAAAATGTACATGATTCAGTATTTGTTTATGAGTTTAAATTGTTCGAGGAAGAAAAATTGTCATTTTCAAGAAATGGGTGAAGGCTTTTGGGACAAAAAGAGGAAAGTAGGTCAAATTATAGAACATGGGAATATTATCTGAATTTTCCTTTCCTACTTTGCCTACCATAGTCTTTTGATCCCTATTCTCTTCTCCTTTCTATTTTTCTCCTGCAATTCGTCAATCATATGTGCTGTATACCAGTTATTCTTAGAAAACTATATATGGTTCTAGTCATTTAAATCTCACATTTACCTTTTCTGATGTTTTACATTTAAAATGGCTATGGGTCATTGAGATATAATCCTTTTAGATCAAGCAAAAATAGAATATCCTTAGTGAAGGTCAGGTATGAGTGGAAAGTTTTAGGCCAAGTCTAATTTGTTTCTATTGGTGAAGAGAATAATCTTATCCTTTGAGAATAATAAAGAAGGGATAGTGTTCAATCAGAACATAAAAGAACATGAGTAGATTGGTCCTAGTTACTTTTCGAGTCGGAGCGGAAGAAGAGGTGGGGGATTCTTGAATCTGGAAAAGGATCCAATGAATTCGAAAAAATTGAATGAGGAGCCGTATGAGGTGAAAATCTCATGTACTGTTATGTAGAGTGGTAGTAAGGGTGACTTGTTTGTCCACTTCTCCGCTATCACCCAAAATAAACAAAACTTTGCTTTATGTAAAGTTGCCAAAGTACGATTAACCTCCGGATTTGATATCACTGCTTATTTAGGTGTCTTTATACACCCGATGTGGATCTCTGCATAACTCTTTTTTTAATCAGTGAACGGAGTACTAGATACTCAACACTTCTCAGTACGTGTGACCCGATTTTGGGTTCGAAGGTGGATTTTAATGTGTTCTTACAAGTGTGAGAATGAGTTTGGTAAAAGTTGGATCTAATTTCATGTGAAAGAATCTGAACATCCAACCCCTGACAAGACACTGGGCACTGGGAAGAACCCAAGAGGTTTCCATACCCTTTTAGACGTTCCTATATACGTGATGTGGAACACCTGAAATGAGAATGAGAATAGAGAAGGAAACTTAATTTAAAATTTATCATCTGTATACTTTTTAGATGTTCTTATACACCTGATGTGGTACACCTGAATGAGAACGAGAATAGAGAAGGAAACTTCATTTAAAATTTCTCTGTGATTAAATTTGTGTTGTTACTTGCATTTTGTTATACTTGTTTTGTTTTCCCTTTTCAATGAAGTCTCCTTTTCTGCTAATATTTTTCATCGTTATAATTACTTTCTTTTCATCAATAATATGTAGGAGATGCGTTGAGGGTGTTGCTTGATACTGCTGGAACAATCATCCCCGACTATGATCCAGAAACAGTTGTTTCATTGACTAAATTTGCTGATCAGTTGCCTTCAGTATTTGGCGAGGTATATGCTGTCAATTTTATTTGTTGAGCCAGCAATTTGGATGAAAATTTTATAGTCTCCATTGCATGTTCTTGCTGTTTTTTGCTAATTATATATCTTGCTGAATGTTACTTTCTTGATGCATATTCAGCTTTAAGCATTATGAATTTTAGGCACATGATAATTTTGCTCTTAGCTATCTGCTCTAATGAACTTGTTACTTCTTTAAGCTTGCTCAAGGGATATCAGAGTTCAAGCCAACACCTTCAGAAAATCTTGAGTGTTTCAAAAATGCGTACAATGTCAAGCGTACACTGCTGGTATTTGTATTATGGTTTTATCATCCAGAGTAGTTTCGGATTGTAAGTCAATGTTAGTGTTGATGGGTTCAAACTTTTATTTCAGGTGAAATTTGACAATGACGCAATTGATGAGACAGATCGGCTTGAAGAGACACTAAAGCCTCGTGTAGAATCTTTTGGTGGAAAAGTGGACAAAATTGCATTAACCGGGAACCACATCACACCATGTGTACAGGTATAGTGCACATTCTTGCAAGATTTGCTTTGTTCACTTGTTTAAGCAGCTACAACGACTTATAGCGAGTGATATCAGTTCTACATGTTAGAATGATGAATTCATCGACAAAGCATAATCTGCCTTTCATTTTCAGGCTGAAATGTTGGTACAAACCACTTAATGATAAATAATGGCAACTTCCAAAACTTAAAACACTTCATACTGAACTTTGCGTTATTCGTTCATTTTCACAGAAACACAATGTCATTATTTGTTTTTGTGATCAGGAACCAAAATGGCGAGTAGGAACTGTATACACTCCAGCAGATGCTATTGCTCAAGTGGTTAAGACTCTTTCAATAAATGACACAAAAGGCCTATGTACAACCATTGCCAACTGGTTCAGTTGTCTGGAGGAGTAATCTTTTGTCACTTCAGCTGATATCCTATATCGTTTTGAAATGTGCATAAACATGGAAGTCTCTCATGCACAATGTATAGCTCAACGACGAAGAAAACTGCACATATATATATATATATATATATATCATCAATAGTACAGTTAAATGTCTCCTTGCCCTCTGGAAACGAAAGAAGAAATGTGATGCCTATACAACATTGCAAAAGTTTACAATTAGTTTAAGCATAATTACCTTAATTGAGATTACAAGTAGAGAGAGATACTATATGTTTTGAAAAACATACAATTACAATTATGAATACGTTTTTTTTATTATAAATTATTTTTTACTATTTACTACGCAAGAGTTAAAAAGTATGAAAAAAAGAAAGAAATCACTCTCAATAATTAGCACATGCCTAAAATTTTGCTAATAAAGAGCTCGTGGCAGCAAAAGTGGTACTAAGGAGATCTTGGCGCCAAAGTTGAGGAGCTTTGGTTACAATGAACCAAAAAAGGAAGAAAACATAAATAAATTATGTAATGGTGCGTCAAAATAAACAGAAAACTTAACATAACATTTTCAAAATTAAAAATTCATAAATGTTCTGTTTAAAAGTTTTTTCTGCTTGAAAATGCTATTTGAAATTGCAATACTTGTTTGGAAAATTATTGGAAATAAAAATGATTTTCACTCACTAATTGTTCCCCTATAAAGACGACCAAAATCTTTCCCATAACAAATTTAATGCCAAAAGAAAAGGTAAGCAGAAGTTACCATTCATTTTAACTGAGTTAATATCTTAAAAGGTTATTGAATTATAAGAATTTATCTAATAAAGACAATAAACTTTGTTTTATATCAATAAAATCATTCAATTTAAAATATTTATCTTTAAAAATCACTCAACTTAAGACTTTTATCATTAAATATCACCCGACTAGCAAAGACCAAACCTGTAATTTTCAAGAAGAAGCTTGGTTATTAATATTTGTATATTGAACTTTTAACATAAGTTCATTCAAATATTGTCCGATCACACTTACTCAAATGAGGGTAGATTGCCAACTAATCAAATAATTATTTTTTATTTAGAGTCCGATATTTATATTGAAATTGGACTAATTAGATTCGTATTGTGTAGGGCCAATTCAAGGCAAGCGATTGTACCGTAACTTTTTCATATTCAAAACTCGAAATCGGAAGGAGCCCACATCCTTTGGTAGTTCATATGTAGAGCGTCAAAATAAAAATAAAATAAAAAACTGAAAATGGTTTATAGGGAATATGTAACTATTTATTCGAGATTTTAAATTTATGGTTAAACTACAATAACTTTAAGTTAATATACACAATAGTAATTGGATTCATGGTCAATAGTTATAAATATTTACTATTAGCTTTCTTTCTTTATTTATATACAGAATCTAAATAATTGAATTCATGAATATACTAAATATTAGCTTTCTTTCTTTATTTATATATAGAATCTAAATAATTGAATTCATGAATATACAAATAACATTGTGGATGTGCAGCTTGAGCTATACATTGACTATATACGTACTGAATTTAATTTCGGCCAATTCAAAATCACTTCTAAATAGTCTTAATTTTTAAATGTAAAATCCTCACAGCATTTCAAATCTTTCGATATATAATTCGTTCGAAACAATTTATGCCGAAAAGAAAAGATTCAACACAAAAGAAGAAGGAAAAAGCATAAGCGATGAAGAAGAAGAAAGAACGCAGAATAGTCAATAGATGTCTTCAAAAATTAGAAACGATGCTTTTTTTATTCTTTTGCAGAAATTGCTAAAAAGATCTTTTTTCATTTTATTTTTTTTGTAAATAAGTTTGCCGATGGGCTACGTAGCATAATTATACCTAATTATACATTTTGGATTCATTAAGTTTTTTTAAAAAACAAATGAAAAATAAATGGATTTAATTAGATTATCAAATAATTAAATTTAAATAGACATTATTTTAACTTTGAAGGATTTCTCAAGGGTAACAGTCACTATAATATTATTGATTGAGACATATTTTTGTAACTAAAGTTAATATAAAATATTATATAAATAAGTGAAATCTTAATTCTATTTTTAAATACTTCTAGAATAATTTTGATAATTTTGTGTAAAGTTTTCAAAACTATAATCAATAAGAATATACATAAGATTTAAACATTTGTGGTATTATATAACATATAATAATTTATATATGACTATTATGTCTTACAAAATATACAAGAAATGTTATATTGTCCATTGAGAAAAAGAAAAATTAATCATCAAATTCTAATTAATTACTATCTATTTTATGAAATTACTAGTAAAAAATATATACAATTTTTTTTTTATTAAATATCTCTTTTCTAAATTTTGACTTTAGAACACTCATTCTACTAAGCCATCTCTAGCCAACAAAAGTAGTTAGTATTAATAACAATAATATAATTAATATATGATGAAGGCGAAGGGGCATTGGGTGAAGAAATGACAAGTTAATGGCAGAAAGAATAATGGAGGATAAGTTATAACAATATGATTAGGGTCTCTTTCACTTTATTTATTTAATAACGAGTAACTCTTCCTAAATTGTTTTTTGTGTTTTAGGTTAATTTCTATTAGCTGAAATATAGTACTCCTTGTGCTTTAGGTTATTTTTTTTTTTAACTAAGCAAATTTACATAATTTTTTTTCTTTTTGTTTTAGATTAAAAAAAAATTGTACTTGATTACATAAAATTATATAAATTTAGTATGATTAACTAATTTTAAAAGATAAATATTAATTAGCTATAATAAATACAAAATGAGTTTGTGTAGGAACATTTAAAATAGTGATCAGTTGAAACCCAATTGCCTATCGGACTCTTTTGGACTTCAAAATTAGCTGCGCAATAAAATAGTAAATTATAGGGCAGTGAAGAAATTAGACCGTGAAGAATAATGGGTCTTTATATTATGATCCCGATTGTTGTTAGAAATGTTGGAGGGCTGGGTTCGAAATGAAAGGTGCAAGTATAATAAAATTATGGAATGATGGGCTGGGATTAGAAGTTGATTAATGAAGGGCGAGGGTTGAGATTAGGCCACGTCAATAGGTGGTTATATATACGCAACAACTAGAGAGAGAAAGGCATGCATGGAAAATATCTGGTATCATTTCTTCCTCATTTTATGTCTATGGAGTATTTCTTAGTTCAGTTAACTTAGTTCATCGTAGTTAATTTCATTTTATAATCGAAATTCATTTTTAGCATTTATAAATCACAAAACAGTCCCAAAATCTGAATTCCTTTTCTGCAATTGCAATTTTGTATCTCATTGGGATCATAACACTTTAGTACCAATGCCTAGGCTAATCTTTAATTTTACCTTCAAATTTGATGGTCTTTAGTTTTAGTCCCTCAACACTTAAAAGTGAAAAATATGTAGCGAAAATATCTAACCGCAAAATGACTATATAAGTTTATATTTTTATATTATAATATTTCTATAAAATTTATGCCGAAGCGAATTATATGCTGCACAATTTGTGTCGGACAACTTAATTCCTACATAGATTATATCAAATGAGCCAAAGTCTTCTAATCTTAGGCCGGCGAAATTAGATCATAAATAAAGATAATTTGACCCATATGGACAAAAATTATTTACCATCATATTTGAGAGTTGCGATGATCTCGAAGGTCTTGACGCCAAAGTTACGGAGCTTTTGTTACAATGTACCAAAAATGAAAGAAGAAACATAAAAAAGATGACTGAAAATGGGTTTAAGAAATATATAAATATGTGTGTTTTTTAAAAATTATTTTGCTTATTGTACAGA
Organism: Solanum stenotomum; assembly: GCF_019186545.1. Lineage (NCBI taxonomy): Eukaryota > Viridiplantae > Streptophyta > Magnoliopsida > Solanales > Solanaceae > Solanum > Solanum stenotomum. The sequence goes on from NC_064291.1 coordinate 47,743,359, forward strand.
GTCGTACTTTTGTTTGGTCCAAAGTTAGAAAAAAATAAATCAATTTTTGGTTAACAAATTAAAAGGCTTTTCAACTAAAGCCTATTTGGAATTGAAACATAATGGAAGTAAAATTAATCTTAAAATTTTTTTCCAATAAAATTCATGTTTAAAGACAACTAAAATGTTATTCAAAACAAAATTTAACTCCAAAAGAAAAAGTAACTGCAGTATATATAATGGATAGAAACAAAAAAAAAAAAAAAAAAGGGCACTACATATGGCTTACCGTTATCTTGATTTGAGATTAAAATTAATTATATATGTCATTGCACTGCATTCTTTGATTGTTCATATTATTTAAACTTAAGTGCGTCAAGAAAATAGTTTGTGGAAAAAAAGTTTATTTTTTGAAAGATTGTATTTTTTATATATCTTAATTAAATCCAGAGAAAGATTAGTTTTCATTGTAATTGTCAAAATTCTTAATTAATTAGCACATGTCTAATTTTTTGCTAATAAGAACTCTTTGTAGCAAAGTGGGTACTTAGAAATCTTGGCACCAAAGTTAAGGAGATATTGTTACAATGAACCAAAAAAGAAGAGAAAATAAATAAATTATGTAATGTTGCGTCAAAATAAACAGAAAACTGAAAATAACATTTTTCAAAATTAAAAATGATTTTCACTCACTAATTTTTAATTTCTTTTTTTCCCCAATAAAATTCATATTTAAGGACAACTAAAATCTTAATCAAAACAAAATTTAATATCAAATGAAAAAGTAACTGCAGAAGTTACAGTATATTAAACTTTTTTAATTAAAATATATATTTTTTTTAAAAAAAACAACTTGTTTAATGCCTGTTTCAAGCAAAATATTTACCCCACATTGGGTATTTATAAATAATTTAATAATGTTATGATGAATTTTAATGAAGCGTGATTAAGAGTTAAAGAAATATGTATAAACACATGTCATGCATCTATTAGTTTAATGTAAAGATCCAATAAGTCTTTATTTACTTGGGGAAGTTGAAAATAAAATAGAAAAATAAACACTTAAGCAAGTAATTAAGAGTAGTGCATTTGCAAATTGTAATTAGCTGAAGAATAGTAATAAAAAATCCTAACATTAAGGAGAGATACTCTCCCTCAACTGCTTTAGCTTCATTTTTACCACCTTCTTAGTTGTTTTACCGCGGATTTATATTCTATAAGAGTAAAATTACATGAACATTTTCTGTTTTTTTTTTTGGGTAAAAGAGTTTATTGCATTTGATTACATAAAATTATAAATTTAGTATAATTAACTAATTTTTAAAAATAAATATTAATTAATTATAGTTGAATGTGAAATAATCGAAGTGCAAACCCATGATAACTTATATTGCATCATGGAATCTCATCTTGCAAGCAAAATCTCATTGTGTTTGAACATTTAATATTATTGTGTTTATTACGTCAAGGATTGTGGTGAGATGAATAAGATTTCTTCGTTCTTAGTTAAGAATCTCAAGTTTCAATCATGTAAGTTAAATAAATAGAACAAATTCTTATAAAAAGTGGTTTTTCTTTAATTTTCCTTACTCTAGTATTTTCAAATTTATTTAGGCTCCAAAACGATTATGGAAAGTTGGATGAGAAATCAAACAACAAAAATATATTATGTTTATCATTCTTTGAGTTAGACCAATATTCCAATTTCGTTTCAAGTAGCATAAAATCATACATGCCAAATTTAAAGCTAATTTTTATTTCAAACCCCATTTTTTAACATTAGGTCAAGAAATAATAGACATATATATTTACAATGTTCGTTCAATTGTTATTTTGTATTCTCTTTTCTTCGGAAAAAATAAAATTTAAAAGGTACTAAAATCGGACAAAAACAAGTGTTTTTAATGAAAAAACTATACAAATTGAACCCACTAGACAAAGTATTTACCCTTAATACCATTAGAATATATATATAACGCTATTAACTATCAAGTATTAAGTAAAGAGTAGCCGCTTATACCAGTGTTCTTTTCCCTTTCTTTTTATTTATAAGTTGCAGTTACAAAACTTACGGAGGGGTAATTAATTACAGAAAAAGAAATAATGGAAACAAAAGAGGGGGCATATTATTAAATAAAATAAAAAAAAGCTTTCTTTTCTTATGGAGTTCATTAATTAATTCAAAGGAAATGAAAAGAATGGAAATAAATATATTGCACCCACGTTTTCACAGATTTATGGAAACAAAGACATTATGTCTTTAATTATTTTGTGACTATGGTTTTCAGTTGAGATTTATGATTATAGTGAAATGAGGAAGAGTAGGAGAAGAGAAATAAAACTAATTGACAATATAAATTAAGATTAATGCAAGCTGAGCTAATAATTGAAAAGTAAATATCAATTTCACATGGAATTAAATTCCTTGTAAATGAGGAATTTACAGTGAAAATTACAGTAATTAAAATCGTAACTAAGAAAAAAATAAAAACTTACAACTTCAAAAAATATATAATGAAATCATGGCTAGCCTTAGACAACAAACAACAGTTAATTGAACTGAACTGAACTAAACTAATTCTTTGGCTGAAAATTAATCATTTGATCAAAGTTTTGATTTCCTCAAGGACTTGTGAATTTTGGAATTCTTGATTATTTTCTAGTGCTTCAAGGAACACTTTTGGAACCAAGCAATGTTCACTTGAATACAACTTTTCTTGAATCAAGGAAGATCCAACAAGTTTCTGCAAATTTGATGTTTCAAATGATTCCTGAAAATTAAATTCAAATACAAATACGTTAATAGCTGAGTATACAAAATTTTCAGCTAAATATTCGATTAAAAAAAAATTATGAATTATGATTGCGACTACTAGTGTTAGGAATGGAAATAAAGGTCATAACCCAAACAATAAAAATAAAGTATAGGATAAAATTAGAATGTTGTAGTATAATTTATTTACTTACCTGATATGATCCCATGAATGCAAGAAGTCCAGCTTGTGCTTGCAACAACTTAATATACTTGAAAGTAGCTTGAAGCATTTCAGCAGTATTCATCCTGTGTCCACCAGGTATCAATTTACCCAATTCTTGTGTCTTATCGCTAATCTTCTTCCTCCTTTGCCTCGCCGCGATACTCTGTGCTGACATCTTCTTCTCATTATTATTATTACTACCGCCTTTCTTCGCGACAACTCCAGCATTATTGCTGCTAAAAACAGGCATAGGAATTTCTGGAAGCAAATACGAGGCAAAATCCTCAAACATTGGAGGATTTGGCACAAACCCCTCATTGAACAAACTTTGACAGTTGTCTTGAAAGACCTTTTGTTGTTTCTCATAAACAGAGTACTCTGGCATGAATGATGAATTGTGAGTGGCCGGGGTTATTATAGTACTATTTGGAAGGAAGTCAAAAACCTTTTGACGTTTTGGGGTGCTCTCAAAAACAGAGTAGTTTGGAATGAAACAAGAATTGTTATTCATTATGTCATCTTGAACGACCTCTTGTTGTTTCTCAAAAACAGAGTACTCTGGCATGAAACAAGAATTGTTATTCATTTCGACAGGTAAAATAAACTCGTCTGGATCAAAATAACAATCTTGATTTTCATCAGAAAAGGTGTGACCATCATCATAGTTGAAATCAAAGAGAAGGTGCTGCATTTCTTCTGAATTGAATTCTTCAACATTTGGTTCCAATTTAGAAGCAGAATAGTAGCTAACACTAGCCATTCTTCAATGGATCCAATAACACACCCTTTACAAGCAAAATACAAAATGAGCTTAAGTAACAAATACTAGTATAGTAGCTTAAACATGAAGTGGTTAATGTAAGAAAGATAAAATTAGTTTAAGGATAATTACCTTAATTGAGATATTATATGTCTTGGTGAATCTTGCTGTTTTTCCTCACTTGTTCAACAAAAGTAGACCTAACAAACAAGTCTTGTTTTTCTCTGTGGCTGACAAACTAAGTAATTAGTGTTGAGATTAATATATGATGACGGCGGAGGGGTGGGTGGGTGGGTTGGGGGTGCGGGATCTCAATGACAGTTACTTTTTAGAAGAGTAATGGAGAAGTTATAGGGACATTAACCGATTTCACTTTATTAACCGTTCTTTACTCTTTTTTTTTACTGTAATTGTTTTTACTTTCTTTTTTTCTTATACTGTTTTATCATTTATAAGGGGAAAAAATGATCCAATTTGTCTTTTATAATCCCTTTTAACTAGTGGCTTTATGATACAAAGTAAGTATTTATTCGTATTAATACCTAATTAAATAATGTAGTTTTTAAGTTCGAAATTATTACTATAATTGAAAATGATAAAAGTCTACACACACAAAAAAAAAAAAAAAAAATCTATGTTTTGCGAAAGTTTGTTGAAAAAAGCAATTACGAGAGTAAGTTTTTTTTTTTTTTAAATTATTATTTTCATTGTTTAACGCTTAAGAGTTAAGGTACGAAAAAAACTACTTTCTAAAGTGTAGCTTGAAAAAGAAATAAGTAAATCTCTGAAAATATATGATCACAAGCTTTTTGAGGACAACAAAAATTGCAGTGTGCTAAATATATAATTTTTGGTATCTCGTAATAAATTTTTATTAGGTTTGAGGTTTCCAAAAAGAAACTTTTTTAATGTATTTTCTACAACGCGCCAAATGGTCTCCTTTTTTTCTTCTTTAAGTTGTTTACGCAATAATCTAATGAAATTATTTTTAAAAATTTCTCCATACGAATTTTCATGTTTTTCCAACATTTTTAGCAACATAAAACTTTAAATATAAGGCCCCATTTCTCCATATTTGGGCTTAAAATTAGGACAGTGGCGAAGAATGGGTCATTAGCACAAATGGCCGGGCTATTCTTTAATTTTAGATAGTCTTTAGTTTTAGTCCTCAACACTAAAATAACAAACAATTTCGATTCAATATAAATTTATATTTTCGTATCATAATATTTCTGTGAAATTTATACTAAGCGAATTATATACTACACAACTTGTGTTGGATAACTTAATATAAGAATTTACGTCATATAAGCAAAAAAAAATCTAAATTATGTCAAGTGAAATTAGATAACATATAAAGATATTTTGACCCATATGAACAAAAATTAAATATCATCATATTTTAGGGCAAAATTAAAAATCACCCCAAATAAAGTTATCCGTGCAAAAACTTCAACAATAGTTAGATTATTTATGAAAGGTTGACTAAATCAATTAGCATATGCGTAAATATAAGAGCAACTTAAACTTGCAATAATATTAAACAGAAAATGGAGATCTTGGCGCCAAAGTTACGGAGCTTTTGTTACAATGAACTAAAAAAAGAATAAAAATAAAAATAATCAAATAGTAAATAGTAAATTAAGTAATTAAGAGTAGTGCAGTTGTGATTAGCTAAAGAGTAACCGCTACTTGTGCTTTAGATTAGTTTTTACCACTTTCTTTTTTGTTTTACCGCGGATCTATAAAAACAATTACATAAACCTTTTATTTTTTTACAATAATAATTATTGCACTTGATTTACCAAAAGAATATTTTTAAACATTTTCCTGTAGTTCAGGGGTATTATAATTAAATAAGATAATCTAATTGTGATATAAACATATATATATATATATATATATATATATATATTTCTATTATGTAGAAGCATGATGAACCAAGACGACCACATCATAATCTTATTGTACATTGTGCAATAAAAGTTAGACAGATTTGTACTTTTTAGTTATTTAAAACAAATGTTGGGGTATTTTTGTCTTTTGAATCAATTATTTCTTCTTAGGAGCTTCTCGATCATTCCTCCCTTTCCTTCTTCTCTCGTTAATTTCTCTCTCAAACCCAGAGGCAAGGCTAAGGTCAAGCAACCATATGAATCTTTTCAGAATTCCAATAATAAGGAAGTTTAGCATTAGGTTTTTTTTAATCCTCTTTAAGTTTTCATCTCAGATCAAATCATATTACTATTTTAAGCTTTGTCAATTTATTAGGGTGCACAAGGCTTTGGTGACTGAATGAGACTCGTACGGTCTAATCTTATTCTCTTTTTTCTTCTTATGTTTTACTTAGAAATTATTCTTATTTCTCGTTTAGATTATATCAACTGGGAGTGGAAATTTACAACTGGAAGTGGAAATTTACAAATTTCTCTGTGGATTTTTTGTTTTGACTTTATTTATAATCAATTGTTGAACTTTCTCACAAGATGTTAGTTCTGTGTTTGGATTAAGAATATGGATTTTGATACCTACTTCCTTTGTTTAAAAAAAAGATGCCTCTTTACTTCTTTTTTTGCAACTCTTTAATTTTCAATTTCCACATAACATGTTTAACACCACGATATTAAAGGACATTTTGATACATTTTACATATTTCTTCCTTTCTTAAACTTCGTACCAAGTCAAAATTAGGCAAACAATTTGAAATGAAGAACATACATTATATTGCTTTATTCCTTTCTACGCAAATCAGGGATGGTTGGTTTCAGCAAGATAAAATTTGGTTCAGACTTTTGAGCTAGAATCGTGAGTTGTGATGAGAGTTTTGCGTTGTACGATGATTTTATTTTGTTCAACAAGTTCACTAAAAGTAGAACGTTTAGATTGCTGCACCATAGAGATTTTGCCTAACAAAAAAAACGTTTTAAGAGTGTTACTACTCTCTAGAAGTATCTGCATTGTCTCACTGTTGATTGAGAATTATTAGTTGAAAAAAAGGTTCTTTCTCACTAAAAGCTATCACTTTCCTTTAATTTTTTGCCCCTACTTTAATTTAATTAATAGTGTTCTTGTTTTGGTCAGGGGGAAGGTAGTTGAGTTTGTTGTTTGAGCATTATTTTGATTGTGGTGTTATCCGTCCACCAAATATCTGTCATGTTTGCCCAACTTTTCTGAGCTTTCTCCCGCCTCTTTTTTGGTCTCTCTCTTGGTTTGTTTTCTCTGGATTATGAAGTCACGATTTTTTTTTCTTACTCAGATTAATACTCATGGTCTGTAGTATCTTCATCTCAACAGCTTCATATTATCAGCAACAATGTGGATACTCGAAGCTGTTTTCAAAAGGGAGATTTTGAGGTTTTAAATGAATGGCTTGCAAATACTAATCTTTGGTCCATTTAAGGTATCGTCACCTTCACCCCATAAGCTACTTCTATTTTCATTGTTTCCCTTATTTGTTAGAAGTATTACCTTGTTTGTAGCTTGTCACTAGAACATAATGAATATAGGACTTTTCAAAATCAACTTAACAAACCTAAAAACATGAAGGCATGTCCTTCTTAGCAAGTATATGAGTCTCTCTAATTATAGATAGATACCTTTGCAATTCTAACTAATATTATCTAAAAAACTTAATGTTTAAGCAAATTAGAACGGTCAAAAAAATGTATTTGTAGTTCCATAAATGTGGTTGTGGAGTGTGTTTCACAAATGAGCTATGCCACCTTATCTAATGAAATAAAGGACCCCTAAGGTTATTATGGTCCTTGATAATTTGTGGATTATAGAGAATGGTGAGAACCGTATAGTGCAAATTTTGAGAATTTTTTGAGTTTTCAACGGTGGAAGTTTTATCAGATGCAAGGCTTATATACCTCACTCTTTACATTTGGATCGTCTTTTTTGGATGGTAATTTGAATAACATTTGGAGTTCTTATTGGTTTTGCACATTGTATTTTTTTAGCAGTGTACCACTTATAATTCGACAATTTGGAGCTTAAATTAAATGCCTTATTTCATTCGTGGTGATTATGATAAGATTGTTGTTAAGTTAAATTGTTGCAATTGCACCACAAACTAAGAGAAAGACTTCTCGAACTGAACAACCTTCGTGATGAAATGGTCTTCTATTATGAAGGGGCTGGGGATCACAGTATTTGGAACGGCATACATGTCGTTCACGATGGTTTGGTTTACAAAAGATTCTATGTTGGACCTGTGGCCAATGCACATTATTCTAGGAAGGTGACTGCAACTCATTCGCTAATTTTAATCACACTTAGTGCGACGGTTAAGTAGTACGATTAATATTAGCGGTTGGCAAGATATTCTAATGCATTTGTTTGATAACTGAATTTGCAGCTTCATCATTCAGAGAAGTTCAATGGTGTTCCATTGGCTTGTTCTTAGGACCTAAGTTAATAAGAATTGTAAAATTACACAGAACACTGTTTCAACAGTAAACAAAAGTAATACTATTACAACATAAGAGGAGAATCTAAGAATGGATTAATGATGATTGATGCAAGAACTATGGATTAATGGTGATTGATGCATGAACTGGAAGAAGTAGGGGTGATGGAAGAGTTGGAGAAGGAAGTAAATCGAAGGACAACTTTCAAAAGGATCATGAATGATTGATCACATTGTTCATAAGCATAAAAGTCATTTCACAATTCTTATCGATTGAGGAAGGGGATTTGTGATGTATTTGACTGTAGAGAAAATGTAACTCTATTGATGAAATGAATTTGTATGTATTTAGGATCTTATTCAGTAAGAAAAAAATATTATATTATTTTATTATATATTAGAAGCTATAGTATATATGCAATGTCTTGCTCTTTTTTTTTTTTTTGGTTGCCAATTCAAGGCTAAAAAGAAAGAAGGATGCTGATGTCCTCTTTTCTTCTTTTTTTTTCGGGGGGGGGGGGGGGGGNCTTCACTTTTTATAATTGAATAATCTTTTTTGGTTGGTAATTTGAATAAACATTTGGAATTCTTATTAGTTTTGCACATTGTACTTTTTTTAATAGTAAATATTGCAATTGGTAAAATATTGTTAGTTTTTCTTCTTCATTGTTGGAAAAATAATAATGTGCATGGGAGTTTCAATACTTCTTGAATAGTTTGACATCCATTTCCATGTTTTAATTATTGATATTACTTGTCTTTTGCAAGTATTCATCCTAAACTTCTCCACACGGTGGTGTTAGGAATGATAAAAAAGTTATTTGCTAAGTTGATGCCTACAACTTTTACTCATTGAAAATGATGAATACATATTGGAGATAAAAGAATCCAATGATACATGTATAATGATGTACATATGTGTGATAGTATTACATCAAAATCCAACATATTGGGCCCGTGCTTAGCACGGGCATCGCTTATCTAGTGTATATATATATAAAATCTCATCTGGCTAGCAACACCAATTTGTGTATGCACGTTTAAAGTGAAACTCAATTGTCTGTCTAACTAATTTTGGTCTCAAAGAAATACAATATTTAGCATATGTAGCATCTTTTTTTTATTTGGTACTCAATATTCACGTTGAAGTTCAATTAAATTGAACTCGTATTGCATAGGACCCATTATATGGTGATTAGGGTCCATTCGAGGAAAGCAATTTTTTCCAAGGATATTTTGTATTTAGGACTCAAAATCAACGTCTAGTTAAAGGAGGAACGGTTCATATGTAGTGCTTAAATTTAAGTGTACTTAGAAAATCGTTTGTTGAAAAAAAAATAGCTTGTTTCTTGATTGGTTGTAATTTTATATAATTTAATTTAATTCAAATTTAGTTTTCATGGTATATTGCAAAAATTCTTAATTAATTAGCACATGCCTAAATTTTTGCTAATTAGAGCTCGTGGTGACAAAAGTGGGTACTCGGAGATCTTCGCGCCAAAGTCACGGAGTTTTTGTTACAATGAATCGAAAGAAGAAATAAATAAATGATGTAAGTCAAAATAAACAAAAACTGAAAATGGTTTTTATAATTACAATATTCTTTTTTAAAAAAAAAGTTGTTTGATGTCTATTTCAAGAAAAACACTAATAATGTCTATTCACAAAATTATTATTTTTTACAAATAAAATTCATTTAATAACATATTGTCCGATAAAACTTACTACATTTTTATAAAAATAAAATGAAAAGCATCTTCAAGATCTCTCAAAATTAACGGCTAAATACTTACACGCATACTTATAATTGAACTAGATCTGGAAACGTGCGTTGCACGTTTATCTCAAAATACTCCATATAAATTTTTATTGCAAAATTCAACATTGTTTCAATATGATATCTTCCTAATTTAAAAAATAAACTTTTAACTGTAAAATTGACTAAAAGTACTTAAAGTAAAAATAAATAACAATTGGACAAATTCAATATTCAAATGAGGATACTAAAATACCACATGATAGGCTAATGTATACAAAGCAACAAATCATGGCAAATTCTCAATAATAATAACAACACAACAATAGAAATTTGTACAATAACAACAAACAAGAAACATAAAGGTTAAACTAAACAAATAAAAAGAGACAAGAGAAGAGAGCATAGAGATTTTCTCTTCTTTTTTTTTCAATTGGTTTAAGTGGGTACAATATTATTGTGTCAAATGTCACTATTTATATGATAACATTGAGAAACACAAAGAGCTGTCACAAATATGATATTAATCCATTTGAAATTATCGATGAGAGAGTAAAAAACATAATGAATACAATTAGTGGGTGTTACATACATTTACATAATGATGAGTTAGTGGTAATTTATGTATATTAATATGATGATTTACTATTTACTATTTAATATTTAAGTTATTAAGCAATTTATAACATTTAAATGTAATGTAGAAATAAAACTGTAATCTAAGGATAAAATATGTAAAAGAATTTAAATATATTAAATGTGTAATGGAAAATCATTATGACTAATTATTAAAAAAATTATACTTCCTCCGTCTCATTTTACATGTCACCTTTTTCATTTGCACTTGCATTAAGAAATGAGGTAATTTTACCCTTATACCCTTATTTAATGTTTTCTTAAGACAACTTTATAATAAATGATGAATATGTTAGATTTCAAAAATATAAATGCATTTGGATGACTATTTAAATTTTAGAGTTTATTTTTGAAGCCAAATTTTTTCACCAATTGATCCAAAAAATTTAAAAAATCAAGTTTTTCCAACCTCAATTTTCCTATATGTTTTGTGTAAAATATTTTTTAAAATATTTTTATATATAAATTCTTAAAGCAAATATGACAACATCACAAAATTCCTTTGAACTTTTTGAAATGTCATCTTCCTTGATAAAATTTGTTGAAGCTTTAACTTTCTAGATTATTTTCGAATTTTTCTCATTTTTTATTTTTAATTTGTTTGTTGATATTTTTTTTTCAAAATCAGATTTTATAGAATAAGTAGTGAATAAAGAAAGTAGTTAATTAATGAATGAAGTACTCTCTCAATGAAATTAACTACTTGTAAATTTCCTAGGTTAGTCAAAGTAACTACATTTTCAAGATTAATTAATTAATCTATCAAGGGTTTATGGACAAAATATGATAATTTATGCATAAATTTTATAAAATGACATATATTGTGGTCCAACTATTTTTAGAAAGGGATGACATACAAAATGGAACGGAGGGAGTAGTAACTATGATTATGATCACTATTACTATGTGAAAGATGTAAAGATTGTTGATTTTTTCTTGCTAATAATAACTTGCAATTTAATAATGTGTATTGAATTGTAAGTCTTGGAAATAGGAGTATTAATTACTATAATACGAACAGTCAAAATTCATTGAATCCCAAAATAAATATTACTCCCTCCGTCCCTATTTAGCTGTCCATATTTCCTCTTTTAGTTGTCCATTTTGACAAATCAAGAAAGGACAACAATTTTTTTCCTATTATACCCTTATTTAAAGTGAAAAGTTGTCATAAATAAAGTAAATAAACTTATGAACTTTCCATCATTGATTGGTTATCTTGAGTGAATTTATTTTGGAAGTAAATTATACTATAAGGGTAAAATTGTAACTTCACTATGCTAATTATTGTTGCCTTAATCTGTGTGTCATTTCTAAAGTGGACAACTAAATAGGGACGGAGATAGTAAATGAAAAAAATAATATTTTAAATAATTTCAAGAAAATAAATTAATACTTAAAGGATATTTTCGTAATTCAACTTTTGACTTAGATTCTTCCCACTTTTAATAATATATATGATGATATGATGAGATAATCTAAGAACAAACACATCATGTATATTTATTGATCTTGCTACTTGCTAGCATCACCAATTTGTGTATGCACCTTTAATATTGTTGTGATTTGCATCTATCATATCAAGGATTATAGTGAGATGAATAGAATCACTCCTTTCTTAATCAAAAATCTTGAATTCAACGGTAGAAATAGAACAAATTCTATTAAATAACAGTTCTCCTTTAATTGATCTTATGCGAGTAATTCCAACTTAATTAAAGCTTCAAAATGGATATTACACATTGGATGAGAAATCAACCAAAAAAATAATATTATGTCTATCATTCTTTTAGTTAGACCAATTTTCAAATTTCATGTCACGTAACATAAACTCATACAGGCCAAATTTAAAGCTAATCTTTAAGGTCTCAAAAAATGATCTGGAGAAATTTTACAAACTTAATTTTTTTCCAAGTAAAATGCATGTCGAAACATAACTTCAAGTTTAAAGAATCACAACTTCAAAAACTCACATTTTCAAGATTCAACTTCAAAATCTATAATCAAACGGGAGCTTGATAATGCTCAACTCGATTTGTATATTGTAAATGAGGGCAAGTTTCCAATGATAACCCATGAAAACTCAGCCTCAAGCTATAAGGCTGTTGTTTTGACATGGAAATGATATTATATAGATATCTACATTAAAGACTAATAAAATAAAACTTTGCTTATCAAGGTGAGTTTGCAGCAGACATGCTGCGACAAGCTTCTCTGCCTATGCACCACACTCTTCGGCTTGGAGTTGCAGTTACTGAACTTAATCTTGATTCAGCAAACTCAATATCTATATCAGAAGCATTGGTACGACGAGAATCACAACAACGTCCATCTGTTTTATTCATCTGATCAATCAACGAGTGCCTCACACGACTAGCCATGGGACTATCTGTCAATCCTGCAATTCTTATGCCAGGAAGGTGGCATGAAGCCGCGGGAGAATTGGGATTGCTCAAAATGTCTTCTTGCAGAATCTCTCCTATCCTAGTCAGGATGCTGAATGCCAAGTTCAACAGAACACGAGAGTATGCTTCAAGAATTGAACACCCGATATCCTACAACGATAAGAGAAGAACAAAAACAATTAAGAACACATTAAGCAGCCATGAAATACAATGACTCGTTTCGAGTCTTGATAATCTGGACATGGTATACACGCCTCATAGCACTAGGGAGACACAATATAAGCTAAGCAAATAATTGCCAATACTATTGTTTGCTAGGACCATTTATTGAAGACTCTCTAACTAAAAGCAACATGACAAAATTCGAAACAAGGTCTTGTAAATTGGTAATATGTCAATGTTTCTGACCTCCCAGACCCACACTATCCAACCCACTACTGTAAGTACGGAATGTACAAACAATTCAACATGCAGCACACAGATGATCTAGCTTTATCAACAGAAAGATTCTAGCTTTCTTTTAAATTACGGAGGAACAGTTCTCCTCATCTGAAAACAGCCATTCACGTTCTATTCCTCCCCACTAATAAAAAAGATTGAGAATCTCGAGAACTAAAACAAAAATGAAGTAATGTTTATCACAAGGCTCTCCTTTCTATATTAATTCTATCTTATGGATGTAGCTAGTGGGACAAAATTTTACCTTGCCATACTGGATCTTTGTCACATTGAGGAATGTCTGAGGAAGGTTTGGGTATTTATTCATGAGTTGCTGCAGAAGAGCTTCTGCTCTGCTCGATAACACCTCAATCTTGTCCAGTTCAGATATTGGATCTTTTTTGAAAGACCAAGATGTTCGAGCTGGAGATTTTCCACAGACATGGTCAGCTACTTTCTCTTTCCATGCAAGTATTGCAGCCTCCAACCTGTTAACAGCTTCAAGGGCATTGTGTTCAGATCTTACGTTAAGGAAATTGAGCATATCCTCCACAGATGTTGATTCTGCATTCAGGATCCTATAAAGGTCCTCCCCAAGACTTGTCCTGCCAGACTGTTAGAGTGAATGGATTTTGTTACTCGGTTCATATGAACAAAGAAATACATTGTAGCAACTACAAAATAGCTTCAGTGACATAGCTCACTTGCCTTTGGAAGTGCTTCTTTAATGATTGTTGGAACAGGCATTTCAGACAAAACATTTTCGTTGATAGCTTTAGCTGCCTTGTATATTTGATTCACCAACTTACCCTGATTCAACAATTTGTTTCTTTCAGGGTCAGAGAGCCCAGCTATGGGTACCTGGGGTGACGGAAGCCACCACCTTTTGCTCTCCCCAGCACTTCTACTTCTTCCTTCTGCTCGGCTACCCACTTCCGTATACCAAAACTCAGTATTAACCATTGAATCCAGAGCTTCCTAGACATTTCAAGAAATATAATATTTAAAATTAGAACCAAATTGATGCTTAAAAAGAAATGGTCTACTTTTCTAGGATTAAAGAGACCACCTACAAGAAGCATGGAGTCCAACTTCTGAAGTGCTGGAAGATTCATATGGATGTCTGCACGAGCTTTTGGAACCATGATCTGGTCCAACAGCAAGTTGAGCTTACATTAAACTTTACTATGATGAAATCATGAAATACATTTATTTAGTGAATGGCTAAAAGTCACAGATACCTCCAATTTCTGGCCATTAGAACCAGTTCGTTTAGCAGGAACCAACTCAATCATATGGTTCGTAGGAGAGAGCAACCACTCCATTTCTCTCTTCCATTTCCTCCTCCCATCCTCTGCAAGTGGCTCCAATTTCCAAAGTTCCCCAAACACTGATGCTGGAAATCAAGTAACAGTATGTCAAATCAGGAGGGAAAAGGAATAGTAATGGTGGTGTAGGCCATTAATAGAGCTATTTTATTGGCCTGTTAGACCTTTTAATTGTAACACAATGAAAGAGTTAGGCAAGGCAATACTTGAGAACAAAACCAAATTAGCAACTCTTATACCTGCAAGATTTGTAATGGCATTTGACAGTGCTAATGCAGTGGAAACCCCCTTGCTTCCTCCAGTCACATCCTCCCCCAGCAACAACTTTGCAAATTTTTCTTTCATTGTTTCCAAATCGGAAAACTGGGTTGTATAAGCCGGTTTTTCTTTTACATAGTAATGTTTTGGGCTTGCTGAGAAATCCCACTCCTCAGATCCCTGATCATCCCTCTTCATTGTTGTCCAGTGAGACGAGAAAGATCCAAAAACATTATTGCTAGAACTGCTGCTTGAGTCATCATCATCCAAGGAATCTGTAACACCTCCATCACCTCTGCTAGTGACACTTTGATTGTCATACGGCCGACTGTTCAAAATACTTTCAAGGCCATCATATGTTGTAATTCCTGAAAGTTATATTAATTTTAGCAGTGATGGAGGGAAGGGTAAAGGCTAATCCAAGACAAAACATTTGTTAATAAGATATAACGAAAAAATCGAGTACGGGCCATGATGCTTAAGTGTTGACTGCAAGACGGAAGAATAAATAAAATGATCACAAGAACATGCACAATTTATATGTCTTTTAATTAAAGACTTGCAGAAGATCTAAAAATTTAAGCATCTTAAATGTGCAATTCGACTATGTTACTTATACAGCATGGATGTTGCACAAGCATGACACTACTACCAGCATATTTAATTTGCAAGTATGTGTATGTTCATATTCTTGTCACTGCAAACTATTCTCTTTGTTAAATATATGAGAAACAAAAAAATGATCAGCTCAATGAACAAATTTGTCAAATTACTCCTTGACAAGAAGTAGGATGACTTAAATGGTAAACCAATAAAATATCAATACAGATGTAGATCTTCAAAGAAGATCAATTACTGAAGCACACAATTCCTACTTTTCTGTTGAATGTTATTTGCCTATATTCACAAGAAATAAAGATGACTAGATGTGTATATCAGTTAGCTCTACGTTTCTTTTTAAAATAGTAGCAGTTGATACAAACAGATGCCACAAACTGAAATGAAACTTCCCGAAGTAGCAGTTGATACAAACAGAAACTTTAAATCATTTCACAAAAGGAAAGCAGGCTTTGTCCCCTGTGTAGTTACTTCAGGTGTTGCATGAAATTGTAGTGAAGCTTTTAGTTTCAAAGAACTACTAGAGTTAGGTCCACCATTTTACCAAGCATATTTTAGACAAGAACCAGGGAAAACTACCACAGATCTCTGCATGGAGAGCTTAATGATAAATCACTACCACAAGTGAGGTTCTGGGGAGGATATAGTATATGCAGACCTTACCCCTACCTTAGGAGGTAGAGAGGCTGTTTCCGACAGACCTTGGCTAAAAAAAAAGTATGCTTATAATTTCAAAATATAAGAGTATTCCTCTCCTTCCCATCTATGAAATTATTAAAATAAAAAGTAGAAAATTTCAAAGCATAGTTCCTCCCATGTGACTTATAATTTCAAAATATGCCTAACTAGTGCTGGGTCCCACCCTAGGACTGTTTGTCAACTGAAAAAAAGTATATTTTTCAACCTTTGGCAGTTTCAAGCCATTGATCCCAGCATTTGAGTTGTTAATTTACTGAGACTAAAGCATTCACCAAATAACTAACATGGCAGTGTTCAGATTCAAGAAACATGTGCTTCACAGAAGTCAAAGAAACTACACTGAACATGTAGACAAACAAGGTGGTTAGTAAATGTCGGATTCACAATCTAAATATTAGCATTCACTTATAAATTTATTGGCATTTACCCCTGATATTGTGCTAAACTATCCATACAGATGACTAAGATATCATTAACGTTGTTAACTCCCAACGCAGAACTAAATAGGAAACTACCCAAATTTAGAAAAAGTTGTGTTCATGGCACATTTGACTGTTCATGTAGGAGCTCTAAAGATGTGGCAAACCCCCCTCCGGATACACACTAGAGTTCCGCTAATCCCAGCTTAAGATCAACTAAGTTACTTCAACAACATGAAACATTAATTTTCTATTCACTATGAGATGCAAGTGCAACTACTTGATACAGTTACTTGGCATTTATTCTGTCATCTACCTTCTACAGCTTTCTTTTTCTTTTTTTAAAATAGGTAAAAATATTTCTGTCTTCTACAGTTTTCTGAAAGAACCATTAAATCTGTAGGGCAATATTACTTTGAATGCTCTACTACTCCTATTATGGTCCAAGAATGGAAGTCATTACCTTCCTACTGACATAAACGTGACCGATATTAAATATGTCATGGTCAAAATACATATGCTTCAAAATGGAGGGCCATATCACAAGAGCATTGATGCATAGTAGGGACCCCGCACTCATAGCTTCTTTACAAAATGCTCTCTCATATCAATGATAGTTCCCTACAATGGTCTCCACAATTCTTTCAAGGGCGTGGACAACGTCTGGTCCTTGTACCAAATTGTAGATAATGACTCTTAATACAATCCCAATTTATAGCGTTATTTAATTTTGCTTTTGAGATGCAGCATTATAGAAACTAATCTATTTGTTAAGTACATTACCAACAAATAGCAATCATAGGAATGTTAATGTACTCCATTTTGTGTGACCCACACCTAAAAACAATCCCAGTAGAGAAAACACTAGAGATTGTTGGAGCAACATTTTGTGGAACTTTTTGCCCACCCAACCGACATATTCTTCGACTCTAACAACTATCCCTCAATCCGAAGCAAGTTGGGATCATCTATATGAAACTTCATTGTCTACATCGCGCCAAATACAAAAAAAGAATATTTATAACTAGTAAGAGGGGTAAGCTTACTCTGATTTTCATCAAAGTCAATGCTGATCTCTCTATCTCTTGTACAGCAGGCAAGTCTACTCCTCATGATTACCATCTTTAGCAATCTTGATTACCGTTTAGACCAAAATGTACTTCAGATAACTGGAAATTATCTCAAAAAGATGCTGTTCAACAAACACCTATGATAACCAAACAGTGAAAATGTCAGATGGCAAGATACAATTAATGCAACTGTTATCATTTTGAAAATAAGGCAAAAAAGTCATCAAACAAGTAAAATACATTAAAACTCTCACACTTGTCATTATTATTGTGCTTTGAAGTAAAAGCTACCACACTAATCCTCTTATCCCCAGAAAGAAGTGGAGTAAGAAAATGAAAGAACTTGAATATTTAAGCTCATCCACAATTTAACCAGACCAACAAAAACAACAACATACCCCTGTGTAATCCCACAAATGAGGTCTAAGAATGGTAGCATGTACGCGAACATTTAAGATAGAGAGGCTGTTTACAATAGATCCTCGGCTCAACAATTAAACCAAACCCTTCACTAAAATTTGTTCCTAAATTTCAAAACCAAACACCCTTTTAAAGTTCATTAAAACTGATTACTATTTTTTATTGTTTAGTTCCATGTAACTCTCAACAAGTCAATTTTAGCTAACTTCACAGTCCAAGCTTCCCATTCCAGTGTGCCCCAAAAAGACAGAAATAAAAAAGTAACAGCTCCATAAACCAATCAAAACAGAATACTTATCATAGATGGTCCATAAAAAATTAAAGATTTGTGACACCAATCATAGTAATGGTCCCAGTTTTCTAAGGCTCCAATTTGACTCAGAGCTCAAAAATACTCTTCTTAAAATATGAGTCCATCATAGTCACTGCTGGAGCCTTGAAACAACAAAAGTTCAGAAAGAAAAAGAAAACCACTTTATTTTACTACTTTAAAAATAGTTCATCATTATTTTAAAGAAAAATAAGGATTTGGGTGTAAAAAGAGAACCTTTTTGCGTAATAAAAGTAACTCTTTTCAGATGAAAAAGTCATAAAAAAGATTTGGATAGTGTCAGAACCTTCAGATTTATCATTATGTGGATTCTTTTCTTTTTCACATATGTTCAAAATAAAAATAGAAAATCAAATTAAATCAAGAAAAAACTACTATAGAAAAGTTGAATGTCATTGAATCTAAAACCCCTTCATGAAAAAAAAAAGAAACCTAACAGAAGGCCAAAAATAACAAATTTGCAGCCCCTAAACCCCCAAAGGCAAAAAAAATGTTTTTTTTCCTGAGCTGATTTTGGAATTTGGTCTGGTTAGCATAAGGTTTGATCCCCCACCCATCCCCATGACAAGAAAATGAAGAAAAAAACAAGAAATGGAGAGTGAGAACAAAAGCAAGAACAGACCTTTATATGATCAAATGAAGATAGAACTTCATTCATCTATCCTCTCTGAAGGATAAAAAAATGGGGTGTCATTGAGAAAGAGCTGCATTTATATATCTACAGATTCTTGATACTGAAAAGTAAAGATTTTTTTTTTCTTTCTGGTGAGAAGTGTGAAAGAGGTGGAAAATGAAGGTATGAAAACAGTGGTGGAAATAGAAAAAGAATGCAGAGAAGACAAGATTGGAGGAGGAAAGGAGGAGATAGTGTGTGACAAGTGAGGTGGGAGAGTGGGTAGAAAGAATATTTTACTAAGTATTGTATAGTGTAACAGATTTTTGAGTCAAGACAAAAAGAGGTACATGGATTAAAAAAATGGAAAAACACCAAAAGTAACCCCAACAAGAAATGGTCCATAAATATATTTTACTTATATAATATATATTTGACATAAATTATTAATTTCGTCTTCATAAGTCATAACTAACTAAATTTAGATATACTATGATGTAAATTTAGATTACCCCTAATGTAACGGCTTAGCCCGTTAATGATATTATTCGCTTTGGGTCAGTATTGAGGTTTACCCCGCCTTACTGAAATTTGTCTAAACCCGTTAAACTTTGACTCACATCAACAAGGCTGACACAGGAGTGACTCTGATACCATTTATAACGGCTCAGTCTATTAGTAATATTATCCGCTTTGGGTCAAGATCCGCACGACTTTAAAATGCGTCACTAGTTGGTAAGATCTGCTTACTTATATATCCAACATCTCTCGTGTGTATTTGCCAATGTGAGACTTCTTATCTTAAGAAGGGGTGTCACACCCGATCTACCACATTACATAGCTAGTGGTCTCAAACTCTTGTAGGAGTGTGGAGCTCTTAATAAAAAGTCGAGAGAAGTGTTAAAAACACTCCTAAACTTAGCAAGAATTTAGGGGTGTATTTCACTCATGTTGCAAGATCAAGGTGTATTAAAATTCAGTTAATTAAATTAATAAATATTTTTAAAATTGTCAATAATTCAGGGGTGTTTTCAATAGTTCTTCCATCAAACTATCATCATAAGCTTAATGACTTTGTACAAATTTTAAATACCATGTGGTTTATTATGAAAAGTCGATTATTACTCTTTCTCATTTCAATTTATATATCTTATTTAAACTTGACATCAAATTTAAAAAGTTTGAGAAGCTTTTTTAATCTTGTGGTTTTTAATTAAAAATGTGTAGAATGTATCAAAATATTATTTAATTTGATAGTCATAAACATATCACGTAAAAAATTAAAATTAAATAATTATCAAAAAAGGAAATGAATATATTTTTAAAAACGAATTAAAAGATATAAATTAAAATACAATAAATATTTTATTAAAAAATGAAACCCACTCACTTCTTAAACTACTTTGTAGAATTGTAACACAACATGCTGAAAGCATTTTACAGTGTACTTACTGGATTTGCTAATGTGTTTGTGATCAGGTGTGATGCTACTATGAGAGGAAGATGTTATATTATTATTATTTTATTATGTAGAGAGAGGTAGATCGATTGGATTTAAATTAGTTCTTATGCAAGTTAATTAATGTAATTTTCTTAAAACGAGATTAAGGAAATCTACAAATAGTTTTAGTCAATGAAATTTGACTACTCACTTTTGAGTAAAATTAAAAAAAGACAGTATGATCACAAATTACGTCTCCCTCTGTCCCAATTTATGTGACACTTTTTCTTTTTTGAGAGTCAGACATTTTAAATTTGACCGAGAATTTGCGCATGAAATCTTCAATTTTTTTCAATGAAATTTATATATTTGTAAACTACGTAAAAAGTACTATAAGTCACAATAATTGATAATTCAAAATATTTAAAAAATCTATGAAAAACTTACGGTAAAAAATAAACTTGTTTGAATTTCTGAAAAGTGTCACGTAAAATGAGACGGAGGGAGTATAACTCTATTAATGAAAGTTGAAGGTTCACTTTCAAGTAATTATCTATATACTAGATACAGGCGCCCGTGCTAGCACGGGCCCAATATCTTAATATATTTTTTTATTTTAATTTATGTGATATATGTAGAATTTAGAAAGTTGAATAAATTTAATATGATTTTAGATATATAAGTGGTTAATTATTTTCTGGTTGTGCAAATTTATTGTGAAGAGGTCCATTACGATGTCTATAATTAAAGTATTTTTCGTCATCAACCGTTAATTCTTTACTCAAAGTAGTTATAAGATATAAACAAATATTGCCGACATTCAAAATAATAAAACAATAACTAAAAAATATGAATTTAAAACTAAAAGTCATAGCCAAAACGGATTCCATAATTTTGAAAAAATTATACTAATTAAATTATAGTAGGAAAAAAAGTATTTTGTTTTTAAAAAGAATTCCGAAACACGCTGAAGTAGGCACGTCGACTAAGATGTTCCTGTTTCAACGTGAAATCTTGAATTTAAAACTAAAAGTCATAGCTAAAAAGAATTCCATAATTTCGAAAAAATTATACACTAATTAAATTAAAGTAGAACAAAAGAAATACTTTTTTTTAAATATTCCGAAACACGCTGAAGGAGGCACGTCGATTTTAAAAGTCATAGCTAAAATTGATTCCATAATTTCGAAAAAAATTATACACTAATTAAATTAAAGTAGAACAAAAGACATGATTTTTTAATTATTTTTCAGAAACGTGTTGAAGCAGGCACATCGACGGAGAACTAAAAGTCAGAGCTAAAAAGGATTCTATAATTTCAAAAAAATTATACACTAATTAAATTAAAGTAGAACAAAATAAATAATTTTTTGATTTTTTTTCCGAAATACGATGAAGCAGGTACGTCAATTTTAAAAGTCTTAGCTAAAAAGGATTTCATAATTTTAAAAAGATTATACAGTAATTAAATTAAAGTAGAACAAAAGAAATAAATTTTTAATTTTTTTTTTCAGAAAGAGCTGAAGCAGGCACGTCTTTGTCGATGTGCCTGCTTCAGCACTAACTGTCTCTTATATAATAAGAGAATATGATATATATAATTTTAGGATTGTTGAACTTATTTTTCTTTTAAAAAATATCACATAATAATAACTTTAGTTAAGAAAATAATAAAATCTTTAAACAGTTACCCTGTTTGAAAAATTAACTAAGAATATGAATTTTATTTCTTTTAGAACTATAATATCACTCAATTATTCTTATTTTTCTCAAAATATACATAACACAATAAAAACATATTTCTCTCCTAATAGGTAGACATGTCACGTTATTCTTTTTTCTAACAATATTTTGTTTAACTCTTTTAAATTATCCATATTTTATACCCAATAAAAAATATTATTAGAAAAGCCATGTCACATTAACAAGAAAATTTTATGCATGATTAAGAAAAAATTATCTAATATCATCATCTCTCTTCTTGATCCAGGTAGCCTTCAGAAAAAATAAAATATCAAAGATTTAAAAGTTGAAGGGGTTAATTACTTAAAATATTAAAGTAATATAAAAGTAAAATTATATTAAATATATGAATTTTAAAGAAAGACTAATATAGAATAAAAAATTTAGAGTTGACTTCTATCCTAAAAATTATCCGGGGCAAAATGAACAAGTGGATCATCTTTTCAAAAAAAGAACTTTATAAAATAAAATAAAACAATGTTATATGAGGTTATTAATTTATAAATCGTCACCGAACATATTCTTTTGTTGAATTTCATTTCAAATTAATATTATACAATTTAAAAATACAATCGCAACAATAATATTAATATTCCTACTAATTAGTACCACTTGTGTTTTGGATTTTTTTAAATAATTCCTCCAACATTATGTGGCTAGCTATTATGACATGGACTCTTCAAAACTATCCACAATACAATAACTTCATTTTCAAAATTTATCTACATGTATGAGATTAAGGAAAAAACTAGTGTCTACATGAATATGAAATTCAATAATTTGGTTAGTAATTCAATCATTTTTAATTACTGAAAAGTTTGTTTGCCTTTTTCTAAAAAAAAAAATTCTAAATTCTCTTGTATCACATTGTTTTTTACTTGAATTTTGTTATATCGTATTAATTGTTTCTTAAATCATATCATAGAATATCTTTTAATCATTCATTATATAACAATCGATTTGATTGGTTGCATTATTACCAATTTTTTCTTCTATTTTATCTTTATTTATTATTTAATAATCATATTTTATCATTTGTCACACTAATTTTATATCAATAATAACTCTACTCCGTCTGCTATTTTTTTAAAAAATTTATAATATAATGATTTTATTCTTCAAACTTTTGGTGTGCAACATGATATACTAATAAAAAAATATACAATCTATTCAAATATTAAATTTATCAAAATAATATGATACAATACGTTATAAAACACTTATCATAACCAACTTAACACTTTATAATATCCAAAATAAAATTCTGAAACTACTTTTTATATATAATTGATGATGCCATATTAGCAAAGTATGGAAATAGAAGTAACAACATTTTGGTGAACAATTGTGATCAACCACCCTCTTTTGTCCAGTTGGCTGTTCGTGAGGATCTTCGTGACAAGTAAGCTATTTGTTTCGTTCACTAAAATGATGTAAACTCTTAGTGCTAATTAGAGACGGAGCTAGGTGAAGGTTTGGACAAACCCATCAACTTTTTTGTAGACTCTATATGTATATTAGAAAATTAAATGATATCTATTTATATTAACTTATGAATCCCTAACAAAATTGATTGGCAGTTCTGTGATAAAGAAGGTGTGATGAAAATGTCTTTCACTAGTGTTGTGGATTCAAACCCCATTAACAAAATTTTCTCGAACCCCGAAACTTCTAATCCTAGCTTCGCCTGTCACTGCTAACTCCTCTAATATGTGTATTTTTTGTAAATATTTAAGGCTATAAGACTAAAAGAGATGTTGATATATTTTATGTATCTTTAATTTAAGATAATAAAATTAAAAAGTCTTCTTTATTCTGTTAAATTTTATACCAAATTAAAATTGCACAATCAAATTGAAAGGAAAGAAGTAAGAATAACATTTTTTACTTAATAAGCAATAATATTGGCCCTATTAAAAAAAGTATGTATGTTCATTTTGAAAAGTTAATTTACCAAAAACTTTACTAGTTGTAAATAAGATGATGTAAGTGTGATGTGACAAAACTTAGTGGAAGAATTCGAAAATCTAAAATATGGTACTACTACAATTATTGAATGGGAGCCTCTTTCTTTCTTTCCCTTTCACAATTTGTTTTTTTCATACCTTCATTTAATTTCAGCCATTTATTTATAATAATTTCGTATGGCAATTGTTACATCATATATTTGTTTTTAGTGTAAATTGTTTTAGGTTAAGGTTCGGACATCTATTATCATTTACATTCTGTTTGAATCATTGTTACCCATTGTTTAATGTATTGTATTGTATTGTATTGTATTATAATGTATTGTATAGTAGATATAATGTTTGACTAGACTGTATTGTTTGTTATTGTTTAATAACATTTTTATTGTTTGATTTGACTATATCGTACTGTATTGTAATTTATAAATTTACTAAAATGTCTTTAATTATTCTAGGGTAGGAGGTTTGATTGAGATTAAATAATAGAGCAACTTTCACATATAACAAACACAAAATTCATATTTGTATGCTATAACAAACTTTGCATAATTGCGCTCCATATCAAATATAAATGTGTATATTTCGCTATACATATACAAAAGAAAGCAGTTGTATAATCTGCTTTGGTATACATATACGAAAANAATAGTTTGCTATGGGGTACAATTAAATCAAACTATATTTATAGCATTTAATTTTTATTAATAGTTTGCTATTATATACAATTTTTCCTAAATAATATAGGGTAGATGGTAAAATAATATCATGAAATATTAAATAAGGATATAATTATAAAAAGAAATTAAGTAACAAAGAGAGCACACCAAATCGGTTGTTCCATAAAATGGGAGATTTCATTGTTATGTAACAACGAAATTTAACAATACAATACAATACATTTTAAGTAACAATCAAAACAAACATTGTATGTATGGTAACAATACAATACAATACAATTGACAATACTTTTACAATTTTTGAAGTTATATTTGGACATATGTTTTATTTGAAAAAAATAATAATTGAATTTTGTGAGCACAAGTCCAAAAACTAGTCTAAGCCAAAATATTTAGCCAAAATATGATCTAATTTGATGGCCAAACAGATATTTTGAACATTAATTATCTAAATCTAATTTAAAATCTATGATCAAACATTAGCTTAATCAAAAGTTTCATCCTTTGTATACAAAACGTTATTCATTTTATACTCATTTTTTAATGATTTCGGAAGCATATAGGAACAAAATTTGTATGCATTCTCCCTCCCCGGACTCTATTCATGTTGAGTATATTATATATTTTTTTATATAATTACGAATCATTGTTTGATGGGTAAAGTAATAAAATAAATATGTCACTTGTATACATAGACAAATCAAACGAAATTTGTCTTAGCCAAATTAAAAATTCTGTGTGACTATGTTTCTTGTAATTTCTCAAAATATTACTCTTGATATTCGTCTTGATAAATGAGCTTTTCTTCATAAACATAGCTATATGATCTATAAAAGTAATTTTTAACATCAAAGCCCGTCTAGCTCAGTTGGTAGAGCGCAAGGCTCTTAACCTTGTGGTCGTGGGTTCGAGCCCCACGGTGGGCGTTTTTATTTTTTTCATCATTTAATTACAATATTTTTAATTTTTTTCATATGAAGAAGGAATTTAATAAGTTACATATTTTAAAGGTATATTTTTTTATGACAAGGAAAATCCTCAGCCGCTACCCTTTAGGTGCGCACAGGGTAAAACCCCCGCTCCTATGCAATAGCTCTTTTAAAACCCTTTTTTGTATTTTTTTTTTTTATTAAAGGTAAAAGATGCTCTTAAATACTAACTAAAATTTGATGTAACGTCAAAAAAAATTGTAGTGACGGTATCTAATAACTAGAGTTAATTCAAATGCAACTATAGGATATATAGCTATAATACACGCGTACTTAGAAACATTGTTCCCTTTCCACAATAAACTTGGACTAATCACCTTTTACCTTTAAAAAGGGTGGGGGTATATGTTCACTTGGAGACTTTTGAAATTGGACCACATTATATATATCTTTTTTTTTTATATTTTTATAAAAGACTGTTTTCACAACTCGAATTTATATGAATTGTTAGTGTTTTAAATAAAAGGTCTTGATTTTAAATCGTTGGACTTTTTCAACCCTTCATGCTAAATAAGTTGATTATTTATTTAACTATATTAAGTCAAAATGATTGGACTAATTTCTTTTCACCTGTTCTATATAATTAGAGGCTCCTCAAGAAAAATTCTCAACTAAAAGTAGTTAATAGTGATAGAGGCGCCCATTTAATTATTAGTTCTATGTACTGGTAATTTAGTAGTCCTAAGTAAATTATTTGATTAAAAAATAACCCCACATTTAGTGTCAACTTCAACATCAAGGACATGACTAGTAATCTTTGAATTTCCTTTGATTGACTTAATTAAATGAGGTTAGTATTGTCATAAATTCTTTTAGTTGTTAGATGCTCAAAATAACTTATTTTCTTTTATGAAAACTTGATAACCTTTGATACATTACATTGCACATCATTTTTATTTTTGTTTTTCGTTAGCGCAACTATATATATATATATATATATATATATATATATATATATATATATATATATATTACAAGGCACTACAAGACACAACAACTAATTAGGGTGCACTAGTTTAAATGTGTGCACATGATTGGCTAGTTTCAAACTTGCAATTTCATAGTGCAAACTGAAGTTCAAAATTATCACTTCACATAACAAGTTTTAGTTTAGTTTAGATATTTAATCCATACTTATATGTTAGTATATTAATTTTACATTTTTTGTATTTGGTAAAACTACCATACGGATCGATATTGAATAATCTGCTTTAACTAACATGCACTAGCCGTTATAGTACATCCATCGTATTTAAATCCCGAGTTAACCTATGCTTCCACTTAAGACCTATCAACATCAACAAACAAACCAATCAACCTTAGCCTTTATATAACGAAATATCATTTTCACACGTATTATTTATTGTTCAAAATGGACCGTTAATTATTCAAAATGAACCCATCATATCATCATATATATATATATGGCTTAAGTCATCTGCAGCCCCTTAAATTGTCTGCATATTTCACTTAAACACTTCAACTATAACTATTACCTATTGAACACCTGAATTGTTCAAAAAATATACCTATTAAACACAAAATGTTGATGTGGCAAAAAAAGTGTTTTACACTTCCACTAAGCATGTGAAAAAACTTAAATAATATTTTATTTTTATTTTTTCTTAATACTTTTTTCTCCTTTGAGTGCCACTTGGCATTTAAATAATTTAACTTTAACAAATATATATTTAAAAGTAATACTAATTCTTAAAAAAAAAAAAAAGAGCCCCCACCCCACCCCTGTAAGTCGTCTTCTCCATGAAGACCACTGCACTCCATTTTTTCTCTTTTCTTTTTCTATATTCTATTTCTTTTCAACATTTATTAAAAAATAAAAATTGAATCAGCTAATTAAATTTGGAGGAAAAAAAGAAGAAAGAACATCGAACTGAAAGAAGTTAGCCGATCGACTTCCATCTTGGTCACTTTCGTGTGGGGTTCCAGCCCCCATTTTTTGTTAAAGTCTTAAGTTGGTACAACTACATACCAACTAATTCTTATCAAGATAACTACATAGTTGCAAAGTTTGAAACTTTGGTATTTTCATTATGTCATTGGTGACATAATTAGGAGTAGATTTCTCCTATAAATAGAAAGTCCTTTGCTCATTTGTGAAACACACCAAGTTAGAGAGAAAACACCATTTTGAGAGCAAAGTGAGGTATTCCATAGACTATACAAGAAAAGTAGTCTGTGAAGAAAAATAGAGTGTGAGCGATATTTTAAGTAAGGTGGAAATCAAAAGAGTGTTATTCCTTTTGAGTGTGTAATAGTCACTTTGAGTATTGTATTCGTGACTACACAGTGTAAAATTCCTTACTATAGTGATATCAGTTGCTCCTCTTGACCCGTGGTTTTTCCTTTATTAAAAAGGGTTTTCCACGTAAAATTTTTGGTGTCATTATTTTCCCATTTTATTTCCATTACTTTGACCATATATATTTTTGTGTTTGTCCGTATTTTCCCAACAAACTGGTATCAGAGCCAAGGTTTTATCTGAGTATGCTCTGTGGTTGCAGCACAATCTGAACTTCTACATCAGAAAAGATTTACTTTGGTTTGCAATAACTACTTTTGGGGGGGGGGGGGGGGGGGAAACGATGGAAGCCAACACAAGTAGAATGGTCACTTTGAATGGTGTTAATTATGCCATTTGGAAGGGGAAAATGGAAGATCTACTTTATGTCAAGAATTTTTATCAACCAGTCTTTACCACTGTAAAGCCTGATAATAAAACAGATGAAGAGTGGAATCTGTTGCATAGACATGTTTGTGGATTCATTAGGCAATGGGTTGATGATAATGTGTTGAACCATATTTCTGGGGAGACACTTGCTCGAACCTTATGGGAGCATCTTGAAAGTTTGTATGCTCGGAAGACTGGCAACAACAAAATGTTCTTGATAAAACAGATGTTGAGTTTAAAGTATCATGATGGTTCTCCGATGACAGACCATCTGAATAATTTTCAGGGAATCATGAACCAATTATCTGCTATGGGCATCAAATTTGATGAAGAAATTCAAGGCTTGCTTCTACTTGGTTCCCTACCAGACTCTTGGGAAACATTTAGAACTTCATTGTCAAATTCTGCTCCGGATGGTGTGATCTCAATGGATTCCACCAAAAGTAGTGTCTTGAACGAAGAGATGAGAAGAAAATCTCAAGGTTCTTCTTCGTCGAATGTCCTGATAACTGGCTCCAGGGGGAGAAACAAAACTCGTGGTTCTCAGAATAGAGAACAAAATAGGAGCAAATCCAAAGACAGGCTTAAGTATATTGAGTGTTATCATTATGGCATGAAAAGGCACACAAAGAAGTTCTGCAGAAAGTTGAAGAGGAGAATAAAAACAAAGAGGAAACTAAAGAAGATGGCAATGAAAATTGCCTAGCCACCGTCACCACAGAAGATCTTGTTACTGTCCTTGATGCGGATATGATAAATATTGCTTGTGATGAGTCAAGCTGGGTTGTGGACACTGGTGCCGCATCTCACGTGACATCAAGGAAGGATTTTTTCTCTTCATATACTCCCGGTGATTTTGGAACCTTGAGTATGGGTAATGAGACTATTTCTAAGGTGGTTGGTATTGGTACAATTTGTTTGAAAACTAGTGTTGGAACTAAACTAGTTTTGAACAATGTGAAACATGCTCCTGATGTTCGTCTGCACCTGATTTCTATTGGTGTTTTGGATGATGAAGGATATGTTAGTACCAATGGTGATGGAAAATGGAAACTCATTAAGGGTTCCTTGGTTGTGGCTCGTGGTAACAAACGTCGTGGTCTATACTGGACTACAACTTCTGGTTGTGTTGATATAGTGAATGCAATTGAGAGCGATAACTCTTCAACATTATGGCACAAGAGGCTTAGCCACATCAGCGAGAAAAGACTTAATGTTCTAGCCAAGAAGAAATTATTGTTAAATTTCAAAAGTGCTAAATTAGAAAAGTGTGAGCACTGCTTGGCTGGTAAACAAAATAGAGTATCTTTTAAGTCCTACCCCCCTTCAAGAAAGACATAGTTGCTTGAATTGGTGCACTCTGATTTATGCGGTCCAATGAAGACAAAGACATTGGGTGGTGCATTCTACTTTGTCACTTTTATTGACGACTGCTCGAGAAAACTTTGGGTCTATGTCTTGAAGACTAAAGACCAAGTGTTAGGTGTCTTCAAGCAGTTTCAGGCTTCATTTGAAAGAGAAACTGTAAAGAAATTGAAATGTATTCGTACTGATAATGGTGGTGAATATTGTGGACCATTTGACGAATACTGCAAGCATCAAGGCATTAGACACCAGAAGACTCTTCTGAAGACTTCTCAGCTAAATGGTTTGGCTGAGAGGATGAACAGGACCTTGATGGAAAGAGTTAGATGTTTGCTTTCTGAAGCAAAATTGCCGAGCTCATTTTGGGGTGAGGCTTTATTGACCGCTGCACATGTTATTAATCTATCTCCTGTTGTTGCTTTGCAAAGTGATGTACCAAATAGTGTTTGGTATGGAAAGGATGTTTCCTATGACCATTTGAGAGTATTTGGTTGCAAAGCTTTTGTACATGTGCCAAAAGATGAGAGGTCAAAGTTAGATGCTAAGACAAGGCAGTGCATCTTTGTTGGATATGGTCTTGATGAATTTGGTTACAGGCTATATGATCCAATTGAGAAGAAACTTGTGAAAGCCGTGATATTATTTTCATGGAGAATCAAACAATTGAAGATATTGACAAAGCGGAGAAGCTAGAATCTTCAAGTTTTGATGTTATAATTAGGGGTGCGCATCGGTCAGTTCGGTTCGGTTTTAGGTGTTATTGGTTCGGTTTATCGGTTTTTGTTTTGTAAATACTTCAAACCGATAACCAAACCAATAACATATTTCTTATCGGTTTTTGGTTAATCGATTTATGGTACTTAACGGTTCGGTTTTCTGTTTAACCAATAAGAAAATACTCATATATATTATATACACAATAAGAAAATTTTCAAATAAACCATATGATTTTTCCAGCATTTGGCATGAAAGTAATAATCATAAAAGTAACAATCATTTTTCTTGCAAGTTTAGACACTAGACACATTCAAAGGAAAAAGTGTGAAAGTAACAATCGTTTAACCATTAACGAAAAGTGTGAAAGTAACAATCGTTTAACCATTAACAATAAGACTAGTAAATTTAGTATAGTCTTATTGGGTTATCGGTTTAACCATTAACAAAAATTATAAAATCGAAAACCGAACCAATAACCCAATAAAAAAATTTGCAAAACCGTTTAAAAAAAGTGTTAGCTCAATAACCCAATATCAATAAACCAATAGTGTTTTTTTCGGTTCGGTTTATTGGTTAAATCGATTTTTGCACACCCCTAGTTATAATTCATCTAGAAGAAGTTCCTCACACAAGTATGCATGATGTTGTTGGGTTTGATGATCACGGTGACGCCCATAATCATGTTTCGAATCAACATGTTGATGTTCATAATAACAATGATATTGTTATTGATGATCCTCCTGCTCATGAAGTTTTGGATGAATCAAATATTCCGCTCAGGAGGTCCACAAGGCAGCGGATTCCTTCCTCTCGCTATTCACCCAATGAGTATGTATTACTCACTGATGGGGGAGAACCTGAATGTTATGAGGAGGCCATAGAAGATGAGCACAAGGATCAATGGATTGAAGCCTTGCAAGATGAGATGAAGTCTCTACTTGAGAACCACACTTATGAGTTGGTAAAATTATCCAAGGGCATGAGTGCTTTGAAGAACAAGTGGGTGTTCAAAGTTAAAGTTGAAGAACACAACTTGAAGCCAAGGTACAAAGCTAGATCGGTTGTTAAGGGATTTGGTCAAAGGAAGGATATTGACTTTGACGAGATATTTTCTCCTGTTGTGAAAATGTCCTCGATTCGTACTGTTCTGGGTTTGGCTGGATGGATTTGAAGACGGCTTTCCTTCACGGTGACCTAGAAGAAGAAATTTACATGGAACAACCTGAGGGCTTCAAAGTAGAAGGTAAAGAAAATTTTGTGTGCAAATTCAAAAAAGAGTCTTTATGGCTTAAAACAAGCTCCTAGACAGTGGTACAAAAAGTTTGAATCTATTATGGGGGAGCAAGGCTATAAGAAGACTTCTTCAGATCATTGTGTATTTGTACAAAAATTTCTGACAATGATTTTATCATCCTCTTGTTGTATGCGGATGATATGTTGATTGTGGGCAAGAATACTTCCAAGATTGACGAGTTAAAGAAAGAGTTGCGTAAGTCTTTTGCTATGAACGACTTGGGTCATGCCAAGCAAATTTTGGGCATGAGAATTACTCGTCTCAGAGATGAAAGAAATATTTATTTGTTACAGAAGAAGTACATTGAACGTGTACTAGAGCGCTTCACTATGAAAAATGCTAAGCCTGTTAGTACACCTCTTGCTGGTCATATGAAGTTGAGCAAGAAGATGTGTCCTACAATTAGGGAGGAAAAATAGAGCATGGCCAAAGTTCCATATTCCTCCGTCGTCGGAAGTCTAATGTATGCAATGATATGCATTAGACCTGATATTGCTCACGCAGTTGGTGTTGTTAGCAGATTTCTCGACAATCCGGGAAAAGAGCATTGGGAAGCTGTGAAGTGGATACTCAGGTATCTTAGAGGAAGCTAAGATGAATGCTTGTGTTTTGGAGCATCAGATCCAATCTTGAAGGCTATACCAATGCTGATATTGCAGGTGACCTTGATAACAGAAAACCCACTACTGGATATTTGTTTACTTTTTCAGGGGGAGCTATATCATGGCAGTCGAAGTTGCAGAAGTGTGTTGCACTATCTACAACTGAAGCTGAGTATATTGCGGCTACTGAAGCCGGTAAGGAGATGATATGGCTCAAGCGATTTCTTCAAGAGCTTGGTTTGCATCAGATAAAGTATATTGTCTATTGTGACAACCAGAGTGCAATAGACTTGAGCAAGAACTCCATGTACTATGCAAGAACAAAACACATCGACGTCAGATATCATTGGATTCGTGAGGAAGTGGAGAGTGAATCAATTCACGTCAAAAAGATCCACACAAGTGAAAATCCTGCAAATATGCTGACCAAGACGATACTGAAAGACAAGTTCGAGTTATGCAAAGAACTTGTGGGTATGAGCTCTCTCTAAAGAAAATGAAGATACCTCCTTCCAGTGAATGGGACTGGAGGGGGAGATTTGTGGGGTTCCAGCCCCCATTTTTTGTTGAAGTCTTAAGTTGGTACAACTACATACCAACTAATTCTTATCAAGATAGCTACATAGTTGCAAAGTTTGAAACTTTGGTATTTTTATGATGTCATTGGTGACACAATTAGGAGTAAATTTCTCTTATAAATGGAGAGTCCTTTGCTCATTTGTGAAACACACCAAGTTAGAGAGAAAACACCATTTTCAGAGAAAAGTGAGGTATTCCATAGACTATACAACAAAAATAGTCTATGAAGAAAAATAGAGTGTGAGCGATATTTTAAGTAAGGTGGAAATCAAAAGAGTGTTATTCTTTTTGAGTGTGTAGTAGTCACTTTGAGTATTGTATTCGTGACTACACAGTGTAAAATTTCTTACTATAGTGATATTAGTTGCTCCTCTTGACCCGTGGTTTTTCCCTTATTAAAAAGGGTTTTCCACGTAAAATTCTTGGTGTCATTATTTTTCCATTTTATTTCCATTACTTTGGCCATATATATTTTTGTGTTTGTCTGTATTTTCCCAACACTTCGAACAAATATTACCATTCAAATTAAAATTTAAACCCACTAAAATTATCAAATATAATATCAGATTGATTCAATAAAATTAATTTAGGTCTTCTCGACTTCTCTTTGTTATCGATCTCAAGACCGATTGACAGTGTCTTTCTTCATCATTCTTGTATCAGTCTCTTTGAATAAATCGATCTCACGTATTAGGAATACAAAATAATTATGTAAGCAATCAACAAAGAATTGAATTTTGTCCTTTGAGAAATAAAATCTTGCTAGGAAGAAGATGAAGAAGAAAAGGGGATGGGGTAGGGTTGGGTTACTCATTTATTTTTATTTGACTTAAGTCATACACGGCCCCTTAAAGTTGTCCTCATATTTCATTTAGCCATCCCAATTCAACCTTTTACCTATTGAACACCTACACTACAATAAATTTGTACCTATTAAACATTTTTTGCTGACATGGCAGCATGTGTGTAATACACACACAAGAAGAGCGTGGAAGTCATCATTTACTTTTTTAAAAAAAGGTTTTTTAAAAAATAATTAAAGTAACATCTCCTCTTCTTCTTTGACTCAACTCAACCACCATTGCCACCGACTTTCCGCCATCGCCATTCTTTCTCCGATCATCTTCTTTTCCTTTTATTTTTCAAGCCATCGTTTTCTTCCCCTTCTTTCACCACGCACCACCGACACCATCATTACTTAAATCTATTGTCGTCAAAAATAGAATCAAATTGTATCAAAAATAATTTTGACGGAACTTTTTCCGACGAATCTGAAATTATTTCTTCAAAATCGTTAAAAAATTTAAATCCTAAAAAACTCACAATATAGGAGAAAAAAAGGTATCAACAAATTTAAATTAATGTTTAAGAAAGTAGTGAGATTGGGAGAAATATCAATTACAATATTGAATAAGATTCAAGGAGAGGGTGGGTGGAAAAAAAAAGCTCATCCTATTTATCTTTTTTCTTCTTTTTTTGGCATTTTTTTTTCATTTCTTTTCATTAAATAATTTGTTTATTAATTAAAAAACTCAATCATATTTACTCTTCTAATTATTTCTAATAAGTTACAATAAAACCTCCATCTATTTACATTCCCTACTTAAATAATATGTCTCTTCAACTTATTTCTAATTATTCTTATGGTTTACACAATCTATAAATAACAATTGTTTATGTTCAATGTTCAATGTTCATTTTCATTTTCATTTTCTCATTCTTTCTTTTTATTAGTATAGTTTTTTCCTCTTTTTTTTTCTTCCTCTTTTTTATCAATCATGTACTTAATAATGTCACCATATGCTCTTCATTTTGATAAAGATCATAGATATATTCTTCAAGAATAATCACATGGATGTTCACATTAGTTTGGTACAAGTTCATCAAAATGAAGAAGGAAGATTTCATCAAGAAGATGGTCATATTAGCACAAAAGTTTGAATGATTTCCAAATATTTTGAAGATTCATTCATGTATTGTTTTATTTCAGTTAATATTATTCTATTATTTTTTATTTTATTTTGATTAGATATATAATGTTATTCAACAAAAAATAAATTATGAAACTCCACTAATCATCATATTAGAAATTTCAATTATCATTTTTTACTCATTTTACTTTGCTCTTCTTCTTCTTGTTATTATTATTATGTGAATGAATGAAGATGAAACGTTATACGCTTTTATTTTTGTGTATATATGTTTGTCAAGTTCTAATTAATATTTTAATTTTTGTCATAGTTGGAAGATATAATATTACACATGATACATTTCTCATAGTTATTGCATATTGTTGCCCCTAAAAATATATGATATGGTTCATATTAAAAAACAGTCACAAAATTAATTAATAAATAAATAAATAAATTATCTTTTTAATATTTTTAAAAGTTTTAATTGATAAACAAATTATTTAATGAAAAGAATGAAGAAACAATTTCCCCTTAGTCACATTAATTATATTAAAACTAAAAAATGTTATTTCTTTAACTTCTCTTAATTATTGTAAATGAGAAACATAAAAAAAGTGATGTGACATTTATCTTTTGTCTCTTTTTTTTTTTTTACCTTTTTTCTTATTTAAATTAATTGATTTTTTGTAAAAATAGTTTACTTAATTAAATACAAACAATTAATTATTAATGAAAGAACATTTACGACAAAAAACTCTTCACATACTAATTTATTAGGAGTAACTATCCATAACTCACACTTTTCTAATTTCCACTCTTAATAAATTAATTTTCCATTTTATTTTATTTTTTTAATCTTCTTCTAATTATAAATTTTAAAATAACAATTTTTTTAAAGAATATTTTAAGTTATTTTCTCTTAATTATTTAATTACAACCAATATATCTATCTATATATAAAGTTAAAATATTAGATATAAACAAAATGATGTGGTACCTTTCTATATTTATCTTTTTTCTAAACTTTTTAGCATTTTCTTTATTTTTTTTCACCGGTGTGATATTTTAAAAAATAATTCCAAAATCTCCTCTTAAAATAATTACTCAATAGTATTATTCTCCATAATTCACATTTCTTGATCTCTGTAACTTCTATTTTTAATTGGTAATTAAAGTTAAAATATTCAAGACTTCAAAACCTTTACCCCCTAAATTAATTAATGTGCAAGTTATGTATTTTATCTTATCTTACTTAGTTGCTACAAGTAACAATTTTAAACTCAAGGAGATTTACTGTAGAGTTTTGTATTTTATTAGCATTATTTTATATATATATATATATATATATATATATATATATANATGAAACATTATACGATTTTATTTTTGTGTATATCTGTTTGTCAAGTTCTAATTAATATTTTAATTTTTGTCATAGTTGGAAGATATAATATTACGCATGATACATTTCTCATAGCTATTGCATATTGTTGCCCCTAAAAATATATGATATGGTTTGTCATATTAAAAAACAGTCACTAAAAAAATTAATAAATAAATAAATAAATTATCTTTTTAGTATTTTTAAAACTTTTAATTGATAAACAAATTATTTAATGAAAAGAATGAAGAAACAATTTTCCCTTAGTCACATTAATTATATTAAAACTAAAAAAAATGTTATTTCTTTAACTTCTCTTAATTATTGTAAATGAGAAACATAAAAAAAGTGATGTGACATTTATCTTTTGTCTCTTTTTTTGACCTTTTTTCTTATTTAAATTAACTATTTTTTGTAAAAGTAGTTAACTTAATTAAATACAAACAATTAATTATTAATGAAAGAACATTTACAACAAAAAACTCTTCACATACTAATTTATTAGGAGTAACTATCCATAACTCACACTTTCTAATTTCCACTCTTAATAAATTAATTTTCCATTTTATTTTCTTTTTTTAACCTTCTTCTAATTATAAATTTTAAAATAACAATTTCTTTAAAGAATATTTTAAGTTACTTTCTCTTAATTATTTAATTACAACCAATATATCTATCTATATATAAAGTTAAAATATTAGATATAAACAAGATAATGTGGTACCTTTCTGTATTTATCTTTTTTCTAAACTTTTTAGCATTTTCTTTATTTTTTTCACCGGTGTGATATTTTAAAAAATAATTACTCAATAGTATTATTCTCCATAATTCACATTTCTTGATCTCTGTAACTTCTATTTTTAATTGGTAATTAAAAATATTCATGACTTCAAAACCTTTCATGTGGATAACCCCCTAAATTAATTAATGTGCAAGTTATGTATTTTATCTTATCTTACTTAGTTGCTACAAGTAACAATTTTAAACTGAGGAGATTTTCTATAGAGTTTTGTATTTTATTAGCATTATTTTTTTATATATATATTATATATATTTATAAGAGTATACTAATAGTTTTGGTATATTGCCATCATTTNTAATTGTTTTGGTATATTGCCATCGTTTTTTTTTTCCGTTGTATAATAATAATTATTATGTTGCTATTCTTTTTATCTTGAATGTTTGATTTTCATATTAGATTCACGCTAGATTAAAAAAATTAAGTATAGTATATTATTAATTGAATAATGCAAATATGATATTCCTATTGGATTGTTTGTGTAGTGTTGATATGATATCTCAATATATTGAAGATGATTTTCACCAAAATAAAAATCTACCATTTATTATTTTACAAGCAATAGATTCTAAAAGATGTAAAATTTTTAGATAAAATAATATGGTTAACATGACTTGAAATTAGTGATATATTTCCACTCTGGGAATTTTAGTAATATATATATATATGACATGTTAAAAAAGTTAGAGAATGTAAATTCTGAATTTTATTAAATTATTGTTTATCTATTTATTTAGAGTAACTTTTTTCATAATTTTTTATGAACACCGTGAAATATAACTCCGTCCTAAAAATATAATTTAGAATTTATTGAAGACGCACAAACAGAAAGCAAATTTTCTTGAAATTGTTTTTCTTTCTTTACACATTTTTAAAGATAACATACCAAATAGATTATATGAAATTAACTATATTTAAAGTACTAAAAGCATAGGTAGTGGATTATAAGTTGAAATATAATTTATTGGGTTTAATGGTAATAATATTTGACTCAAAATATTTTAAAAAAAATTATTCATAAATCTAATGAGTCGCACGGATGTGTTTACTAGTTAATTAATAATATGGAATTTAATATCTTCAAGTGGAGCCTTAAGTTGTGCACCTATTTTGTAGGCATTTAGCACTCCATGCGTCAAGGTGTGGGGGGAAGCTAATATTTCGTTAACGGATTTGGCTGAATCAATCCCTAATTTTAATATATACCTTATAAATATATTAAATAATTCATTTAATATGTTATCTAAAAATGATATTTTAATTTAATAACTCACGAAACCTCAATTATTTCCACGTAAAATACACGTTTAACCATAACTATAAATTCCAAAAATCACACGTAAATTTAAATTTTAAATTTCAACTTTAAAATATTTAATCAATGAAAATTTATTTTTTCAGAAATTTGAAATCACAAATTTAAGTTTTGAAAAATTTGAAATCACAAACATTTTTTTTTCTTAAAAGAAAAAGGGGGGCCAGGATATACGGCGGGAGAAAGGGAGGAAGTTCTCAAATTGTCGCATCTCGCGGCGCTCTCGACCCATCATTACTGCCACTTCACTACTAGTAGCACATTTGAATTTTGGTTACTTCCCACAATAAACTTCTCCTCCTGAGCGTCTCGATTAATTTGAATTCATATTTTAATATAGTATATAATGTTCAAATCTTTATTATATAGATAATTTTATTTTTAAACTTGAATATGAAAACTCTAATTAATCGTGAAAGGTCTTGTAAATATTGAAATTTTGTGGGACGACTTTACTAGATGTGTTCAATTCGAATTGAAATATATTCAATTTCAATTAAGATTTTTGGAGGCTATTCAACTCAAAATCATAGTTCATGCCTATATAAAGGGTATTATATTCCCTTTAAGAGACATTTCGAATATTCCGCAAATGTATGGATTATTCATTAAGCGATCAAAACCAAATCATTTCGAAAAATACTTCACTAACGATCCTCGAATCATGGATAAATCTTATGAGAGAGAAGAATCAAGGGAGAAACATATGTTTATGAATACAATTATGTTTTTTCATCTATTACTTTAAAATTTATTGCAAACACAAACAGGTCTAACCAATTGTTAAAAGATTAAACTATAATGGCTCATTTGAAAATAATTAGAACCTTTTTCAACTTTGAAATGTTTAAAATACAAAACACTACACTGCTCTATGTAAATATATACACTTTATGGAGAAAAAGATGTTTAAGAAATCAACTTCATTATGTCCCTAATTCCCTACAAGTAGGAAAATTGGAAACTTTACACATGAATTCGTGTAAACTCATTACTTTGTGTCTTTATTTCGTGGATCCATGTGAGGGAATAGAATGTCGAGAATGGCACACATCCTTGCCCTTTCCCTAGGGACTTTGATTTTGGAATTTTGTGTTGAGCTTATTTATGCCCATCAAGTAATAGAGAATTACTCCCACCTATCATATCTGAAATTTCTAAAACACGAGTGCATCACTTAATAAAAAAAAAGGGAAAATAAATTAAGTGAGAATTAATCTCAGTTTCTTTGGATGAATAACTCAATATATATCTAGTCAAATGCATCAATCAATCATTTAAGAACTTGAGTGTCAACAGATAAAATTAAATCAATCTTAAAAAATATGTATATAAAATATCTAGTTTGACAAAAAAAATTATTCACATGCACAATAGTAAATTCATCCCTGGTCATATGGTATATTTAGCTATGCCATGTACTTTTAAAAAATCTCTCACTCATAAGTCATAAGAAGTGAGATATACTTTTCATTAAATTACATCAATTAAATACTTATCAATTTAAAATGATTTTTGATTAGGTAAAAATTCACTTATATCAATAATGGTATATTTTTTATGAAAATGGGTATAAGTTAAATGGGGACAACTAAATAGTGTGCCCGTTGAAATTTTTAGGAGTACTCTGGACTAAAAACCAAATGGACAACATTTGTATTCTATTTTTGATAGTTTAGGGATGTTTTCTTTTAAAAAATCTAGATTTTAAAAATTACGTAAAAAGCGGGAAAAATCACAAAATTACACATTTTCCCGTGTTGGTCTTTAATTTATGTTATCAAACGAAATGATTATTAATTGTTGCGTTTAACAATCAAACTTATACCTCTTTAGAAACTGAAGTTATGTTCAAGTATAGACATACAAAAATATAAAATTAAGGAAAAACTACACAATTAGTTATACTTCACTATCATATATAATATTATTACTTATACTTTTGAAATATTACGTATCTTACCACTAATTAAAAGTTTCTTACGTATCTTACACTTAGATACATGTATTTTTGCTACTGGATACACAAAAATAGGGAGAGACGTAGGCGAAATTTGTATGTATCCTAGATATATGTGAGTTACAAAAGATACATACAATATATATATAGTGATTCACATGTATGTGAGATATTAGATACATAGGAGAGTGGCGAGCGAAATGGAAGAGAGGCGAGAGAGATTTGCTATGTACCTAGATACATGCGAATCTACTTCGATACAATGTATCTAGATTACATTATACCTAAATTTGACCCCATATATCTGAGATACATGTATCTGGAGGCATCAAAATCTAGTAAAATACATAATATTAGAAACTATAGTGTATGTAAGTAATTAACTCCTAAATTAGTGTGATTTAAGTAAGTTGCTAAATTTATGTCACCCGAAAAAGTTAGGCAAGCCCAAATCAAGTGACCCAAAGAAAACGAGGCCCAAAGCCCTTTCTCCTTTGAGAAACTATCGGTTTCTTGCCTTTCTGAAAGGGAAAAAAGGGGGTTTTGTAGTGAGAATTGGCATTAGTAATTTGAGAGATTCCAATGTCGACGAAACAAAACAATGGAGTTGAAGAAACCCTAGATCGTATCAGTCAGTTGCCCGACTCACTTCTCATTCAAATTGTCTCCCTCTTGCCCACCAAACATCGTCTCTTCTATCAAAAAGGTGGCGTTATCTCTGGACTTCAATTTATAGCTTCATTTTTCTCTAATTTTGATTATAAAACAGCAGCAAAATTCATATCGTTTGTGGATCACGTTTTAGCTCGCTGTACTTGTTCCAAAATTGAAAAATTCCATCTCGATTTAGATGAGTACTATACAAGTCCATCTAACTGTTACTTGGAAATTAGCCGATGGATTAATTTTGCTGCGGAAAGAAAAGTGGAAGATATTGTATTGTATAGATATGATGAGAATCTCACTTATGAATTTCCCCTATCTATTTACTGTTCTTCGTCATTGATTTCGTTGAATTTGAGTGAAAAAGGACGAGATATAGCTTGGAACTCTTTAAAGAGGTTAAGGCTTCACTTAATAACGTTAAACGATGATGATGATATCGTGAACTTACTGTCAGTTTGTCCTGCTTTGGAAACTTTGGAGTTGTCACTATTCAGGGGTTTGAGTCGCCTTGATATTGCTTCTTCAAATTTGAAAAG
Organism: Solanum stenotomum; assembly: GCF_019186545.1. NCBI lineage: Eukaryota > Viridiplantae > Streptophyta > Magnoliopsida > Solanales > Solanaceae > Solanum > Solanum stenotomum. The sequence continues at coordinate 47,785,111 of NC_064291.1, forward strand.
ACTAACATTGGCGGGCCATTGGAAGCCTGATGCTGGGACTGGCCTTTCTTTGAAAATAATTGCCCCAATATTTGGAGATTTCAGGAGATATTTGGTATCTCAAGTGTAGGCTGCTAAATGTATCCTCTTTGGTTACAGCCCGCCTCACTTGTCAATTTAACAGTATTGCTTTTCCCTATGAAGGCCGTCGTGATTATCATCAAGTTTTGAGAAACTTTGTACTGGACTATATTTAAAAGTTGAGTTATGCGACTGAGCTAACATTTGGAAATTGGTTAACAGAGGTTTGTTTTTATGTCAAAAGATCTTATTCTCTATCGACTTTTTGCTAAGAATTGCAGGATGTAACCCTGAGAAAGATTCTGCCTACAAAATCTCATACCATTATGAACTATGAACTTTTACATACCTGAGAATTTCAGTGAAACTCCTTTTTGGTTGAATTATTAAAAGAAAATTATTTTATGTTTACAAAACGATCGTCTTCTTTCACCATTTGTGATCTTCCCTTGTACTTTTTGAAGATGGGTATTTCCTTATTGACAATAGATTATTTTAGAAACTAGCCTTTCATACATTGTTTTTTCTTAAAGTGATAACTATGGTTAAGTTTTGATAAAATTATCTTTTGTTGGGATTATATCACCAGGCTGTGTTCATATTGCTACTCGATGGAGTTTCCCTTCCAGAATTGAGATGCAAATGCTTGACGCTGGAGTTGCATCCAATGTATCATACCTTTTATGGAATAGCTAGCCTTTTGCAGGCCACACCACTTTTGGAGACCGTCAACATGCATTTGGTTTTTGGATCGTAATTTCTCTTGATTTATGCTTTTCTTTCTACATCCACTGCTTTTACTGAGTTTCTTAGGGAGAAACGTAAATAAACCAAAACATTAATTTTCAACAAGAATCATTTGTCACTATAATGCTACTGTATAAATAATTGGATAGGAGGATTGGTGACCAACTGATTCTTTCAGCTTGGTTTATATACTGTTTGCGTATTTCTAAAACGGATTTGATATTGTAATTATTTGCTGAAAACTATTCAAGATTGGATTTTGAAAATTTTTCTATATCAGCCATGCTGTGAAATCATGTTATTGTCTTTTGTAGAATAATTTTCATTATGTCGTAGACCTGCATCAGGTCCTGATTATATTCTCAGTTCCAGGTTGAGGATGTGCATTTTCTCTTTGAGATCTATTTGGTCAAAACAAAAAATAGCAATTTGCAGAGTTGGATTTCTAACATTGTGTTTCCCAATATCAAAAGTGTTAAGATTGTCGATGGTACATGGGGATGTTCGAAGTTTTGGTCCAAATACAAGCTTTTCAAACTTTCGAAGGTTCTACTGAAGAATGCAGTGGTTTTGAAGGAGTTTGTTATCATAGCAAAGAGAAGAAAATGCCTGGATTGTTCAGAGAACTGTGTCTCCCGATATGTATGAGGACTTGCTAAGAAATTGTTAGACAACTGTAGATCATCTAAGAAATTTGTGATTACTTACAAAGAGTTTGCTTTACATGACAGAAGTGATTATGTCAAAGCACTAGAAATGTTATCTTAAAATGTAGCTTTTGATATACTGCAGATGTGATTTGGAATTTGTGGCATATCAGATATTTGGTTCTCATGAAGCCTTTGTATGTTTCACTCTAGACATTACATATTTCATTTGAAATTTAGGTATTGGGATTATATTAATCCACTTTTATGGTTCAGTGTTAACCCATATATTTCATATTCAGTACCTAAAATTTTAGTGAAAAATTATTTCTCTCTTCTATTCAAGTTCATAAATAGACAAATCACAGTAAAGCTTTCTAAACTGTTAATGAGTATATATTTCAGAAATTATCCCTCATGTTAATGAGTATATATTTGCCAAATATGTAAAATTTCTAGTGATGTTATTTAGTAATTTAAGACTACATTAATTATCCTCATGTTAATAATTCTGTATTAAATACACATAAAAAAGGATATAACATGCATGCCAGATTATACGTATAATTTGATTGAGTGAAATCCAAACCTCACGAGTAGTGGGCATTATTAGATGGATCAGAAGAAATTATTTTATTTTTTTTTACTGTAGTCTCCAATTAGCCTGTGTAAGTCGGACATAAATTTTTCTTCACAAAACTCGTCATCGACAAGCTAGGTCACGTAAAGTTAATAATTAGTGCCCGACTCAGCCCGAGTTGCACCAGGCAAATTAGATACTACGTAAAATGAAAAAGACTCGTCTACATTGATAGTCGATAGATGCTCATCTGCCTATTCATATTTCATGTCCCTCTTTTTCTATTCTATGTATGTATATATAGAGAAACAAAAAAAATCAATCTCAAGAGTTAAGAAAGAGGAGAATAGAAGAAGAATGTTATGTTAGGGGAGGGGAAAATGAGGTTATTTATAGATATAATTGATGAATGAGATTGTAACACGTGAATAATAGTTAAGAATGGTGAAAGACGTTACAAGATGGAGAAAACAAAATAAAGAAGGGAGTAAATATGAGCAAAGTAGTTATTAAATGCTAACATAATTGATATACTAGTAATTAATGTAGATAACCTTTAATATTAATAATAATAATAATGAGTAATAACACTATGATATAATAATAGTAATATATAAGAATATTATTATTATTATTATTATTATTATAAATATAAATTTTTATTTTATTTGACACAATGATGTGAGTTGGGTTTATATGATTAAAAAATGAGTGAAAATTCATATAATTAGCCCTAACTTATTTAGGACCCGTTTGGCCCAAAAAAAAACTTGGGAAAACTTGAGGAAAATTTGAGAAAAACTTGGAAAGTGATTATCACGCTCCGAGTGTACACCCTTGAAACACTGGAACATAACATATAAGCTTGAACTGGTAGAAAAGAAGACAATTGTGTGAATGACATCAACTCCACACCATGGAGAATTTATGATGTAGTGCAAGAATTGAAAGCTCATATGGAGACTAATGGCTTCATTTTAAGCCACTGCTACAAAGAGGCAAACAAAGTTGCGGATCTTCTGGCATCTCTCAGTTACGACAATCCTAACAACATGGTCTATGATGCTTTTGGAGAATTACCAACTAGAGTAAAAGGACTAAAGAACATGGATAGGTGGGAGATGACTAACTTTAGAACCATGAAGAAGAGGAGGAATGATCTGATTTGGGAACCTCCTTGAGGCATTTTTGTGTATTGACAGTACACATAGTACATGAGTTTGGCGTATTGGCTCACTTGGTTACTATAGCCAAATGAAAAAGCCACCTCTTGCATTTTCTTCATCTCAAATAGGATAGCTTGATATACTCTTCTCTTAATAGGGAGTAGTAATCACTGATTGTAATCTCCCTCATATCATATGTAACTTTTTGCTCAAAGATGAATAAAATGCATTTTTGGTGGAAAAAGTTTTCAACTCAACTCAATAATACTCAACTCAACTCATTATGAAAGCAATGATAAAAGTATATATATATAAAGCTTTTAAAACAGTAAATAATAACTCAATGTATATAAAAATACAATAATAAACTCTTTACTCTTATTTGAGAGATTTCTCTAACCGATAACCATCACTAGGAGCTACGTGATGATACAACGTCTCGCCCACGCTGCCAGAACTGTCCTATATCTTACCGGAGTATAGGGCACCCTCAACTAAGTGGATCCGCTAAGCTATGCTTAAAAACAATAAGAAATCATCTAAAAAGTATGACCCTTTACCCATGTTGGCATACATGGTTTATGAGGATTTTTTGAGTTGTTTGAACTCATCCCCATATCAGTGCTCAATACTACTCCCAATAATATATAACTCATGCTCATATGTTTAAAAACGTAACTCCTACTCGATTTGAGATAATTGCTCAAAAAGTTCTCTTAAAAGAGATAATGCTCAAAAACTCTTCATGAACTTATTTAGAAATCAAGGTTTCTTCTCGTTTTAAATGTAAATGTGTTGTATACTTGGGAATGCTTAGTCCCTCATACTCATTTGGAAATATGAACTCAAACTCTCCTAATTATCATACTCATTTACTCAAGTTATAAATAATTGTAGAAGACTTCTCAAATGACTCAGAGGACTCCCTCGAACTTTACTCTTAACTCTACCTTGAATTTGAAATGTGAATTAAAGAGTTATGATCAAGATATATAGGATCTCTCAGTGATTAAAGAAGTTTTTGATAGTGATACCTAAGAAGAGAGTGAAGACACAATTAATTTAAAAGAACTCAGACGGAAGAGAAACAAAGGCAGGCTACCCTGGTGCATTTCTGGCGCAGGGCACCAGGCGCAATGTAGGCGCGGGGCTCCAACCCTCTTGGTGCCTCAATGGCGTGCCGCCCCATCCTGGCGCATTTCTGGTGCGAGTGTAAGCTCAGGTGGCGACAAATTTGGATTTGACTTTATGGGCTGATCCTATTTGTATACACAATTTATTTTTTCAATAAAGTGGCTCAATTGGTCTTTAATGTAAAATAAAAAAATCAGTAGTTAGTTTATTTTTAGTGAAAATTACATAAATTTCACAATGTTAAGAGTTACATCATATCTCTACCCTTTTCCAAATTATAAAAAATTCTTAAAATTTAAGGATTTTAGATAAATTACTCAATGTCCCGATACATTATCTTTGTTGATACAAGACACACTTGTCCCGATACATTTCTCAATGTCTCGATACATTACCTTTGTTGATACAAGACACACTTGTCCCGATATCGCACCCCAATAAATCGCATTCTGATACATTGCGTGAGAGTGATATACTGTGAATAGGAGAGAGTGTGTGAGGAAAATAAGAATTTTTATAAAAAAAAATTAATGGTAGGAAATTTCACAGAATATAATAAAATAAATTGTGTATTTAGATAATTTTTCCTAATTTATTTAAGGTCTATTTTATATATTTTTCCCTAATTTTATACCAATGTGCATAAAATGTATTTTTCTCTTTTTTAATTGGGCCCGGCTATGTCATATTTTCCCGGGCAAAAGTGGACATTTTTTTGTAATATAAATTTCAAAGTCATTCATATGAAGTTGCACAACTTCTTGCTACAAAGCTCTCTTTCTCCATATACAAAAATGTTTCAATCTTTCACTCATCTCTCTTGTTCATTGTATTCAAATCATCTAATCGTTTGTATATGATCTTCTATAAATTATTGCTCTCTTTTTATACTATTGTCCTAGGGTTCTACCGTCTACGCTTAAAAGGGGTAAGTTTAGGGTTTTAGTAATATTTTTTCCTGGGGCATCATGTGAATGCGACAGGGATACAGATTCAAGTCATGAAAACAGTTTCTTATAATATATCCTTATCGTTCGGCCATTTCCTGAACCCCACATATAGCACGAGAGCTTTAGTGCACCAGACTAGTTTTTGCTTAGGGTGTGTTTTCCTTCACACACATAAAATAAAATAATACTTGGGGTGTGTTTGGTACAACAACAACATGTTTGGTGTAATTCTATTAGGGGGTCTGGGGAGGATTGTGTAGCTTGACACTTTACCTGGGCGTTGGGAGATAAAGAGGTTGTTTAAGATAGACCTCGGCTCAAGAAAATAACTGGAGTGAAGAAATTGTCAATAATACTGCACAACCATGGCTAAGCACCATCCATGGATGCAATGCGTGAGAGAAAAAGACTGGAGAGGAAGAGAGTAATTTGGGGAAAATCTCTTAACGGATTTTCATTATGAGAAGAGTGTATATTTATACAAAGAGGAAATAGTAAAACTAACTAACAATTGAACTGACATATTAACAGAACACTAACAGTATATTAACTACCTTGACTAATTAATCTGACAAGACTAACTAACTAACTAATTAGACTAGTACATAATTAGCTGAATCACAATACCCCCCCCCCCCTCAAGTTGGAGGTGTGGAGAACACTGATAACTTGCTCAATGCTGTATAATGTTTGATCCCAGTCAAAGTTTTGGTCAGTATATCTACAAGTTGATTATCAGAGCTTAAGTGATGTAGTGAGATAAGTCCAGTTTGAAACAAATTCCGTACAAAGTGACAATCAACTTCAATATGTTTGGTTCTTTCATGAAACACCGGATTACGAGCAATATAAAGAGCTGATTGACTGTCACAAAATACTTCAATGGGTGTTGGCAGAGGCACTGTAAGTTCTGTCAATAATCTGCTAAGCCAAACCAACTCACCTACAACTTTTCTTAGAGCCCTACTCTGCCTCTGCTGAAGACAAAGAGACAGTTTCTTGTTTCTTGGATCTCTAGCTCAGTGGACTATTGTCTAACAGTACACTATAGCCACTCACTGACTTCCTAGAGTCAGGGCATGCAGCCCAATCAGAGTCACAATAGGCCTTGACATTGTATGACTGGTCTTTGGACATAAAAATTCCTAGAGTAGGATCAACCTTGAGATACCTCAATAAATGGAATGTTGCCTGCAAATGTGGCTCTCTAGGATCCTGCATAAATTGACTAAGGTGTTGTACACTGTATGATATGTCCATTCTAGTGTTGGTTAAGAAGTTCAACTTTCCAATAAGCTTCCTATAAAACAAAAGTTCTGACAAAGGTGTTCCTTCCTTGGCATGGAGCTTTACTGCAGGGTCCAGTGGAGATGTGCAGCTTCTTAGCCCTGCAACCTTGTAATTCTTCAGCATGTCTAGGACAAATTTCCTTTGTGAGATGATAAGTCCATCATCTTTATAAAGCACTTCCATCCCAAGAAAATAGTGTAATTTTCCCAAGTCCTTAATCCTAAATTTATCATGGAGAAAGGTCTTGAGTTCTTCAATCTCAGAAACACATGTGCTTGTCAAAATCACATCATCTACGTATACGGCAACAAAAATGGTAGAGGTTGTAGACTTTTTATGAAACAATGAATAATCATTTAACGAGTGAGTGTAACCTTTTGAATACAAAGCCTCAGTCAATTTGGCATACCACTGCCAACTGGCTTGTTTCAGGCCATATAGGGACTTATTTAGCTTGCATACCATCCCTGGCTTGTGCACTACCAAGCCAGGTGGAACTTTCATATAGACCTCCTCATGTAGATCCCCATGAAGGAATGCATTGTTTACATTAAGTTGAAAAATATTCTAGCCCTTTTTAATAGCTATGGCTAATAGAGCCCTCACAGTTGTCATCTTTATAACTGGTGAGAAATTTTCTGTATAATCAATCCTAGCTTCTTGAGTGTAGCCTTTCACTACAAGTCTAGCTTTGAATCTTTCAATAGTCCCATCTGCCTTATGTTTCACTTTATAAACCCACCTGCATCCTATGGCCTTCTTGCCACTAGGTAAATCAACTAGATCCCAAGTATGATTTGCATGCAATGCCTCAAATTCCTGTGTCATGGCTTGCTGCCAGGCAGAATTCATAGTTGACTCCCCATATGAGGAAGGTTCATCATCATTGCTGATGTTCCTCACAAGAGTCTGACTCTCATCTGCCAAGACCACCTATATGTTGATGTTTGGAAAATGCAGCGTTGAGGGAGATGTTGGAATTTTGCAGTTGGTTAGGTGTATTAACACTAGGTGCAGCTGTCATATTCTTAGATAAGACATAATCTTGTAAGTATGTAGGCAGTTTATGTGATCTAGATGGTCTAGGTGGAGCTGTAGGTTCAATTATGTGGATATGATTAGAAGGTTGAATGGTGGTAGGTAAATTGGTTGAATGGGTAGGTGAAGTGGGAAGTAGAGTGTTACTTGCATCAACTATATTATTTTCAACATGTTGCATATTTTGTGTTCCAATATCAGTATGTACAGTGTCCATGAAAGGCACAGTGTGAAAAACAGAAGGAAAAGAAGATACATCAGAAAGTGTAGCAAAAGGAAAAATGGATTCTTTAAAAACTACATCCCTGGAGATATGTATTTTTCTTGTAGCCAGGTTTAGAACTTTGTATCCTTTTGATCCAAAAGGGTAACCTATGAAGATGTGAGGTGTTGTTCTAGGTTGAAATTTGTCCCTGTGAGACTTTGGAAAGGTGGGATAACAAAGACAACCAAAGGTTCTCATGTGAGAGTAAGTTGGTTTAGTTTTATACAACAATTCATATGGACATTTCCCCTTCATGTGTGAAGTAGGTAGTCTGTTGATAATATATGTGGCACACAAAATGCATTCCCCCCAGTACTTTAGTGGTAATTTGGATTGGAAAAAAAGAGCCCTGGCAGTTTCTAGCAAGTATTTGTGTTTTCTTTCCACCACCCCATTTTGTTGTGGTGTGTAGGGACAAGTTCTTTCATGATTGATTCCCTTAGACTTAAGAAAAGTTAAGGTTTCTGAATTTACAAATTCAAGTCCATTATCAGTTCTTATAGTCTAGACAGAAACATTGAATTGGTTTTCAATCATGGACATGAAGGTTTTGATGACTTTCAAGGTGTTACTTTTACATGTCAATAATTGAGTCCATGTACACCTACTATAGTCATCAACAAGGGTAATGAAATATCTATAGTTGTCATGTGTCATCATGTGGTAGGGACCCCAAAGATCTATATGCAGCAATTGAAATGGCCTGGTAGATGTGCTGGTTCTGTGTGGAAAAGGTAGTCTTTCTTGTCTTGCCATTGACAAATAGTACAAAGAAAAGGTTGCTTAGTGGAAAAGTTATCAGGTATGGATGTGATTTCCCTCATCTTCACAAAAGCTACATGTCCAAGCCTGTTGTGCCACAGTACATTTATATCATTGCAAGAATGAGTCATAAAAGAAGCAGAATTCTGAGAATTTTTATTGAATGAAGTACAATGTTGTACAAAAGATGCAGGAAAAGGAACAACTTTAACAGATGGTGTACTGTTCTTACATGAGAAAATAGGAAAGGAAACAAACTTAACAGACTCAGAAGTAGTTGACATGTTTTTAGATGCAGAAGCAGTTGATGCAGCACATTTAGCATCAGGATGATTGGGCTTCATCAGACACTTAGTGCAGAGAAAATAGAGTCCAACTTTGGCTTCACCAATCACCAGAGTGTCACGACCCGAGAGCACCCCCAAGTCGTAACATGCGTATTCGACCTCTCGGAGGTCTCATACAAGCCCTTAGCATTCATCACATTAGATATGTAAAATAGTGNTTATATGTAGCATTTTTCGAGCTAAAAATAGTTGAGCACCCATGATACAAAATTTTTGGATCCGCCACTGTCTTAAAATGTAGCTTTTGATATACTGCAATGTAGCTTAAAATTGCTAAGAGTTTGCTTAGTGAAAAAATATTTTTCTCTTCTATTCAAGTTCATAAATAGACAAATCACATTAAAGCTTTCTAAACTGAAAACTGATACATTCACACGAGACCTTAAACAAAATTTTCTATTACAAACTTCAAAGTTCAGACGTCGTGCAAGCGTGAGAATGAGCAAACTAAAACAAATTAAGACAAAGCAAACTCTTGAAGAATTAGATCGAATGTAATCCAACTTACAAAAATAATAGAAAATCAGTGTAACGAAGATTAAGTGTAATATCAGTCTTATGAAGCCAAACCTAAAGGATTATCTCTGAAATTATCCACGGGATTCGAAAAATAAAAATATATTTGCCAAATATATAAATTTTCTAGTAATCTTATTAAGTAACTTGTGCTCATTTCATATTTAAGAGTTCAAAAGATATAAATTTATTATTCTTTTTAAATCAATACACTCAATGGAGTTGAATTACCTCGATATGGTTTCCTCGATTTTGTCTTCTATCAGTACAAGTTTATAGTAATTTGCCATGATCGATCGTACGCATATGAATCATTAATTGAGAAACAAAAGTTGAGTTTGTAGTTTGATTTGGAATTGTTTCAGTAAAATTAAAGTTGACTATGTATATATTAAATACACATAAAAAAAAAGATATAGCATGCATGCAAGATTATACGTATAATTTGATTCAGTGAAATCCAAACCTCACGAGTAGTGGGCATTATTAGATGGATCTGAAGAAATTTTTTTTTTTTTTTCACTATAGTCTCCAATTAGCCTGTGTAAGTCGGGCACAAATTTTTCTTTTCACAAAATTCGTCATCGACGGTCACGGAAAGTTAATAATTAGTGCCCGAGTTGCACCAGAAAAATTAGATACTATGTAAAACGAAAAAAACTCATCTATATTGATAGATGCTCATCTGCCTATTCATATTTCATGTCCCTCTATATATAGAGAGAGAACAAAAAAAAAAAAACAATCTCAAGAGTTAAGAAAGAGGAGAATAAAAGAAGAATGTTATGTTAGGGGAGGGGAAAATGAGGTTATTTATAGATATAATTGATGAATGAGATTGTGGCACATGAATAATAGTTAAAAATGGTGAAAGACGTTACAAGATGGAGAAAACAAAATAAAAGAAGGGAGTAAATACGAGCAAAGTAGTTATTAAATCCTAACATAATTGATATACTAGTAATTAATGTAGATAACCTTTAATATTAATAATAATAATAATAATAATGAGTAATAATAGTAATATATAAGAATATTATTATTATTATAATAAATATAAATTTTTATTTTATTTGACACAATGATGTGAGTTGGGTTTATCTGATTAAAACATGAGTGAAAATTCATATAATTAACCCCAACTTTGTTAGGACCCACCCGTTTGGCCCAAAAAAAATCTTGGGAAAACTTGAGGAAAATTTGGGAAAAACTTGGAAAGTGGTTGTCACGCCTGAGTCTACACCCTCAGAACACTAGAACATATAACATATAAGCTTGAACGGGTAGAAAGGAAGACAATTATGTGAATGACATCAACTTCACACCATGGATAATTTATGATGAAGTGCAAGAATTGAAAGCTCATATGGAGACTAATGGCTTCATTTTAAGCCACTGCTATGGAGAGGCAAACAAAGTTGCAGATCTTCTGGCATCTCTCAGTTACGACAATCCTAACAACATGGTCTATGATGCTTTTGCAGAATTACCAACTAGAGTAAAAGGACTAATGAACATGGATAGGTGGGAGATGACTAACTTTAGAACCATGAAGAAGAGGAGGAATGATCTGATTAATTGGGAACCTCCTTGAGGCATTTTTGTGTACTGGCAGTACATAGTACAGGAGTTTGGTGTATTGGCTCACTTGGTTACTATAGCCAAATGAAAAAGCCACCTCTTGCATTTTCTTCGTCTCAAATAGGATAGCTTGATATACTCTTCTCTTAATAGGGAGTAGTAATCACTGATTGTAATCTCCCTCATATCATATGTAACTTTTTGCTGGAAGATGAATAAAATGCATTTTTGGTGGAAAAAAAAACTCAACTCAATAATACTCAACTCAATATAATATGAAAGCAGTGATATATATATATATATATATATAAAGCTATTAAAATAGTAAATAATAACTCAATGTATATAAAAATACAATAATAAACTCTTTACTCTTATTTGGGAGATTCTCTAACCGACATCACTATGAGCTATGTGATGATACAACGTCTCGCCCACGCTAACAGAACTATCCTATACCTTACCGGAGTATAGGGCATCCTCAACTAAGTGGATTCACTAAGCTATGCTTAAAAGCAATAAGGAATCATCGACCCTTTACCCCTGTTGGCATACATGGTTTATGAGGATTTTGAGTTGTCTGAACTCATTCCCATATCAGTGCTCAATACTACTCCCAATAATATATAACTCATGCTCATATGTTTAAAAACATAACTCCTAGTCGATTTGAGATAATTGCTCAAAAAGTTCTCTTAAAAGAGAATGCTCAAAAACTCTTCATGAACTTATTTAGAAATCAAGGTTTCCTCTCGTTTTAAATGTAAATGTGTTGTACACTTGGGAATACTTAGTCCCGTCATACTCATTTGGAAATATGAACTCAAACTCTCCTCATTATCATACTCATTTACTCAAGTTATAAATAATTGTAGAAGGCTTCTCAAATGACTCAAAGGACTCCCTCGAACTTTACTCTTAACTCTACCTTGAATTTGAAATGTGAATTAAAGAGTTATGATCAAGATATATAGGATCTCTCAGTGATTAAAGAAGTTTTTGATAGTGATACCTAAGAAGAGAGTGAAGACACAATTAATTTAAAAGAACTCAGACGGAAGAGAAACAAAGGCAGGCTACCCTGGTGCATTTCTGGCGCAGGGCACCAGGCGCAATGTAGGCGCGGGGCTCCAACCCTCTTGGTGCCTCAATGGCGTGCCGCCCCATCCTGGCGCATTTCTGGTGCGAGTGTAAGCTCAGGTGGCGACAAATTTGGATTTGACTTTATGGGCTGATCCTATTTGTATACACAATTTATTTTTTCAATAAAGTGGCTCAATTGGTCTTTAATGTAAAATAAAAAAATCAGTAGTTAGTTTATTTTTAGTGAAAATTACATAAATTTCACAATGTTAAGAGTTACATCATATCTCTACCCTTTTCCAAATTATAAAAAATTCTTAAAATTTAAGGATTTTAGATAAATTACTCAATGTCCCGATACATTATCTTTGTTGATACAAGACACACTTGTCCCGATACATTTCTCAATGTCTCGATACATTACCTTTGTTGATACAAGACACACTTGTCCCGATATCGCACCCCAATAAATCACATTCTGATACATCGCGTGAGAGTGATGTACCGTGAATAGGGTGAGGAAAATAAGAATTTTTATAAAAAAATTTAAATGGTAGGAAATTTTTCAGAATATAATAAAATAAGTTGTGTATTTAGATAATTTTTCCTAATTTATTTAAGGTCTATTTTATGTATTTTCCCCTAACTTTATACCAATGTGCATAAAATGTGTTTTTCTCTTTTTTAATTGGGCCCCGGCAATGCCATATTTTCCCGGGCAAAAGTGGACCTGTCACACACATTTTTTTGTAATATAAATTTCAAAGTCATTCATATGAAGTTGCACAACTTCGTGCTACAAAGCTCTCTTTCTCCATATATAAAAAGGTTTCAATCTTTCACTCATCTCTCTTGTTCATTGTATTCAAATCATCTAATCGTTTGTATATGATCTTCTATAAATTATTGCTCTCTTTTTATACTGTTTTCCTAGGGTTCTACCGTCTACGCTTAAAAGGGGTAGATTTAGGGTTTTAGTAATATTTTTTCCTGGGGTATCATGTGAATGCTACAGGGATACAGATTCAAGTCGTGAAAATAGTTCCTTATAATATATCCTTATGATTCAGCCATTTCCTGAACCCCACATATAGCACGGGAGCTTTAGTGCACCAGACTAATTTTTGCTTAGGGGTGTATTCCTTCACACACATAAAATAAAGGGATAAGTGTCTGAAAAATATTTAAACTTTGGCCGAAATTGTTGTTATGATACCAAACTTTAACGAGGACCTATTTAATACACTATTAAATAGTTTAGGGGATAATAGGTCTTCCATAAAGTTTGGTATCGTAACAACAATTTCGGCCAAAGTTGAGGTATTTTTCATACACTTATCCCTAAAATAAAATAATACTTGGGGTGTGTTTGGTACAAACAACATGTTCGGTGTAATTCTATTAGGGGGTTTGGGGAGGATTGTGTAGCTTGAGACTTTACCTAGGCCTTGGGAGATAAAGAGGTTGTTTAAGATAGACCTCGGCTCAAGAAAATAATTGGAGTGAAGAAATCAAGAAAAAAAAATACTGAACAAGGCCTACTTGTTCCTTTTCTTGAGTTAAACCCATCTGATTGTAATTTTTGTGTGTCTATTTTCCTAAATTTTGAAGCTTTAACTGATAGTAGCATATAACTTTGTTAGCTGATGTTAACTTTGCAAAGTGTAGCTGGTCTCAAGATGAATAATTAAGAGTTGTTGTAATTAGGTTGAATAATTAAACAATGATGAATCCTCTAAATTGATGGATACAAAGGATTTATATAGCCAAAGCCCAACTAGCTTCGAATATATATTTTAGAAAATACACTCAAAATTGAATATATCCATGTCAAATCCATATCAGAATCCTATATTTATACTAGAAGATGCTCATGCCACAGTCAAACAAACAATCAACAACATGCCTAGCTAGTGTGATCCCACTAGTGGTGTGTTGTGTACTCAGACCTTACCCGCTCATGCTACATCATGCAACATATTTGATCTTTGGATAAAATCCCACAGCAGAACTGTCTGAAAGAAGAAAATTGAAGAAAAGAACAAATTTTAATGCTGTTTCTACATCTGAAAATTTGACATCATATTATATGCTTCAACCTTCTTATCTGATTCATCTCAGGTGCAGTTTATAAACCAGAAATGAGCGACGCAAAGAGGAAAACACTCTGTGACTTCTTTCCTAGATCTGGTTCCATTCTTCTTCTCTTTTACTTGTTTTATTTGTCTTCCACTGTTACTACACATTAGCAGGTCAATTGGTTCACATACTAGTTATGCAATAAAAAGTAATCCAAGATGTAGTTTTGGTGTGAATAAGAATAGAAATGATAATTGTTTGGTGAATAATCTCGGAGTTATTATGTAGTGAATAATAATATAGGGATTGCTTTTCTTCTTATACACCCTACCAAAAGCTGCATTAGTTATTCAGAGGCTATTTTCCTAATCGTCCAATCAAACACTATTATTTTATATAGAACTTTGTGTTGGCATTATTTTTCATAATCCCTCCAACCAAATTGGCTTAAATGGTTCTTTATTTTGTTTTCCAAATATACCAACAAAAGAGAAAAGTCATGACTGTGAACCAAGAAATGCAAATCCGAGGAACGTGAGCAGAAGTAATTTAGGGAAGGAGCAGTTGTCAATGAAGAAACAGCTTATCGTACTATGGCAAAGATTTTATGTCAACCCGGTACATCTCCAAAGTCAGTAGAAGCCGTGCACTTCAAAAAATTAACTGCCTATCTTAATCCAAAATTTTATCCTTCATCTGCCATTCTTTCACGGTATTGCTTGGAATTGTACGACGAAGAGAAAGCAAATGTTAAAGAAATTTTGAGAAGCTTGAATGGACGAGTTTGCCTCTCAGTTGAGAGGCTAACTTATAACAAATTCAATGACCCTGGCTACTGGCCTACCTCAGATTGTGAGGAAACATGTTTTGATTTCATTTGCTTAAGAGTTCATTTCATTAGCGAAGACTGGAAGCTAAGAAGTTGGGTTGTTAGCTTTAAGTCTTTTGATGCATATGACGATTATGTTGGTGAGACAATGCAATGTCTTTCAGATTTTGGTATTGAAGATAAGATATGTGCTGTCACTGTGCATAGCTATCTGGACTTTGATGAGGTTATTGATGTCATTAAAAGTAAACTTCTTAAAAAGAAAAGACTCCAGCCAGACGGACAATTGTTTCGTGTACCTTGTTGTGCAGACATTTTCAATTCAATGGTGAAAAGAGCATTTGGGATGATAGAGGGTTTAATCAGTGACATTCGTCTCATAATATGTTGGGGCAGATCACTACCAGTGTGGAATGTGACATTTCATAAACTACAGGAAGCATTGGAGTTGGAGGCTAAAGGAGAATACTTGAAAACAGATGATTATAAGGGTTATCATATACCTTCTCCCTGAGAGTGGGAGAAAGTTAGGGGAGTATGTAAACTTGTAGGACATGTCTATACTGCAGCAGAAGTGTTATTTATG
Organism: Solanum stenotomum; assembly: GCF_019186545.1. Lineage (NCBI taxonomy): Eukaryota > Viridiplantae > Streptophyta > Magnoliopsida > Solanales > Solanaceae > Solanum > Solanum stenotomum. The sequence continues at coordinate 47,800,771 of NC_064291.1, forward strand.
GCAAAACGTCCCACTGCAGGCCTCTACTTCCACAATCTTAATAATCTTCGATTTAATCTGATGAAAGATTCTGTGAGTTCAGATAAATTTACTAGAAATTTAGCCAATAGTATGTTGGAAAAGTTTGACAAGTATTGGAGGAATATGTATTTGGTGTTCGCTCTAGCTACTATTATGGATCCACGCTACAAAGTGAAGTACTTAGAGTTCTGTTTCTTGAAGTATAAAGATAATGATCATTCACCGCTATCGTCTATCTTGGAGTCCATCCGAAGCCTTCTCCATGACTGTGGTGCACAAGTCCTCAATGGAGTATCCTATCAGCGATTCAGGTTCTGACGATTCTGATACGGTTGAAGATCTCTTTGAACAGATGGAAATTCTTGATGATCATAGTTTTTGATTTAACTGTTTAGATTAGTTCAGCAAATTCATCCAAACAACTAGTCAGCCACCAAAATCAGAACTTGACTGCTATCTGGAAGAACCTATTGTGCCTTGGACCAAGAACTTTGATGTATTGAGTTGGTGGAAAGCTGCTAGCCCCAGATATCCTGCCCTATCAAATTTAGCTCGTGATCTTTTGTCAATACAATTGTCTCTTGTTACAGGCTATGATGCTTATCTCACCGATGTGGGTGAACCTGATAGAAATATTAGATCCGTGGAGTCAGATTTAGTGAATGCCTTGATGTCTACAAAAAGCTGGTTTGACAAACAGCGTTGCAATGCCGGTAATCACTGATTCTTCTGTTCTGTGACATTCATTTCTTCCATTATTTAATTCTTGATAATTGAATGCTAGAAGTGGATACAGATGACTCACCTGTTAAACATATATATCTAACCTATTCTGCTATACACAGTCTTCTAGATCACTTTAAAATGTGGGATATCTTCTTTATTTTGATAACCATGCCCAGTGAGCTTCTGACCTGCTTGCGGTCCAGTGGTCCTAAATGCTTGTGGGGAAAATAAACTCCAAAGCAAAATAGCTGAGCAAAACACAAGAAATATGATTGAGGGACTCGATGAGCCGGAGGATTAGACCCCAATGTTCAAATCAATCACGTGTCTGGGTGCTCTATATGGTTTTATAGCTATAGGTTTGTTGCTTTTAGTAGGTCACTTCTAACATTTTTTCTAGCTTACAGTTGATCCTTAACCGAACAGAGTCAGCAGGCGTATACGTCTCGTTCCTTCCAATTCGTGATAGACTGATTGATGTTGATGACATTTGTGATGGCATGAGACCAGTATTGGTACCTCTGTCATGTGGTGTGCATACATGGGTCTTTGAAGTGGCGGTTTAAGATGCTGCTTGTGCTCCTGTTCCTTGTGCTAGATAGGATTGTGAGGTGGATAACATTGAGTTCTAGCGTAGGTTTTGCATTGGCAAGGATAAGTGATTGACCTTAGTCTTGGTTAAAGATAGAGATCTAAATAGAACAGGGTTGTTGCTGAATAAGGAACTTAACTGGTACCAAACCTTAGCCAATTTCTTGTTTAGTCTACACAACATACAACCGTAGATGGTAGAGCTCAGAAAGATAATGAGGATTCAAATTAATTAATTCTGCGACGACTAACTCTATCTACAAAGATCCCTATAGTTTGAGCAGAGACTTGTGTAGTTTTCTGAATGCTTTTATGAAGTTTCATCAAGACCACTCTTGACTGTTAAGTTTCTTGTAAGTAAATTCTCTATGCTGAAGGAATGAAAGGTTCACTTTTCTGCTTATGATGTTCAGTTCCTTTTGTTCTTCAAATGTCAATGATATTTGGTACTTTTTGTTCTCTCTCCAATGTCAGTGTTTAGTATCCGAATTGAACACAACTCAAAATTTTTAATGTTGGACATCCAAAATTAAAGCAGAACTATACAGTTCTCTTCTTTTTGCGATGGGAAAGGAGTCATGTTGCGACATCACCAGCATGATACAGTAAAGTTAAATTTCTGTTCAATTACCATAGCATCAGTCTTCTAGTTGCTGCTTTATCTGCTGGTTGATGGTTCTCTAAATTATATAACTCAAAGTCTGGCATTTGATAGAGTATAGTATGCAACTCAAAGTCTTTCCATGTTTGCCTCATTCTCTGTAATTTCATTGACGTCTTTGGTAACATCTATTTTCTGTTCTCTATAATTTTTCTCTTGTATGCTGTATTGACTGAACTTATGCTTTCATGTAAATGCAAGCTGAGGGATCTGTGGTGCAGAATAGTTGATTTGAGAGTAACTTTCTTTTTGCTGAAAGTTTGAGATTCCAAGAAGCCATCATCAGGATCACTTCCTATCTGAAATAGTTACATGGCTATTGGAATATATACATATATAGTAGAAATCTACCTAGTCTATTGTGTTATGTGGGATGTTAGCTACTCATAGTATATTATTGCAGCTACTTCTTTTGTCCGTCTACTTCTTCACCTGTATATTAAATAAGGTGGATAGAATATTTTGTTTCTTCAAATTCTGAGTGAGAAGTATCAATATGAAGAAAATCTTTGAAAATATTCAGCAAGAGGATCAATTTTTTTTTTTTAACCATGCCTTTCATGTTTTTGTGTACTACCCATTGGCTCCTAATAAAAAATCAACCCACTTTACAAATTGTGAATGGATATTAAACTTGATTGGTCAAGTGAGTAGTTTAAAAGAATTTTGTGGTGAATCATGACAAGTTTGTATGTCATTTTCCAAAAGTATTTCAGATTTATCTTTGTTGAAAGTTGCAGAAACAAGGTTTCCTTTAAATGTTGTCCTGAATTTTCATATTCATTAAGTAAAATCATCACTTTAATACTAAAACACACTTCAATACTCCATTGAAAATCTAGCTGAAACTAGTAGGCAACAGCCGCCTGGAGGCTTTAAAAAAAACCCATAAAAATCAATCCACATGACACTTAGAACAACCAATAATTGAGCTAAAGATATCTTTCCTTTACTTATGTTGAGATGCATTTAAATACAAAAGGAGTGATGTTTAGGTAGATAAAAGAAACAATGGATAATTAAGATATGAGACTCGCAAAATAGATAATTCAGACATGTTTTTGACCTGCATTAACTCATAGCTGGAGAACTAATAAAAGACGGATATTATACATTTACTTATCATCCATGACATCAATAACACAACTGTTTAAGCAAAACCAAATTCTTTCAGAAGAAATTTACAAGACAAGACCCCAAAAAGAACAAACATTTTGATAAACCTTTACTTTACAAGCATCAAGAGGACCAAAAACAGTGTGTAGTATGTGTCGACTGCGAAAAGCAAAAATCTCAAGATTTAGAAACCTAGCAGCTCCACAGCCCTGTCTGAGAGAGTCCATAACACTGGTGCAAATACAGGAGTGATCCTTGGCAACGTAGGATATGTCAGCGTTCCGAGTAAAAACCAATTGAAGCTCAAGAGAGCAACTGCATCAGACGCGGGTCTGTTCTTAATGGTTGAGAAGAACTGGACCACGCTCCACAACGACATGCCAACGACAGCAAATAGTGCGAGGACTAGAGGCATGCATGCATCTTCAGCTTTCCATACGATCGTTCCAACTAAGAGCGATAATATTGCACTAAACAGGGTCTGGGAAACAGCTAGATCCCTTCGTTGGTGTAGCTCATCATTTGTGTCAAATTCTCAGACGTGGTCCGAGTATGTGGCCGGTTGACATCTCGACAGAATTTGGCTTCCATAAATTCAGGGCTCGTACTTCCGCTTTTGCTTTTATCTTCTTGCATTCCTTCCTTGTGTATGGCCACGCTCTCAATGCCACTTGATCTCCAAAATGGAACAGCATCGCTACAGCCTTGCATTACTCGGCCATCAAAATGGTCTTTTAGGTCTGAAAGTGCTTTACCATGAACTTCGTTCAATCGTTGATTTTCCACCTTCAGATTCTGAAGCTATATCACACCAAATACAAAGTTCAGGCTTTCTCGTCTCAAAATTTGCAGTATCATGAGCAGATGAAAAATTGGAACTTACAGGACCATTATAACAAATGTCGAAGCTATCGCTTTTCTGTGACCAGTTTACCTCAATATCTCTCTTAATAAGATCCTTTTTTTTTTAAGTAGCAAAAAATACATATTTGAACAGAAAAAGGTTATCCAGCTGAAAACTTAAGAAACCAAATCTTAACTCATCCACATAACAAATGGGACATATATTCAAGCAGTAACTCTAAGCTAAGTTTCATTGACTTGACAATTAACAGTAAGAAGTTACTTTCTACTACATAAAAAAATTTATATAGTCTATAAGCTGTATCACCATTTGAAAAACCCTGAACGGTCACCATATTCACAATGCTCTTATTCTCATTCTTAATTCTTATATATCTCTATATATACATTAACCATCCAATGCCCTGAAACACACAAATCCGAATATAGCAGCTCTCCTGTATAAGAAAAGGCAGGAAAGTCATCTTTGCAAAAAATGGCCTTTTTAATGATGGCATCTTGTCCTAAACAACTGATCATATAAACCCTTTGTCTATTAATCAGCTCCTCTCCTTACTAAGGTAAATCAAAATGTGACACTGACGAAAAAATAATGGAGAATTTTGATATTACAGTCCCAAAATCCAGGAAATCAAGTAAATGATCAACTTTCTGACCCATCCTAACAGGGTTACTCTTTCTTCAAGTCACACAGTTCTAAATGTGTGTATTCCTTCAACATTTCGATTTATATTCTCCTTACTATGTTGTGCTTCTTTGTTGCACAGAAGAAGTTATAGCAGAACAACGATACAACAAAACTGAGACACCAGCTGATACAATGGAGCAAAAGAGTGGTAGCATGGGAACTTCTATAAATCTAAAGTGACATGTACTAGTATAGTAGTATCCAAACAGAGATTTTATCAGTAAGTAGAGAGAGAATATTTCACCTGGTCCTCCAATTGCTCAATTTTGACGATGGCATCGTCATGTTCATCCTCGAGTTCTGCTAACATGGCCTGCATTATCTTCTTATCCTTGATGGCTACTAGTATCTTCTTCTCAAGTTGCTTCCTTTCCCAAACAAGATTCTCAAACTCGATCTGCATTTCCTGCAGATGCATCTCCAGCTGCACATGTATTGTTCTCAAGTCAGTTGCTTTAAGTCAGCAAAATAATACCAACTCCTCAAAATGAAGAGTAGAGGCTATATCAAGTCAGTTGCTTTAAGTCAGCCAAATAATACTAACTCCTCAAAATGAAGAGTAGAGGCTATATCAAATCAGTTGCTTTTAGTCAGCCAAATAATACTAACTCCTCAAGATGAAGAGTAAAGGCTATATCAATTTAAGACATCACTAAATAGACATCTGTGACACTAAACAAAACACACACACACACACTATATATATATACCCAGTCCTTGCATCCAATATGAATTGTAGGAGATCTTTAACGAGGAGCAGATTAATAACTCCTGACTACTAACACGGTGGAAGATTTCAAAGTTAATGTGGCATTGAAATTTTGTGTTCATGGGAATATATCAGGTAGTACCATAATGATAATGAAGTTACTAATCATTTTTCTCACTGAAGAAATTATTCCACGAAACTGAACAGCATTTGGAAATAGAGCTACCTGTGAAGTCTAACAAGATTATATTCAAGTTATACAGGTGAAAGTAGTACAAAGGACAAGTAAACCCTCATACAATAGAAAATGTTCTGGTCCCCCAAACCCCCGCCACACTCTCACACAAGGTGTACAAGAAAAGAGAAGATAGAAACTCATTAAATTACCTTATCCATCTCCACTCCTCTTCCTTCAACTTTGTTTTCTCCTTCAGGAGAAATATCAAAACACAATTCCAAATTACTCCAGATCTCACAAATTTTACAAGCAATGATATCAATCTACTATGAGTCTATATGAATTCTATTTTTTTTCATTCTGCTCTATCCAGGTTCTATTGTATGCCAAATATTAGATATCGGAAAACTTCACACTAGTTAGGCTAGTTTTAAGTTGATTGCCAACTACCACAATCCTCCTTCTTACTCCGAGCTTGAGACCAACTATATTTTGCTAAGTTCACATAGGTATCCAAACAAGAGTGCTGCACAAAATGTCAGATGGGGAATTTGAACAACTTATGTACTGGTCTAACAAAATTGAGTGTACTACCCATTCAGATGATTCAATTATTAGTTCCTGTGGTTCTGGTTCATGAAGCACTAGAATAAAAAAAAAATTAACACTACATACAAGACATGTGGAAGAAACATCCAAAAAACTAAAACATAAAAGTGGACACACACAATAAACTTTTCAAAAATAAAACTCACCGCCCTTTCCCTTTGTAGAGCAGTTAAACTTCGTATAGGCAGGGATAGAATAGCAATAGCCCAAATTATCAGTCTCCAGAGTAATCTGGCATGAAAACCCATAGCAGCTCTCAGCAGTTCTGTCCATGTTTGGATAACAATGCATATTGTTCTCACACCGAAGAAGCAAGTGAATTTGACAAGTGACAAAGGCTTGATCAGCAAGATCATAACAGTGTTGACCAATTGAAGTAACTCTGCCATCTATACTTCCAAAAGTGGTTATATGTTCGCCATCTGCATAAAATGTTCAAGTCCTCAAAATCTCGGTATAGAAGTTAATTCACAGAATGATCAAATTACAGTCTTCAATAAGAGTACCAGATAAATAAGACAAATTTAGAACATTCTCGGTATAAGTCCAACCAGTTTAAGGTTACATAATGAACCACAACACAGAAATGTGTACAAAAATTATTAGGAAAACGGTTCCCTCAAATGCTGGAAGCACTCTGAAAATCAACAAACTCCCCTCTTATAAGTTAAATGGCATTAATTTATCCTCATAGAATGCAAGAGGAAATCAGACAGTTCCAAGCTCACCACTAGCCAATCAGTTCAGATATCTTTGAAAAAGTTGTGTGTAGTAAAACCAAGGAAACCAAAGTTCATTTCTTCTTAGTAATATCTTCTATATGTGGATTCAATTTTTGATATGATGGCAGACTGAATTAGTAACAAAAGCAGGTGCTGCAAGATGTGTAACATGAATAGTAACAATTCACTGATTAACAACATCACCACAAATATGATGAATCTAAATCTAATACTCCCTACTACTTTTGCATCAAAGGGAAGCCCTCACCACTCATCCTAACCGCAATTGTGGGCTTGATCAAAATTGGTCATTTCATCTTTTAATCAAAACTCATAGTATTTCTTCTCAGGCTGATCCAAAATCAGCTGGAAGAACTACACCTTATCAAAGAGCCTAGACTAATATCTGTTTTCAAACGCGAAGCTAGAGACTATGAACCCCTGGGTGAAAATCCTGCCTCCGTCATGGCATGGAGACTTGACTCCTTTTTAAAAAAAACTTCCATCGTTTTTGACATTTTGGGACATCCCAAAAGGCTCAAATCACAACACTTTTTTTTCATCATCTTAAATTTCAGCCTTATAATGATAGTATCAGTCTTACACAGAGCAAGCAAATTGCTATAAATAACTAATTGTCCTATAAAAGACTCAGAACCACGTTCAAATCTATGAATTGTTCTCAACAATCAACATAAACTGAAAACAAAGACAGAGACTGAATACAGACAATTTATCAAGCCAAAAATTGATAAACAAATACAACAAACATCAATATCTGAATGCAACAAAGAAAGAAGCACATAATTTGCACTTCCAAAATAACACAAATATATACATATACATTAATAGATTTGGATCAGAACTTCAAAATTATACCTTCAAATATCTGTCTAGCCATAAGTCTTTTTTAAAAATCAAATTTATCTTCAAAATTTCACTTTCGCTAACAAAGTTAAAAAAATTTTTCAAGAAAACTACATGCCCAAACACAATTTCAACTTTTAAAAATCACAACTTTAAAATCTACAGCCAAACAAGAGCTTTAGTTTACTAAAAGAGGTTTTTTTTTTTTTCCATTTGAAAAAAGAAAAGGAGTGGGGAAGATGAAGAGAAGAGAGTTTACTGTGAGTGATGGAGAATCGAAAAACTGGAATGCGGAAGCTGGAAGACGGAGCCTCTGAGGAAACATCTTTTTCAGAGTGGGGTCGCTAAAAAAGTGGGGATTTTGCCACCTCCATTCCATAGAGAGTGACACGTTATGTTAAACAAAGAGCTTTGAATGGATAGAGAAGAGTACCGCCATCTTTACAAACTGACATCAGTCAAATCCTGCCATACTGCTCATAAATACATAGATAGGATAAATTACTTATAATATACATCTTTATTTTTCATAATTTTCATTATTCCCTATCAGTTTAAAATATTTTCAAAATCTCTTATTTTTCCCCAATTTTCAAATCAGTCGGATACATAAGTATCCCAGCCTTAACACATGATTTCCTTTCTTTTTTCACTCCTTTAATCTCTTCCTAATTCACTCCACAATCTTATAAGTTATAATTTCCATATATTTTCAAAAGAATTATCTTTCCATTCAATCAAATTCAAATTACTCAATAAGTATAGTGCGTCTCCTCCATACTCATCTTCTTCAAAAGAAAATTCTTCTTTATTTCCTGATATAGTGTGTCTCCTCCATAATCGTTTTCTTCAATTTTATTATTTTTCTTCTTTATTTCATGATACATATGGATCATGATCCTTATTTTAGTATTGGTATTACTCAACTAGTTGAAGAAGCATTCATCTTCGACTTCTAAATAAACTGTGAAAAAAATGCTCAAAAACACGGAAAAAGCCAATCTACTGGTGGCTTTGGAAAGGACTTTTGATCCATGGGTGATGTCTATGTTAATAGTAAAAGAAAAAAAAGATACAACAGTGAAGGTTGAGAAGAAGGATGTACCTTCGTTTTCAAAAGTAAATGTAGAAAAAAGTGGATGTACATCTGTCTTCTAAAGTGAATGTTGAGAAGGAGAAGTCGTAATAGATCAGATTGTTGATTTTTTTTCCGATTTTTCTTGTTTATCTTTTTTCGATATATATGGGTTCAAATTTTTAATGTATCCAGTTGTTTTTGTTTCTTAAATTAATGTATAATGCCTTCGTTTCGACATTATGATACATTACAATTTCATTATGTACAGTGTATCGTGTTCAAATTACTAAATTATCTCACGGTTATAGTTTGAGATACATTAACTAGATTTTAAATGTATCTAGTTAATTTTGTTTCTTAAATTAATGTATAAAGTCTTCGCTTCAACACTACGATACATTACAATTTTATCATACACAGTGTATCGTGTTCAAATATTAATTTTGATACAATTTTATCATGCACAGTGTATCGTGTCCAAATGTATCTAGGTGTTGCTATGTATCTTCTATCTTATTCAAATTTAGAAGGATATGTATCCGTACACAGTACATGATGCATTAAAGTGGCACACAAGTATGTATCAAATTCATAAATGGTGATACGTAAAAGTTATTATCAAAAGTTTGTTTAGTTTAAGGCAAAATGTGAAGATCTTGCAACTATGTATCTGATACAATAAATATGGAGCACATTAATACATATATTAAATTTTCAACAAAAGTTTTGAATCCTACTCGAAAGTTTCTTCGCTAAAACAAGGACAAAGATGAACAGGAATTTTGAATTGATTTGTTATTTTAGAATTTAATTCTCTGATTAGGATCCGAATAGTGTAAATTATGGGATTTTAATTTGACTTTTTGTTTTGTTTTCCTTTTTAAGCGCAACAACCACATATATAATGTATCACAATTAATGTATTCGGACAACCAATTATGTATCCGGATAGCTGATATTTTAAGGGATTTTTGTAAAATAAAAAAGAGTAGGGATATGATGTAATTTAGGATTTACACTATGAGATATATGTAAATTATTATACTAATAGATATGCATATTCTACTTGACATAATATACCTATATGCATATTCTACTTGACATAATATACCTCTTATATAGTGTAATATAAAATTTGAACGCATTACACGTAAGTTGGCATGCACTATTTATTTAGTTTTATATAAATTTAAATGATTATTTATACATATTTTAAATTAAAACACATATAAATTCTAATTGAAGTCAAGTGAGATGACACGATAAAATTTGAATTAAAAATAAAATTGTGTTTAATTGTATTTTCTTTAAGAATATTTAAAATTATATCTATGTTTGGATATTTTTAAAATATAACTTTAAAAATGAAAATAAGTTGAAAAATACAAAAGACTAAACACTTATGGTCAAACGAGTCGAATTGTTTTTTTTTTCCTTTCATTATTTCCCCATATTTTTGTTAATCACTTTGAAAGCCTAAATAAATTTGAAGTGAAGTAGATTATGAATTTCAAATAAAAATTAAAAAAAATTGTGTAGTTTTTTCATAAATAAATAGAATGGACTATAAATATATTTTATTTTGTTGCAACCTTCGTATTTCCTGCTAAGATCCCAAGTTTTCAAGTGGGAGCCCTCTTGGCCACCCACGACTTTCTATTTATTAGGGAATAAAAGTTATTTTTGATAAACTCTTGATTAGAAAAAACACATTAAAAAAAGAAGTAAATTTACGAAATATAAGAGTAACAATGTATGATAAGATATCAAAAATAGAAAAAAATAACAGTCATAAACTTATAAATAAAATTGAAAGAGCCTCTATTTCATCATCACACTTAAATACGATATATGATATTATCATCACTTTCTTTATTTTCTTAAAGTACAAGATATTTGAAACATCCTCTCTAAGATAATTTGTATCAATCTTTATTTTTACATTTGTCTCATGTGATATATTATTGAACTTGCCGTGCATACATGGTGTTTTAATGTCTGTATGGTCTATTTTCAAAACTCTAACATATAGTTAACTTCACATCATCAATGAATACATGTTATCTTCAGATAACATTCACTATGATACCTGCTCTTAAAATATATTGTGTTAATTGATCCATTATTAAGACAAATATAAAGGGGCTAACATACATTTTTATGGATATGTCGTATAATTAAAGGGATTAAATGATTTTTTTAAATCATTAAAATTAAAAAACACACCTAATTTTTCTTTTATGAGTTGTCATATGAAGTATCAATAACTATTGATTAAAACATGTGTCAAAATTAAGGGCTAACCCATCGGTGGCTTCCTAAACTTGGCACCAACTTTCACTTGGACACTTTAACTAGGTTTTGTTCATTTTAAACACCTCATGTCAAACCTCATTGTGTCATTTTGACACTTTTTATATTTTCAAAACCGCATTTTAAGTGCGTACATCCAGACGCCTCTTATGTGGAAAAATAAACGAATTGGTATGTGACACGTGAAAATTTTATTTTATTTTTAAAAATCTCAATTTTACTTTCTTTTTTTCTTTCTTCCAGATTTCAAACCCCATGCCCCCACCTCTTTTCTTCTTCTTCTTGCGCCTCCTTCCCCTTCATCTGTTCTTCTCCATCAAAAAGGCAAGAACATAGGTTAGTTTACAAAGTAAAATACGTTTTGGAGAATAAGGGAAATCATACCAAATCGAAAAGTTTTTATATGACATTTAAAAGAAGATGATTTCTTGTGCTACTACGATTGAGATTTACAATGAAGGATATGTAAAATAATTTTTTTTTTCCATTGGAGGTTGTTCTTTATTTCTTTTTTATCCCTTGAAATCAATTTAATTTTCAATGAAGAAGGTAAGAATGTAAATCAGTTTTTCCATTTGAAAGAAGTTGATTTCTTTTTTTGTTCCCTTGAAATCGATTTTGTTTTTGAATATGAATCAAGATGCAAATTCGATTTTCAAAGAAGATGGAAGAATCAAAGAGTGTAACCTAGTAAAATATTGTAGATTTTTAAAAAAAAGTTGTGTGGTGATGGAGGATGGTAGAAGGTGGGGAAGATGGAAGGGAGAAAGCAAGGAAGAAGAAGGAGAAGAAAATATTTACAAAAAAATTCAGAATATTTACAAAAAAAGTCTCTGACGCGCTCAAAATTCGTGTAGCACACGTACTGTGCTTAGTCAGCAAAAAGTGTCAAAATGACACAGCGAAACCCTACATGAGGTGTTTAAAATGAACATCGCCCACTTGAGGTGCCTAAGTGAAACTTCGTGCCAAGTTTAGGGGGCCACCGATGGATTAGGCCCAAAATTAATAAATCAATTGTCATATGAACGAAAATATACGAACAAATTAAATAAGCATATAATTTTTTAAGATTATTTCAGACACTTAACCTAATTAAATACGAGATAAATGATTAATAGTAATGATTTTAATAAAAAAAGTATATATATTTTAATAGTTCAAATGTAAAACTTACGAAAAAAATATTACTATCAAAATATATTTTTAACTCATCGCCTAATAAAAAAAAGATTAATTTTCTAGGGCTAATGGGCAAGTACAAAGGCAACAGGTAAGTGCTGCCTCTTCTCTTCTCCATCCAAAATTCCAAATTAAAACCCAGACATAATTTTTTTTTTAAAAAACCCCAAAAAAGTGAACAAAAACAATGCTATCGGCCTCTTCCGCCGCCACCACGCCGGCCACCGCCATTGCCGCCAAAGCTTTCCGCACCCAAATTCCGCAGCTCCACACAATCCGAACAAGAACTGATCATTGTTTCGGTCCACAACAGGTAATGAAAATTTGAGAAAAATAAAACAAAATACTCCTAATAGTTCTTCTTCTATCTTATAATAAAATAAGTTTTATGGTCTGCGTGGTCCAGTTCTCGAAGACATCGTATAGGTTGTTTGTTCATCCAGTGAAGGCCATGGCTGAAACTGTAGCTACTCAGTCTGCTCCCAAGTTGTCAACTTCAGGTCTTTTTTTTTTTTTTTACTTTAATTATTTTTGGAGTAAATTTTAGTTAATCCCTTTTAATTTTTTGAATGTAATAAATAGTTGCTTGAAAATTTTGAACAATTTTGGAACATGTTTGTATAGTCTGTAAACTAGTTTAGCAGTTATCATTGCTCTCGGTTTTGGTAAAGGTGGTCTTAAACGCCTTGGAACTATAAATTTAATCCCAACTTTAATTCTGGATATCCACCTTATTGCGTCTAACTTGGTAGTATTATTTTATCCCACCTCTCATGTGGGATAAATTAGTTCCCAGGATTGTAATCCCGTGATATCTTTGTCTGCGAACCAAACAACGGTATTTATGCTGAAAATCCAAATGCTATATATGTAATATGTGATAAGGAGATTATATCTTCTTATAAAACCAACCAACCTCTTAAGAGTAATCTTTTTTTGATGAAGTAAGAGTCTTCATTGATGGATCTTTTTTTTGATGAAGTAAGAGTATTCATTGATGGCACCAAGGAGATGCAAATGAACACAAGAATTGAAATTACAAAGAATGTATCAGTTGCAATACAACATGACCTCTAAGAGTCATCTTTTGACCTTTTAACTATTTTGACTGTCATCTTATTCTGAAGTTCCATTTTTCCCTTTGAGAGGTCAATGTCAAAGAGTCTATGCACACGGCACTCCAATAAGAAAGAAGAAAGTAAATGTGGAAAGAAGTTATGGAGTTGAGGGAGTAGCTGCAAGGTCATACTTGACTATTATTTTGATATTCCTTGGTACATTTTAATCCATTTTTATGTGATTGTGTTCACTTGGATTAAAAGTAGGAAACTTGGTGGGTATGAAAGGGAAGTTATGCTATATTTCATTCATCTGGTGAGGATGCATAGAAAGAGGGGGAAAGTAAAAGAGGATAGATTGGACATTTCTTCAATTGCTTTGAATTGATTGAAAAGGTGGAAATATCTCTTTTACTAGGAGTCTATTCCATACAGAAAACAATCAGAAGTAAACGAACATATCAAGAAAGTAACAACAAGTGGCTCTCTTGTTTACCTCTCCTGCTTGCATCAAGGAATCAAACATAGTAAGGACTTTATAAAATCAACCCAAATAAAGCTCAACATGCAATTTGCTGATCAGTTTGTGTTCTGATTCGGTAAATGCTGTTTTGGATAAGTCAAAAAATTTCATGTAATACTAAAGTAATGCTACTTACAAAATTGACATTTCATGATAGCAACCTTGTGTTTTAGAAGTCAGGCCAGTGTTTAATAACTCTTTATCAATTTAAAATTTGGAATGTATTCAATCACTATACTTTCATGTGAACTTACTATTCATGTATATGGTTATGTTAGGGAGGAAGCAAGCATTGATATCACTTTCAGATAAGACAGACTTGGCTAAGCTTGGCAATGGGCTGCAGGAGTTGGGGTAAAGATTGCAGAAACATTTTTTCATATTTTGCAAAAATAATGAAGGATGGTTGCAGCATCTACAAGTCAAATTGCTTGGCCTAGAGCTGTTAGTGTGTTACTGAAGTGAATCTTAATTATATGTACATGACTGCCGAACTTCACTTGCTGTTACTTTCCTAAAGAAAAAAAAGACTGTCGAGCATCACATGAAAGGGCATAATCCTAATCTGCATTGAGAGTCACTCGGTTATGATATCATCTAGGCTTAATCTGATTGGTGCTGGTGTCCCCTATGTCTTGCTTTGTGCTCCTTTTGATGAAACTGTACCCATTATCTTGCAAATCGAAGTGTCTAGTTGCTACCTATATTTACTGGCCAAAATCATACAACTTATTTACATCCCACTGGATAGTTCTCAAATTGCAAAGACCTCTTATTTAATCTATTTTGCAGGTACACAATTGTTTCAACGGGAGGCACTGCATCCGCTTTGGAAGGTGCTGGTGTGTCTGTCACCAAAGTGGAAGAGCTGACACGTTTCCCTGAAATGGTAGGAACTCCTGACTAATGTTTGAAAGGTATAACTGGAACTTGCCCGGGGGTGAGGCAATCCCTAAACACCCCAAGGCGACCATGAGGTTTTTTCCCATCTGTCCAAGCTTTGGTGGATGGAGCTACCTGGTATCTGTGCCGGTGGGAGGTAGCAGGTACCCTGTGGAATTAGTCAAGGTGTGCACAGGCTGCTCCAAACACCACGGTTATTAAAAATAATTCTGTTCTCAATAAAATAAAAATTTTATGGAACACCTTCCTCGAAATGCCAATCCTTGCATCTTCGCTATGATGGTTGACTTCTTTTTAGCTGCACAACTTTGTTTTTACATGTAATTTTACCTTTATTTCCTTTTGCAATTTCATGTTTCTTGCACATCTTTGTATTAGGGGTGGGCATAGATACCAAAGAACCAAAAATCGGATCGGACCGAATTAATTAGGTTCTTTGGTTTCAGTTTTAATTTTTTCAAAACTTCAGTATTCTGTTTGGTTCTTGGTTATAGGATCCCGGTTCTTCAGTTAACTGAAATTCTGGGAATGGTTTAATAGCTCTGCAGGGTATGTTTTTCTGGCGTACGTTTATTTCTTTTGCCATTTCTTTACGGTTAAAAGTTTTGCCTTTCATTCAGTTGTTGTTACCATATTCTAATGAGGATATAATCTAACTATAAAACGGTATCAAATTTTAAGTATTATGTCTGTTTCTACAGTAATGTAATCTAATAAGGGAATACATTAGAAATTATCTGTTTCAAAATTTTAGCTTAGATTATATCATGTTTGTTTTGGTGAAATTCACCAAGCTAATTATTATGTGTCGAGCCATTTTTTTGACGCGCAAGTTCATAAGCTAAGATTGAGGCAGGTATTTGCCTCATAAAACACAAAATAGCCATTTTGAAAAAACCATTTTACAAGCAGAAAAAAATAGGCCATTAATTAGGCCCACACCAAAGAACAGAATTAGAAAAAACTCGAACCAAATTGAATTAATTCGGTTTGATTTTCGGTATACACTAATAAATAACCGAAAACCGAAGTTTGAAAGAACTTAGCCAAGAACCGAATGCCCACCCCTACTTTGTATGGTTCGTAGGATATTGTATTCAAACTTTTCTCTTAATGCTTGGTCCAATAAGTGTTGTGCTTACACATCCTTGTAGTTGATTTTATAACTCGAGAGCAGTGACTCATGACGTTTAACTTCAAAAACATAACTGAGAACTTTTCTCCTTGTCACAGCTTGATGGCCGTGTAAAAACTTTGCATCCAGGCATTCATGGAGGTATTCTTGCTAGAAGGGATCAGGAGCATCACATGGAAGCTCTTGAAAAGCATGAAATTGGTGAGCTAATTGATTTTTATTATGGTAGAATACATAGTTTACACCCTGACCTTGGAACCCAAAGGAATCAAGGTCTTTATTAATTAAAAAAAGGAATCAAGGTTTCTGTTGCAAAAGTATTTTGCATTATGGAAACACTTATTTGCTTGGTTACCAAAAAAGCCTGGGGTTCGGCATACATCTAGTCTTCTTAGAGGAGCATGATGCTATGTTAGGAATAAGGAAACAAATGAATGATGTTTTCAATGTGCAGGTACATTTGATGTTGTAGTGGTCAACTTGTATCCCTTTTATGCCAAGGTTTCTTCTTCAAGTGGAATTTCATTTGAGGATGGAATTGAAAACATCGATATTGGTGGACCTGCCATGATTAGAGCTGCTGCAAAGGTTGCTTAGCTTATCACTTTTCCCTTACCTGCAACTTGTATAAGACAAGTTATTTTTATCTTAATGCATTCTGTACCTCTGCATCTAAAGCTTTGGCACATATATTTCACTTGTGAACCAACATTTTTTCATCTTCGAATCTTCTCTGCTACAGCTTTAGGTTTTCTTAGGTATATGCTTTGGCTTCTTGATCTTAATTGGATAAATGCTGTGGGAGCAATCATGACTCCTAAGATGAAAAATGTTTTTTCCTACTCGGAGTTTGTGGCAATCTGGCTTGTATAGGATGCTTTATATATCAGAAAGGTTGTGGGATAAAGTAGGTACATCTGAAATTTGAAACTTTCCTCTTAGCTTCATAATGCCATTCTGTGCTATGTAGGAAGCTCTTATTCATTATAAAGTATCTGAGTTGAACAAGGAGCTAACTTGTATTCCAGCTATGCTAAAATTCTATGAATTGCTTTTCTGGATAATATGTTGTATGCTTCAATTTGTGGCATACATCAATAACAAAACTGTATCTGGTAAAATCATGGTTAGTGTCTTACACCATTTATAATGCTTGCTGAATCTTTTGGGTAGGCTTTCTATCTTTTGGTGTACTTCTCTGTGTGAATTCTCCCACATTTATAAAACTACCTTCTCTAGTAAATGCTGACTGTTACATTGTGTTGTGTACAACTTTGTGTCTAACTGTGGGCAGTGCTTATTTAACAGAATCATAGGGATGTTTTGGTCGTAGTTGATTCTGAAGATTACCCAGATCTTTTGGAGTTCCTACACGGAGATAGTGATGACCAACAATTTCGAAGGAAGTTGGCCTGGAAAGCTTTTCAACATGTTGCTTCATATGATTCTGCAGTTTCAGAGTGGCTGTGGAAACAGACTGTTGGAGGTATTCCCTTTCAAAACTAATACAGCCCAATAAAACAAATCCCTCTTCCTCCCATCCTCTCTCCCCATAACAAGAAATAAAGAGGTTCAATAAAGAACTTGGAAACATTAAAACGATCATCTTCGGCCTCTTCATTTGAAATAAATATAAATGTCGATGGTTTTTCCATGGAAAAATAAGGTTCCAAATTTATTTTAATTTTGATGAACAGTAGCCTTCAAAGACTCATTGTGCTTTGAGATGAAATATTCTGTTGAATATGATGTTAAAACTGAGTGTGTGTGAGAGAGTGCAGGCCTTTTCATCTGCTATTATGCTGATTGATGACTTTGGTCTCTGTTGGTAGATAAGTTCCCTCCCAGCCTGACAGTGCCACTCTCTCTAAAAGACCAACTTCGATATGGTGAAAATCCTCATCAGAAGGCTGCAGTTTATGCTGACAAGTCTCTGTCTGAGGTTAATGCTGGTGGAATTGCAACTGTTATCCAACACCATGGCAAGGTTAGAATTCTAATGTTCATAACTTGGCATGTTCTCAAATTCTGTTTAGTGTCCATTTGCACACTGCATATTTCATTGCTCTAAATTTAACATCACATGAATGGATTCTTCTAGTTGAAGTTTCAAGGCTAATGACTCTGCCTTCTTCTTGATGTAGGAGATGTCATATAACAACTATCTGGATGCCGATGCAGCTTGGAATTGTGTCTGTGATTTTAATAAACCAACATGTGTTGTTGTGAAGCATACAAATCCTTGTGGAGTTGCATCACGGAATGATATCATTGAAGCATATAGGCTAGCTGTGAAAGCAGATCCAGTTAGTGCATTTGGTGGTATAGTAGCCTTCAATGTCGAAGTTGATGAGGTAAAATTACTCAATGGACCTATTCAGATGCATATTTTGATAATTTTGTTGATTATGATCTTACAATTGTGCTCTTTTTGTTTCTTTCTAGAAACCTAAATGGGTGATGATGCGTTGTATTTGGTACTACTTTTTATAGGAGTTATGTTGAATTTTTTTTTATCTGCTATACCACACCTTCTAGTGTTGGAGAAATACAAAATCGAACTTTAAGTTTAGGTGTCACATCAAGGTTGACAACTCTTTTAACTAATCTGTTTTGGTTCTTTGCAGGCTCTTGCAAAGGATATTCGAGAATTTAGAAGCCCTACAGATGGTGAGACTAGGATGTTTTATGAAATAGTAGTCGCACCAAAGTACACAGAGAAGGGTCTTGAGGTTCTCCGTGGGAAGTCTAAGACTTTGAGAATCCTTGAGGCAAGTAAAAACAACAAGGGAAAACTTTCTCTTAGGCAAATTGGTGGTGGTTGGTTAGCTCAGGACTCAGATGATTTGACCCCGGAAGATATCCAATTCAATGTCATGTCTGACAAAACTCCACAAGAAAATGAGCTTAATGATGCACAGTTTGCTTGGTTATGTGTCAAGCATGTCAAGAGCAATGCCATAGTAATTGCCAAGGTACTTTCTAGCTGATATATCTAATAAATGATATTTCTTTCATTGTTTTCTAAATATAATTTTATTTATTGCAGAACAATTGTATGTTAGGAATGGGGAGTGGACAACCAAATCGTCTAGAGAGTTTGAGGATTGCTATGAGGAAAGCTGGAGATGAAGTAAAAGGAGCTGCTTTGGCAAGTGATGCTTTCTTCCCATTTGGTACGTACGTGTACTGGTAGAGCAAGTCTAACTTTAAAACAAAGTGGGACAATAGGTTTCGACAAACTGTGACTAGTTGAAAGTGCAAATTTTAAGAAAATATACGATAAAGAAAAAAATTGTTATCATCTTATAATGTGTGCCTTAGACGAATGTTTCTGATTGATTTTTTTTTTCTCATAACAATTTTTTTTTTGAATTAAATCAGCATGGAATGATGCTGTTGAAGAGGCGTGTCAAAGCGGAGTGAGCGTTATTGCAGAACCAGGAGGGAGTATAAGGGACAAGGATGCAGTGGAGTGCTGTAACAAGTATGGAGTCTCACTTGTTTTCACCAACGTGAGACACTTCAGACATTAGATGTTTGGTAGGGCATCATTAGGCGCATCATCTATTATCTTTACCAAGTTTTTTTGATAGCTAACATTCATCTCTGATAGTTTTGAGGAATTCTCTCTGATTTAGGAGTATGAGTGTATCATAGGTAAATTGTTCCTTGTATGGGAATCGTACTTGCTTGTCTAGTAAGTTTTCGAACTACTTGATGGGCCAAGTTATCCAAACTAGAGCAATAGAAATGTCTTCTTCAGGCTTATAGTCTGGTGAACGTTTCTGAAGCCTTCAATTTCAACAACTCTCTTGTACCATACTAGATTGAAATCATCATCGTTTGTAAAATTTATGAATACATTGTACCTAGTGTCATGAACTTCAATCTTCACAGAGTAGGAATTGAATTTGTAGTTGAGGTCTACGCAGTGGGTAAGACCTATCCCAGCAATTGCTCCCTGTGTTGATTCATCTCAGTTTGGGGATCAGTTTGAGCCTCCATGCACACCGGAGCGTACTCTGTCCGATGGTAAGATATTTTGGTTGTGCGCATTGATATAGTTAAATTAGAAGACCTGATGGTCGATCTAGTCGTCATTGTAGACGCAAAATATGAAATTACGGAAAGATTTTCCTTGAACTATCTGAAAGTTATCCAACTTGAGTTATGATGGTACGAATAATCAACAGTTTCATTATTGGCCAACTAATGGTACAATATCACCAATGATTAAGCTTATTAGTAAGTGCGAAGACATATAGATGCTTTTATTATTGTTACACAGGCTTAGAGACTATAGGAATTACATGCATATTTAGTTTTCTTCTCACTGTCACACCAAAATACACCTCACTCATGTCCAATTCTTCATGTTTCATTCCATTGGGTAGCTTCCAATCAAATTGATATAGAAAAAGAGCCAATGGATGCTCTACATTTGCTAGACCAAATGACATGCCAGGACACATCCTTCTTCCTGCACCAAATGGTATGTACTCAAAATTATTCCCATTGAAATCAATTGAACTATCAAGAAATCTCTCTGCTTTAAAGCACTCTGCATCCTCCCAATATCTTGAGTCTCTTCCAATTGTCCAAACATTCACCAACACTTGAGTCTTGTGTGGTATTTCATAACCATCAATGTTACATTTTTCTCTACTTAGCCTTGGGAGTAACAAAGGGGCAGGTGGATGCAACCTTAGTGTCTCTTTGATGACTGCTTTTAAGTATTTCAATTGATCAAAGTTTGATTCATCCACATAACCTTTTTCACCAAAAACTCTCCTGACTTCTTCTTGTGCTTTCTCTAAGACACTTGGGTTCTTGAGCATTTCTGCCATTGTCCAATCAACAGTTGTTGCTGAAGTATCTGTTCCCGCTGCAAACATGTCCTGTTACATGTGTACATCGTATGAATATATGAACATGTCATATAAATTGAGAAGTTCACATAGCTTCTAGATATAAAAGTATGTCAATTCTTTTTGGAACAAACTAAAATGAGAAGAGTATCGGAGTAGAGTGAACTAACCAAGATCACTGCTTTAATATTTTTTCGAGTTATTTCATAATTTCCGTCATTTTGTACTCTTAAAAGGACATCCACCAGGTCCTCATGCATACCTGTGGTGTTGTTGTCAACAACAATATGATCATCTATAATCTCATCAAGTAGCCTATCTACTTCATGATGAAGCTTCTCCAATTTTGACCTAAGACCAGTTATATGTTGAAGCCACTTGATTGAAGGGTAAAAATCAGCAATAGTAAAACCACTCCCAACTTTAAGAAGTTCACATAATATAGATATGAACTTGTCTGTGCTTTTGAACTTTTTCCCAACTGCTGCTCTAGAAGTGAAAGCCAACATAGTAGAATGTAGCAATTGAGTCAAATTAACAGGGGATCCAGCATGACTTGCCAAGAATCTAGCAAGACCTGAGATGGAGGCGGATCTAGAATGTCAAGAATAAGTTCAAGTGAACCCGTAGAATGTTGGATTAGAGAATTACCAAACATAGAAAGAGATGCTCCATACTATTTTTGAAACATACTAAAAAAGAATGTTAGACACTTCAGTTAAAACAGAGCGAATGGAGGGATCTTAGTAGCTCAGTTGGTTAACTACTTGAACTTTTATCTTATTGGTGAAGGTTCGATTCCTTACCTTGTAATCCCCTTTCCCTATTTCATTTTTTTTTTTAAAAAAAAAGAGGAAATACAAAAAAACAAGTGAATTTTACAATTTCATCAGAAGTTTTGCTGGTTTTCTATATTTATATAAACATAATTTGAAATCATTAATTTAAAATTTTGAATCAACTTCTGACCTGAGAATTCTTCTTCTCTAAGAGACCGGAAGGACTGAACATGCTTGGTGCTTAGAAGATCAAGTACACATATTTTACGCATCTGTCTCCAGTAATCACCATATGGAGCGAATCCTATGTTGGCGGAATCATAAGAAATAATCTTAGCAGCAAGAGGCTGAGACCTTGATGCAAAGACTATGTCTTGAGTTTTCATCACTTGTTTTGCAGTTTCAGGTGTGGAAACAAGTATAGTAGAGACATGTCCAAGTTGCAAGTGCATTATTGGTCCATGTTTTTTAGAAAAGTCTCTAAGGACTTTGTGGACTAAAGGGCCACCAGCTGCTAATTGATGTAAGTTTCCAATAATAGGTAATTTCCATGGTCCTGGAGGAAGCTTTGAAGAAGAAGAAGAAGAAGCAGCATGGCTACTTCTTATTTTGAGAATAACAAGTATGAAAAGTAGAGAAGCAAAGAAATAAATTGCAATAGACTCCATTTTTGCATAGTAGACAACTTCTTTTTATGTGGAGTGGTTTCTTCAAAACTATGGAGAAATCCATTTATACAATGAACAAGTTTAAAATCGGCATAATATATAAATGTGCCCTTTAATTTGGCTCTACCTATCATCTATGCCCTTCAACTTTAGGTATGCACAAGTAGACACTTAAACTTGTATAAAGTTGAACAAGTAAGCACATGTATCCGATGTTGCATATACACATAGGATACCATGTAGGAAGCGAATTGCCACATAGAATGCCACATTTGACGTGTGTGTCTACTAGTTCGATTTTTGAATAGTTTAAGCTACTTATGCACACCCAAAGTTGGAGGACATAGATGACAAGTAGAGCCAAATTAAAGACACATTCATGTATTATGCCTTTAAACTCAACTTCAACTTCAAAAATTTCAAATAAAATGAGAACATTTTTGGTTTTGAAATTTGCACCAGTCTCCGTTTCGGGACCAATTTAGAAGTACTATATCCGTCCTAATTTATGTGAGGTAGTTTGACTTGATATAGAGTTTAAGAAAGGAAAGGAAGACTTTTGAAATTTGTGGTCTAAAATAAGTCATAGATGTTTGTATGACTAATCATTTCATTAAGGGTAAAATGAACATTTAAAAGTTAAATTGTTACTAAATATGGAAATGTGTCATTCTTTTTTAGACTGATTAAAAAGGAAAGTGAGTCATAGAAATTGTTTAATTTGCGGATGATATACTGTAATTGATATTCGTTCAAAATATACACCTTTCATTCATTTTTACTTGTCCACTAATGACTTTGCATATCTCTTAAGAAGTAATAATTGATGTGAATATTTTACCATGATATTCATATGGAGTGATATTTAGTATTAGATCTTGTAAAATGATTTGGGGAATAAGTAACTAATACTTATATATAATTAATTACTGCTGATATTTATAATTAAAATAAATGAAAAAACATATTTTTATGTGACTAACTTATTTAATAGACGCTTATGAACCGCACGTTAATGTCATGATATTGACTATTCACTTTCTAGCCTCAAATTAATTTGAATTTGTCTCGAGTAAAATCAATTAAAAGGAAAAGAAATTACTTCCTATTTTTCTAAAAGAAAATTGTAAGTCGAAACTATGATTAAAGTCCATCTATCTATTTGCTTTCATCTTGTGTTAGAAGTATGTGATATAGGTAGATATTTTATTCTTGTGTATATATATATATATTGTTTTTCTTAACATCTGAATATATAAATCATGGTATTATTTTGAAAATAACAAATATAAAATATAAATTTCCATTTTTGTCCTTACGTGTCAATTTTATATATCTTTTAATTTTGTATACTAAAACAAAATAAATGCCCAAGGAATTATGGGATCATAAGTCAATTCCATTTGGCTACTAATCAAACATCTTTTTAAACCACATATTATAACTTAGGAGGATATTCATTAACATCGTTCTTTCAGTTGTCACTATTTCGTTGTGGAATAAAATCATTAGAAATTTATTTTGTAAAATATTACTAATGGTCCATATTTCGAGCTAGTACTTCTCACCTCCGTAGAAGAGTAGCCAATGACCTATACTTGCATTACTTCAAAAGTTATACTAGTATTATTTTGTTGTCATGTTTCATTTTTCGAGAATTTTCTCGTCAGAAATATTGATGCATGAGTCGCATTACAACTATTGTCAAAGGTGGCTGCTTGACTATATAGTGGCTAGTGGTGGCAAATGGGCGGGTTGGATCAAAGTTGGGCGGGTTAAATATGGGTCAACATAAAATGGGTAATAATTCAATCCGTCCATATTTGGTATGGGTAAAAATTGATTGGGTAACAAATGGATTGGGTAAAATATTAGTTTACCCATATTTTCATGAGTAAATAGTACTATACTTAAGAATTTAACATGGAGAAAATATTTTAGTCTTTTTTTAGATGAAAAATGTTGAAAATGCTTCATTTAGTTTTATTGTATCATAAAAGTAAAAGAAAATCCTAACTTTTCAATATAAAATAAATTTATTTAATAACAATGGGAAAATATTTTTAATTTCAAAGTAAATGAATAGTTGCATTTTAGGATTAAAACATGCTTAATGCACTTTAAGGCTTAAGCAATGTCAATACTAATACATGATTTGCTTATTTTACACTATCATTTATTAAAAAAATATAATTATATTTAACAAAAGAAATGTACATTTATTAAAATATATATTTTTGAAGGGCCAAAGACTTCACCTTTTCAATTATAGAGAAAAATAATTAGTTCTATAGAAGAACATAAAAAGGAAGAGAAGTTACAATTTGTTTTAGTGATATCATGAATTTTGAGTGAATAAAAGTTAGAAGTTTAACCCATTTGACTAATCCATATTTTACCCATGTAAAAAGTCACTCACCCAACCCATTAAAATATGAACGGATTGGATAGGTTTCTAAAATATGGGCTCATTTTGCCGGCACTAATAGTGGCATAATAATTTATATGAGTTTGAAATCTAAGTGATGGAATTTTTTTTAAATAGATTAAATAACATATAAAAGAAAAATTATACTTAATGTAACTATATATATAGTGCAAGAATTTATGCGCCATATATGAATTGACTGATGTCTAAAGTTAAAGTCCTTTTTTTAATTATAATTAAATTAAAAGTAGATAACTCAAAATTCATGCATTATAGATTAATCTCATTTGCTTAATTAGACTCTTTAATTTTTGCTGGTTATAACCTCTTTAATTAACATGAGTACTGAATATATCCTCTGTTTCAATTTAGTTGTTTTATTTTTTATTTTGATTTCTCCCCAAGTATAATAAAGCATAATGCTTTAGAGTTTAGCCGCCTAATATCTATTGAAATTGAATAATTTAATGGATTTCAATTTTCAAAAAACTGAATATTGATATTTTAGTCTCTAAAAGTTGATTAATGTTTCACAAATTAAGAAAGTAGTGTATTATTCTTTCTGTTAAAGTTGCCCTATATATTTTCCTAAATCAACAAATTTAATGATGTATGCATATCAACCTAAAAAGAAAAAAAAAATCATAATCAAGTATATTTTAGTTATTTCCTCCGTCCCATATTAGATTGGCATTTTACCAAAAATATTTGTTCCATACGACTTGATCACTTACTAAATCAAGATAGAATTAGTTAAAATTTTCCCATTTTACCCTTAAGCCTTAAGACGTTTAATCAAATTTTGAAAATTTAAAAATTTCTTTTTTCAAGAAGCTAATTAATATAAATAAAGAGCTAAATAGTAAATTTAATCAACTAGTGGTGATCTTTTAATTACCTTGTAAAATAAAAAGTATCCATATAATATGGGATAGAGGGGAACATTTATTTTCTTGTGTCCAAGCATATCCATCAATTATTTTGGACCGGAGAAATTAGTATCGAGACACACAGAGAATTTTCAGTTTTCTTCTATTCCTTTTGTCCAACAATACGCGTCTACTATTCTATTGACGTTGCACCCTTCTTAAGAATCTATAGATAGAAGGTAAATTTACTATATCACCTTTGAATATAATAAATACATTGTCTTGAAAAATATAATAAAGAGATGACTATAATTAATGATAAGGATAAATAAGTAACTAAATATAAAGTTATCCATTAATTTTATAAAATAAACAAATATTATTAAACATTTCAAAATAATATAATGAACAACTATTATTGAACGGAAGAGTCAAGATACAACATTTCTCAAAGAGAATATTATTAGGATAACATCATTTTCTCCACAGTGGAAAAAATTAAAAATTTGACAAAGTTTAGGTAGAAAATTCTTGTGCACTAGAGTATCATTTACAAATCAAATTTGTTTCTATTACTTCGAAAGTTACATACGTACCATCAACTAGTTCTCCATCCATACTTACGCCAAGACAGAGAAAATAAAACAAACAAAAGTAATACTCTCTCAGTTTCAATTTATGTGATCAATTTCGAATTTTGAGATTTAAATAAACCTATATTTGATCATAAATTTTTCATATATCTTTTAAATATTTTAGATTGTCAATTATTATGACGTATAGTACTTTTTACGTTTATAAATATATAAATTTCATTTTAAAAAAATCATAATTTTATACGCAAATTTTCAATCAAACGTAAATCGTTTAGCTCTCGAAAAATAATATGTGTCACATAAATTGGGACAAAAGGGAGTACTTCAATTTCCACGACCAAAAGCCAAATTTACTGCCACAAAAATTGTTACGCAGATCAACTATTAAGATATTATTCACTTGATTCGTGATGAATTCGGTTCTAGGATTTTAACCCAAAAAATGCCTCAATAATTAATTTGAGTGTTTGTCGAAAAGCTCGTATGGGATAAAATTTAATTTAAATTTTATAAAAGATGATTAAAGACAAGATTAAATACTTTCAGGATCTTGAACATGATAATCTTACATAAATAATGTTAGGGAACATACCTGATGAGGAAGACATCATCACAGAGAGAAGCGGAAGCGTTAGTCGTAAATTGGTTTCTACCTCCTTGCCCTAACCTTACGTTACCACAACCGTCAACGATGGAATTATTGTAGAGAATATGTGGTAACCCTAATGGGTGGAGGGAGGACCAATTTATAGAGGTTATGACTTAATCTGGTACGTCCATCAAGTAACCAATGTACGGACGAGATCTATTCCTTATTAAATATTATTTATGGTATTACTTTGATTCCAAGTAAACTTGGGCCATAAGTAAGAAATAATTAATAGTAAATAAATAATAATTCTTACAGTCTCCCACTTGACCCAATAACCATATAACATTAATATTTAATAAACATTAGTTGCGCGTCAAATAAATCTCTTCTATAATGTTCATCATAAATACCACAATATAACAAACTACTAATGCGAGTTATGGCGGTTGTACATAAATTTTAAGCTACATACTTCCTTCCATATACTACTGCATTAACAACTTATCATACTAGGTTCATAAGCTATAAAACATATAACATTATGGTCCACAATAATATCTCATAGAGACTTATCTTGTGATATCTCAAACAATAATGTGTACACCATTATGAGAAACAAGAAATTCATTAATGTATATCAAAAACACATAATTTGAGCTCAGAGTGTAAAAATATCATAAGTGCATCAATCATAAGTACAACCAAGACCCATTCTTTGAACATGTTCTTTAAATGTCTTTGGTTGTAAGCCTTTTGTTAACGGATCTGCAATCATGAGATCAGTTCTAATATTCTCAAGTAACACTCTTTGTTTCTGAACTTCTTCCTTGACAGTAAAGTACTTTAATTCCGTATGTTTGGCACCTTTGGAGTACTTATCGTTCTTGGAGAAGAATACTGCTGCAGTATTATCACAATAAATTTTCAGCGGTTTGGTAATGGTGTCGACAACCCCAAGTCCTGAAATGAAGTTTCGCAGCCATAATGCATGAATTGTGGCTTCATAACATGCCACAAATTTTCTTTGTAGTCTTCTTTTTAGTGATCAATTCCAGGATTACTTTGATATCTTCTTAGCATTCCGACCAAAAAGCTAATATACGATCTTGTGCAAGTTTGAACATACATCAAACTTCCAAATATAGAAGATATGGAATTATTTTCATTTCTTTTCATTCTACATCATTCTTTGGGCATTGCATGAGATTAAATTTGTCCCCTTTTTGAATAAGAACTATTATTGCTGAACAATTGCTCATGTTAAATCTCTCTAGAACTTTTTCGATATAGCCTTTTGAGACAGTACCAATAATCCTTGTGATCTATCACGGAATATTTCTACCCCTATCACATAGGATGTCTCACCCATATTTTTTCATTTTAAAGTTCATAAAGAGCAAGTCTTTTGTCTCACGTAATATGCCTAAATCATTAGCAGCAAGTAAAATGTCATCAACATACAGGACTAAAAATATAAACTTACTCCCACTAATCTTTTGGTATATGCACCGATCAACAGTAATTTCCTTAAATCCAAAAGATGTTATGGTATCATTAAACTTTATATACCATTGTCGTGAGGCTTGTTTGAGTCCATATATTGTCGTCTTTAGCTTACACACCATTTGATTTTTTTTTTAAAATTTTGAAACCCTCTAATTGGTCCATATAAACATCCTCATTCAAGGTCTCCATTTAGAAAGGCAGTTTTCACATCCATTTGATGTAACTCTAAATCATAATGAGCTACTAAAGCCAAAACAATTCTTAATGAGTCTTTCTTTGAGACCGGTGAAAATGTCTCTTTATAATCAATGCCTCCTTTTTGAGTGTATCCCTTGGCAACAAGTCTGGCTTTATATCGTTCAATATTACCATTAGAATCGCGTTTGGTCTTGAAGACCCATCTACATCCGATTCTTTTAGAACTTTCTGGTAATTGAACAAGATCCCAGATTTTGTTGTATTTCATGGATTTTAACTCTTCATTCATGGCATTAATCCATTTATCGGACTCAGTGCTTTCTATGGCCTGTGAAAATGAAACCGGATCTTTGTTAATTCCAATGTCAAAATCTGACTCTTGCAAATAAATCACATAATCATCTGAAATGGCCGTTTTTCTTTCTCTTTGAGATTTTCTTAATGGC